>NC_140490.1:67300139-67397639 GCF_964271855.1 Acomys minous
TTGTTGATTCCAGAATGATGGCACTTTGCTAACCAACTATGGTTTACAAATATATAGATTGCTGATAGATGTACATAAGTCATTATATATTATTGTTATACATAATGTACCTTCAGTTAGCGTCACAAGAATAACACATGCATGCACATATACCAGCAATAATAATAATTTTCATTATAAGTAATTAATAAAAGGAAGTATATTTTGTATTATTTCATAAATTTTTATTTTTATTCATTTCAATGGCAATGTTCTCAAACTAATTGAATCAGAAGGAGAAAATTCAGCATGGTCCTCATTTTTAATGTGTCTGAAAGAAGAAGGCATATCTAGTCCTCAAAGGGTAAACAAGTTTGTTAAAAGAGAACGAGGCACAATCTCCACCTGTTCTTTCACCCACAGCTTGTCAGGCTCACACAACACGTCATGTGCAGGGAAAGGCTTATCAAAACAATATAAACATAACATAGATGATAAACATGTGGCAAGGGTTAACAGTGAACAAACTCAAGCACCATCAAGCTCACATACTATGGAAGACATGTCGACTCCATCGTCAGTAAAACAAGTATGGAATTTTATTTCTGGCATGCTAGGAAGTGCTGTGGGCTCTGCAGAGCTGTGACAGCATCAATTATGAGGTAGCACTGATTTAGAGGAGAAAAAGAATGAAAAAAAAAGTAGCTTAGAAAGGCCCTCCCAAGGATAGATGGTAACTCAGAGACATGAGTATTGGTGGGATTTAAGTTCAGATACCATGGCTGCAGCAGGAAGGGTACCTGACAGGCAGATGGATGAGTGTGGGAGCCTCAGGAGAAGCAAGGCAAAGTGCTCAAATACTGGAAGACCAGTGCCAGCATAGAGGTGAAGGCTCAGTGAGATGCAGCCATACTTGGGAGATGGACTGTTCTAGATGGTCTAAGCCATGGTCAAGGCCAAGGGGAGTTTGCAGAAACAAACTGGTTTTTGCACCGGGCTTTATTGGTACAATGTGACAGTCATATTTATAGCTCAAAAATACCACTATGTCCACCAAGAAGATACTTGTAACAGCCAACTAAGGAGCTGTACATTTTTCAGGTGAGACATGCTGTTCCTCGGATTGGAATGAAGAAAGTGACCAAGTAAGAATGAGAAAATATGCAAGTATTTTCTTAGGGCGCATTCCCTGGAACTATGTACTGGGTATGAGGGGGAGCAGGGTGTCTCTGTGATCTTTTTCAGGGATTCCAGTTTCTAGAAGTGACCAGATGATGGCACCCTTCGCCAAACTAACAACCAGTGATGCTGCCAATGGTTTTGGGCTGGAAATCAAGAATTCAAGGACAGTTTGAATTGCATATGAATCGTCCAAGAGGAAATATCCAAAAATCAGTAGGATCTGCACTTCCGGCACTCAGAGGAAAGATGGCAGGCAGGGAGGAGAGGCTACAAAGGCTTAAGTCTGTAATACAGGAGAAACAAAGTGATATATCCCCCTTGACTACTGAAAGGCATTATTAATGCAATTTTATCTCTATGGCTTCTAAACTTCTAGGAATCTTGCACAAAATACTAAGTTTTAAAAGAATAATGATGACCAAATAATTTTGAAGAGAGTTAGGCTGATACCACAAATATATGCCTGTGAATTTAATGGGGATGAGGGACCTCCAAAACATTTAAGTAATGGGAAGATATGTGGATTCTTTTTTTTTTTTTTAAGTCACTAAACAAAGGTCAGCCCAATGCATTTATTTAATGAGTTCTTGACTACTGAGTGAGGAAAGCAATGGCTGAGTTTTAGGTGCTATATACTCTAGTGTTTAGACAAAAATGGCACACCCAATTTCCTGTGCTACAGCTTTATATAAAGACATGGCTGTGTGGAAATGTCTTTTAGGAAAAGAGATCATGAAGACAGTGTCTTCCAAATGACAGAGCTGAAGATTCTAGGATGGGTGCTTCTGGTGGTTAATCTTGTCAAAGTTTTCAGATTTAGCATCACCATGGCAACCCTGAGCACCCACATGAGAAGGAGTCTAGACTGGGCTAATTAAAGGGGAAAGAACCACCTTAATTACAAGCAGTACCATCCTCTGGGCTGGGATCCTCAGCATCAAAATTATATAAAGTGCTCTTCCCGCACCTGCGTGCATCCCTCTCAGCTTCCTGCCCTCCTGCTTCTGCCCCATGACTTCCCCACATCCTAAAGGAAAGTGACTGTTCCAGTGTCTGCCCTAAAGAAACCTCATAAGGAATGTGACAGTCTCTTTGAGACAACCGGGCATCCAGTCCTCCCTCCAGAAACAAAAAGACAGAGTCCAATCCACTTGGCTCAAAAGATCAGGGCCTGGGGTCGAAAGTTACAGGAGGGCTCTGTAGGCTCCATTCATTAAAAGCTTGCATTTTTCTTGAAGTGCCTCCTAGCTGCTGCGCAGGATGGCACTTCAGACTGGAGTGATTGCCTGCTGGGAGATATTGCCTGGGAGATTCTTACTATCAGTAGCAGGCTAGATGAAATGCCCCCGGGTTCATCAAATTGGATTTTACATCCATTAGTTGAAGGTAAATAGGTCAAGTTTCTCTCTTTCAGCGTTTGAAGGTTTGCTCATTCTCTGCTTAGCCTCTGCTTCTCGCCTCGCTGGTGTGTGTTCTCATCTGGCAGGAAATTGTTCCTGACCATCACTGAACACATCACAGTTTTATAACTCCCCCCGTTATAGAATCTAGCTTAGCAACCAGCTCTAAGTCCAGGCTTGATGAAAAAAAAAAAAACTTGCTTTTCTTATACTTAAGTGTGTGTGTGTGTGTGTGTGTGTGTGTGTGTGTGCAAACATGTGCCTATGTGTTCATTGCAAAGCAAAAATTGACATCCAGTGTCTTCTGCGATTCATCCCACGCCATCTTCCAAGGCAGGGTCCCTCACTGATTCAGCCAGGCTGCCTGGTGCACAAGTCCAGGGATCTTCCTGTCTCTATACACTTGCCAGCACTGGGATTTCCGCGGTACGTTACCAACACACCAATCTTCCTGTGGGTGCTGGGGATCTGAAGGCGGCCCCTCGTGCTTGTTGTACAGGAATTCACCAGCTGAGCCACCTCCTCAGCCCTTCATACTTGCTTTCCTAAAATGGTGATCTTTCCTGCTTTCCTGAATGACTTTGAATTTCAACTCATAAAGCTCATGATACGTTAATGTTAATGGTTGGCTCCCTTGCATTGTTTCTAACTTGAAAATAAATGCCAGACCTATCCTGCAGGGGGCAGTGTTTTCAGTTACCTCAGAGGATCTTTTCTTTTCCATGTCTCAAAACAAAACAAAACAAAACAAGATTCCTAGGAGGATCTGGGCCTCCCTATTTGGTGATGGTTATAAGAGAATGAACATTGCCGACATCAAAGAACAAGCTCTGTAAGGATGTCAGTACCAAATGACACTTTTTAAAAAATATTTATCTGCTTCTGAAGAAGCAGATTCAGTAACATGTCCTCAGTCAGCATTCTCTGGGCTAAAGGTCCAACTCTAAGACTCGGAGCTCTGCTAGTGGCTCCACAGTGTTCTGTGGGAGCCCATGATGCTCATATGGGTTTCCTTCTTTAGAAGGAGAATCTTGCAAGGCGCTATTAGCATGCTCTCCCAGACAGGAGTGAGTGCTCAGTTGGTAAAGTCCTTGCTTTAATTAATTTTAATTTTGTAATTAGTTAAATTCTCAAAACCCAATTCCAAGATGGTGGTGGCTATCACGCACTGTATCTGATCTACTTTACAGAGACCAGGGACTTGACTGAGAACCACAGACCACAAGACCTGGAGAACACTAGGTGAGTGGGGTCCCGCACAGTGCAGACCACAGCTCTGGGGCAACCAATGGTCTACAGAGGTCGAGAACCCAGTCCCCAGACTCTGGACCAGAAGCCGCCTGCAAACTGTAGCCGGGCTCTATAACACAAACTTGGTATGTGGGACTGAACTCCAGAAGTGAAGCACCAGAGCTCTTGGCCTGGGAAAAATCTCAGGGAAACAGGTGGATTTGTCCTCAGACCTCCCACCACCACCACATGCCAGTCCACAGAAAGCCCCAAGTGCCACACATATGCCCAGGCAGCTGTGAACACATTAGCCAGCCACAGAGCTGTGGTCTGAATGATACGGGCAGGAACCTAGTTATCAGCCACAGCGGACCATGCCTGCACAATTGGGCAGATCTAACCCAGCCTAGCAAGGTTCCACAGCCCAGCAGGGCCTTCCATGCTCTGGGGAAAGGCTAGACAGGCCTAAGGGGACAGGACAGAAAACTAACCAGTGGCCCAATGCAGCAGGACTGAACTGCCACAGTTGCACAATCTGAACTGCACTGGCAGGAGCCTATCTCTGCTGATCCAGGGGGGAGCCTAAGGTATGGAGCAAAGTCTCCTGGAGCTGAAACCAGGTCACCTACCTGATCCAGGGAAGAATTCCCTGATCCCCACAGGCAAGAGCCCTTGACCTATAATCACTCACCAACAATTCACTCTCAACGACCAGTGAAGGACACCAGAAACTACCTCCCAACATCAGAGACAGCAAGATGACTAAAGGTCAACAAAAAACAAAACAATATGGCATCTCCAGATCCCAGCTATCCCAAAGAAAGCAACCCTGAGAACTCAAAAACAATTGAAACAAAAGAAAAAGACCTCCAATAATAATGGAAGAAACAAATAAAATCCATTAAAAAATGCAGGAAGATACAGTCAAACAGGTTGAAGACATAAAAGAGACCTATAGAGTGGCCTACAGAGAGGCACTGGAATAAATTCAGGAAGATATAAACAATCAGATGAAGGAAATCAATAAAACAGTTCAAGATCTGAAGATAAAAATGGAAACAGTGATAAAGGCACAGACAGAAGAAAAATGGGAATTAGAGAACTTAGAGAAGAAAGCAAGCAACACAGAGGTGAGCTTCTTTAAACAGAATCCACGAGATGGAGGAATGAATCTTAGGACTAAAAGATAAATCATAGATCTTGAAGCAACCATCAAAGAAAATGATAAATATGAAAAATTCCTGACACAAATCATCCAAGGAATCAAGGGCATCATGAAAAGATGAAACCTGAGTATAATAGGCTTGAGGAAAGAGAATATGCCTGACTGCAAAGCTCAGAAAATATTTTCAACAAAATCATAGAAGAAAATTTCCCCAATTTAAAGAAGAAATGCACATAAACATACAAGAGGTCTAAAGAACACAAAATAAAATAGACATGAAAAGAAAATCTTCCCATCACTTAATAATCAAAACACAAAATATACAAAACAAAGAAAAAATATTAAAAGCAGGAAGGGAAAGGGGCCAAGTAACATTTAATGGCAAACCTATCAGAATTACACCCAACTTCTCAGCAGAGACCATAAAAGCCAGAAGGGCCTGGACAGAAGTCCTGCAAACTCTAAGAGACCACAGATGCCAGGCCAGATTACTATACACAGAGAAACTATCAATAATCATTGATGGAGAAAACAAGATATTTTATGACAAAAACAAATTCAAAGAGTACCTATCAATAAATCCAGCCTTCCAGAAATTGCTAGAAGGAAACCTCTGAACAAAAGTGACAAGCTACAACCAAAATTACACAAGAAATAGATAAGTACACCATCACAAAAACACAACCATACAAACACTCTACTGCAACCAACATCAAAATTAAGGGACTTAACAGTCACTGGTCATTAATATCTCTCAACATTTATGGTCTCAATTCTCCAATAAAAAGACACAGACTAACTGAATGGATGCATAAACAAGCTGCAACTTTCTTCTGAATTCAAGAAACACATCTCAGGCATAAGGATAGACATTACCTCAGGGTAAAAGGCTGGAAAGAGTTATTCCAAGCAAACGGGCACGAGAAGCAAGCTGGTGTAGCCATCTTAATATCTAATAAAATAGACTTTTAACCAAAATTAATCAAAAGGGATGAGGAGAGACACTTCATACTCATCAAAGGTAATGTCAACCAAGTGACATCATAATTATGAACATCTATGCTCCCAATACAAGGGCACCCACATTTTTAAAAGAACTATTAATAAAGCTTAAACCACACATCGATCCCCACACATTAATAGTGGGAGACTTCAGCACCCAACTTTCACCAAAGGATAGGTCAGTAAAACAGAAACTAAACCAAGAAATAAGGACACTAACCAACATCATGAATCAAATGGATCTAACAGATATCTACAGAACTTTTCAGCCAAACAAAAAAGGGTTATACTTTCTTCTCAGCACCCCATGGAACCTTCTCCAAAATTGGTCATATAGTAGGTCACAAAGCAAGCCTCAATAGATTCAAGAAGATTGAAATAATACCTTGTATCCTATCAGATCACCATGGTCTTAGGCTGCACTTCAACAACAACATAAAGAACAAAAAGCCTACACACACATAGAAACTAAACAACTCTCTACATGATGACAACTGGGGCAGGGAAGAAATTAAGAAAGAAATTAAGAACTTTCTGAAATTCAATGCAAATGGAAGAACAACATACCCAAATTTGTGGGACACATTGAAAGCAGTGGTAAGAGAAAAATTCATAGCACTACGTGTCTTTACAAAGAAATTGGAAAAAATCCATATAAACAACTTAATGACACATCTGGAAGCCCTAAGGAAAAAAAGAAGTAAAAACAACAAGAGGAGTAGATGTCTGGAAATAATCAAGCTGAGGGCTGAAATCAATGAATTAGAAACAAAGAGAGCAATTCAAAGAATCAATAAAACCAGGAGCTGGTTCTTTGAAAAAATCAACAAGATAGACAAACGATTAGCCAAACTAACTAAAAGGCAGAGAGACACTATCCAAATTAACAAAATCAGAAATGAAAAGGGAGACATAAAAACAGACACTGAAGAAATATAAAGAATCATAATATCCTACTTCAAAGGTATATATGCCATAAAATTTGAAAATTTAAGGGAAATGAACAATTTTCTTGATCAATTCCATTTGCCAAAATTGAATCAAGATCAGACAAACTAAATAGTTCTATTTCTGCTGCAGAAATAGAAGCTATCATTAATAGTCTCCCCATCAAAAAATACCCTGGGCCAGATGGTTTCAGTGCAGAATTCTACCAGATCTTCAAAGAAGAGCTAATCCCGATAGTCTTCAAGCTGCTCGAAAAGATCAAAACTAATAAAACATTACCAAACTGATTCTTTGAGGCCACAGTCACTTTGATACCTAAGCCTCACTAAGATCCAACAAATGAAGAGAACTTCAGACTAATTTCTCTTATGAACATTGACGCAAAGTACTCAATAAAATACTTGCAAACCAAGTATAAGAACATATCAAAGATATCATTCACCATGACCAGGTAGGCTTCATTCCAGGCATGCAGGGATGGTTTGATATATGGAAATCCATCAATGTAATCCACCATATAAACAAACTGAAAGAAAAACACATGATCATCTCCTTAGATGCAGAAAAACCATTTGACAAAATCCAACACCAATTCATGTTTGAAGTTTTGGAGAGATCAGGGACACAAGGCATATACCTAAACATAATAAAGGCTATATGCAGCAATCTAATAGCCAACGTCAAATTAAATGGAGAGATACTCAAGGAAATTCGCCTAAAATTGGGGACCAGACAAGGCTGCCCATTTTTTCCATATCTCTTCAATATAGTTCTTGAAGTTCTAACCAGAGCAATACGACAAAAAAAGGAGATCAAGGGGATCCAAATGAGAAAGGAGGAAGTCAAATTATCCTTATTTGCAGATGATATGATAGTGTACATAAGTGACCTCAAAATTCCACTGGAGAACTCCTACAGCTTATAAACACCTTCAGCAAATTGGCTGGATACAAAATTAACACAAAGGATCAATAGCCTTCCTATATACAAATGACAATTGTGCAGAGAAAGAAATTAGGGAACAACACCCTTCAAAATAGCCACAATAAAATATCTAAGAGTAACTCTAACAAAGCAAATGAAAGACTTGTTTGGAAAAAAAAAAAAACTTCAACACTCTGAAGAAGATTGAAGATGACATCCGAAGATGGAAAGAATGCCCTTGTTCATGGATCAGGATAACTAACATAGTGAAAATGGCCATCTTACCAAAAGCAATTTACAGATTCAATGCAATCCATATCAAAATAACTACAAAATTTTTTAAAGACATTGAAAGTTCAATTTTCAGCTTCATATGGAAAAACAAAACACCCAGAATAGCTAAAAACAATTCTGTACAATAAAAGATCCTCCAGAGGAATCTCCATACCTGATCTCAAGTTGTACTATAGAGCAACAGTAATTAAAACAACATGGTACTGGTATAGTAATAGGATGGTTGATCAATGGAATCAAATTGAAACCCTAGAAATAAATCCACACACATATGAACACTTGATTTTTGACAAAGAAGCCAAAACTATTCAATGGAAAAAGGATATCATCTTCAACAAATGGTGCTGGTCTAACTGGATTCCTACATGTAGAAAAATGCAAGTAGACCTATAGTTATCACCATGCACAAAACTCAAATCCAAGTGGTAAAGACCTCAACATAAAATCAGAGACACTAAATCTGTTAGAAGAAAAAGTAAGGAAGAGCCTGAACACATTGGCACAGGAGACAGCTTCCTGAACAGAACTCCGACAACACAGGCCTAGGGTAACCAATTAATAAATGGGAACTCATGAGGCTGAAAAGCTTCTGCAAGGCAGGAGACACTGTTGAGAGAACAACGCAACAGACTACAGACTGGGAGAAGATCTTCACCAACCCTACATCTGACAAAAGTTTAATATCCAAAATATATGAAGAGCTCAAGAAATTAAACACCACCAAACTAAATAAATCAATTAGGAAATAGGGCTCAGAATTAAACAGAATTCTCAACATAGGAATATCGAATGGCTAAGAAACACTTAAGGAAATGCTCAACATCCTTAGTCATCAGGGAAATGTAAATCAAAACAACTCTGAGATTCCATCAGAATGGCTAATATAAAAAACTCAAGTGACATCACATGCTGATGAGGATGTGGAGAAAGGGGAACACTCCTTCATTGCTGGTGGGAATGCAAATTTGTGCAACCACTTTGGAAATCTATCTGGCACTCTCTCAGAAAACTGGGACTAGGGCTACCTCAAGACCCAGATATTCCACTCCTTGGAACATACCCAAAAGAAACTCCACCACACAACAAGGACATATGCTCAACCATGTTCATAGCATCCTTATTCATAATGGCCTGGACCTGAAAACAACCTAAATGTCCCTTAGTCAAAGATGGATAGAGAGACTGTGGTATATTAACACTATAGAATCCTACTCAGCTATTAAAAACAAAGAAATCCAGAAATCTGTGGAAAAATGGATGGAACTAGAAATGATCCTACAGATGCAGGAAGACTCACATGGTATATACTCACTTATAATTGGACACTACCCAAAAGGGGTGTCCCAAGAAAGTCTTCACTTACCAGGAGATGGAGATAGATGTGAGGATTTCCTATTGGGACTATAGGTGAGAGAAGTATGGGAGAATAGGTAAATAGAAGGATACAGAAGGTCCTAGGCACCTATAAAGAAGAACATCATGATGGGTGGATCTGGACCCAGGGGGATCTGCTCAAAGTACTACACCAATGAAGGACAATACATGCAGTAAGCATTAAACCTCTAACTCAGATCTAACTAATGGGCAAGACATTCTCCACAGTTGTGTGGAGAGAGGGGACTGACTCTGACATGAACTCTGGTGCCCCATATTTGACTGCTTTCCCTTGGTGGGGAGGCCTAGTGGCACTCAGAGAAAGGATAAGCAGGGTACCAAGATGAGACTTTATAGGCTGTGACCATATGGTGGGGGAGCAGGTCCCTTTAGGTCACAGACCCAGGGTAGGGGAATAGGGTGAAAGAGGGAGGGAGGGAGGAATGGGAGGATACAAGTAAGGGGAAAACAATTGAGTTCTAATCTGAATAAATTAATTAAATAAAATAGTTAAATGCATTTGTAATAACAAAAAAATTCTCAAGACTCATGTTTTTAAAAGCCAGGTATGGCGGCTCCTGCTTATAATCCATCACTGGAGACAAGTCTCTGGGGCTGGATGGGCAACCTGGTCTACTTGACAAACTCAAGAATAGTGAGAGATCTTGTCTCAAATAAGGCCAAAGTAAATTATTGACTCTTGAGCTGTCTGCTACCTTCCACATGTATACAAACATAAACATAAAGATTAAGTAAAACTAATTAAAACATATATATTACTTAAATATCCCCAACTATGCTGGACATAGTGGCACACACCTTTAATTCCAATACTGTAGAGGCAGAAATAGGCAGTCTCACTGAGTTCAGGGCTATCCTGGTCTACATAGTGAGTTTAAAGCTAGTCAAGACTATATTGTGAGACCCTGTCTCAGAAAACAAAACACACCCAGCAGAAGAAACACATGAGGAAAGATTCTAGTAGCATGGGTTGATAACAACCCTCACAACTCCTTAGACTTGCTTCCACTGACTCTAGAAACTTTTTAAAACAATCTGAATATGCCATTTTAACTTCAATTGTCCATGGTGGGGTTGGGGCTCACAAAAGCTAACTTTAGGCAACATGACGATGTTATTCCTGAAAAAAGGACAACAAATCAGCAAAGGGTCATTTAGCAGTAAGATTCAGGCAAGTTCTAACTTCAGGGTGTTCAAGTTAAATGTTAACTTCATGTAAATGTTGGAAATGGAATATTACACAAGGAGGCTATTTCTACATTTGTTTCATTTTTTTTTCTCTTACCAAAAACAATCCACTCATTTATTCACAGATGTTCACTAGAATCCTAAGGTATAAGATCATTGCTAATGAAAGTGATTCACATGCATTTTGTTCCTATAAAAATGCCATGTAAAGCTGGATAGGCCATTTCAACGTTGATCTGAGGGGCCAGTCTCTGGGCAAGCATGAAATAGACTATAAACAAAAATTGATAATTTGTTTACAGACACTTTATTATTTTCAAGCTGTGTTACTGTGCACAGACATTGGCAGTTTTTATTTAGACCAGTTCATGAATAAGGCACAGAAATTTAGACATACAGTAAATGGCAAAAATATGGGAATTATAAAGCTAACTTTAGTTCCCGCCATCCTAATAAATTGAGTGCCTTTAAGAGAATAAATAACTACGATGGTAAAATAAATTTACTAAGCCAATTGGATATGAATATAACCTACTTATTACTCAACTCCATTTACCCAAAAGATACATGCCTATGCCTTTCCTCCCTAACATCCTATCAAGGATCACAGCAGTTCATAAACTACACTCAAACAGGCTGGAAGTGTCAGACTATGGACTAAGATCTTAGGTGTGTGTGGCCCTTGGGCCAATCTCAGGGAACTACAGATATGTTGGTAGGCTTCATGTTGAGAAAGCTACTGCTACCATGCCAGGTTTGGAGGCACAGCAGAAACCTTACAGCTACCCAAGGAGACTGCAACTGAGGACCTTGCAGCACATACCATAGACTAAGCCCGTTAACTAGGACCCTGTAGCCAACCCCACTGACCACGCCCACATACAAATGGCATTCTGAGCTTAGGTTATTTCTCCCAGGAGGGCCTTAGAAATGTCATGAAGAGAGACAGAGAAGCTGTACAGCACTGGCCGTCCCGCGTCCTGCCAAATATGCCTACTGGTCCCAACTGAAGTAGTCCGAGTCTCTAGGAAGTTCATACACTGAAGAACTATTGCAAGAAACATTTCAACTGAAAAATAACCATTCTTGATCACCTTGACGTCTAACTTGTTGCAAGAAGTCAAAAATGCTAGTTATTCTGATTATTGCAAGGTCAGAACTATAATAACAATAGTTTAAATCTCTGCATTTTACATCAATGTGCAATCTGGGAAAGTAGGGACCTTGCCATAGGTATGTAAGCCAACATTTATTGTGAGAATGAGGGAAATCATGAACCCACCAGGAAATGGTAAGGACCTTGGTAGAAGCTAACTCCTATCCAGAACCCTCTATTGAGAGATTACAAAAAGCACAGAAACAAGACCTGTATGGGCTCAATGAGTGACAGATGAAAATTTTCACTGTTTTCTTCATCTTTAACAATGAGCTCTGTAATACGAATTATGAACGCATCAGACTAGGAGCTATCAAATGCTGCATACCTTCATGCTACAATCTCCATTGTGCATATCAAAAAAAGTCGGGGAGTCTGAGAAACACACCGAGGGTCACAGATCAGTACGTGGATTCCACAAGAGTTTGATATAAAAGCTCATGGTTCTGATAGTGCAGTTGTAGATATGAACTCACCATAACTGAGATTGCATGCACAAGATCAAACCAACCAAAATCTCAACACAGGTGAGGGACGGGATCATGAAGTGCCACTGAGGAGATACTGGTAGTTGATGCCTTCTGGGGGGATCAGTTTTCTTCAAGGATATGGTCCCTGAAATGCTACCCACGCTCCATTAAATGATGCCACCCTGTGTACATACAGGCAACACTAAGTTGACTCAGTAGGTGTTTAAAAAGTGAGAGAGCACATGAAATTTGGAGAAGAAAGTAGTGGTGGAGAGACAGGAAAGGAATTGGAAGGTGGGGGAGTAAGAAGTGAATGGGTGTGCTCCAGATACATATGTACATAAATGAAGATTACAAAATATTTTAAGATCATATTTTAATATTATTAATTACCCTCTGTTGCTATCATAAAACACCATAATCAAGACAACTTACAGAAGGAAGAATCTGTTTGGACTTGCAGTTCCAGAGGGAAAGGAATCAGTCCATCATAAAAAGGAGGCATGGCGGCAGTCAGGAAAGGCAGCTGCTGCAGGATAGCTGGTGCTTCAGTGATAAGCATGAAGCAGAGAATAAACTAAAAGGAGGATGAGGTTTTAAACTCTCAGAATCTTCACTGTGATGGTCTTCCTCCAGCAAGGCTGCACCTCTTCAAACAGTGCCACCTACTGGAGACCAGGTGTTCAAATGGCTGAGCCTGAGGGTGACATTTTTTATTCAAACCACCACACACCCCTACTCAATAATCATGCCCCCGCTGACCTTTCAATTTGTACAGAGTGTGATAAGATCTGTTCTACTGTGTCTTCTTAGTATCACATATCTAAACGAAAAGAAATGAAAAGAAAAGGACATGACTGTGCCTAGGCATAGTGGAGGGGAAAGCTTATTATAGATTTGTGGAAGTGCATAGCCAGAGGCAGACACATCAGGGAGAGCCGGAGTGGTCATGACCCTGAAGGATGTCAGGAGAGGGGGAAGGGAAGGGAGAGAGGAGAACCAAGTACAGCAGGCAGGAGGTCAAATGTACAAAGGGGTATAAAAGGAGCAAGTAGGCAAAATGTCTGGATTATATTGGGAAGGGCCTCTGGAAGAAGATCAGACCAACCTCTGCCCTGGAGGGTTCAGGGTAAAGGGTAGGGTATGCCAGCCATACCCTATAGGCACTAAGGGATGCTAGGAGAACCTAAAGGCCGGGTCCACTTTGGTATGTTAAATACGCACTTAGCCACTTGTCCTCAGCCTGAAATTTAGCTTTCAAACTGACCACAAGGGAATATCTGCAGTTAACCAAAGCAAACTAGCAAGCATTCTCTCAAAAGCATTAGTTGAAAATAAACACAAATCTGAGGATCTAAGTGCTGGCCCAGTCCGTACTTAAAACCTAACCTTGCCACCAAACAGCCTTCACTCACGGAGACCATTGAGAGCAACAGAAGCATTGTCAGAATATTCTAGAGGTACCTGTACTGAGTTCACCCCGATCCCTATGAGTGATTCAGGTGAGCCTCTGCCCAAGTATTTATATTGTGATGATAAAGCAAAAAGATGCCAAAGTGGACAGTGTGAGATTTAAACAGTCACTTAAAGGTTTTATTATTATTATTTTATGGGCTAAAACTCCATAATGTAGTGCTTGTGGCTTTAAATTAGCACCCTGTGGCACTTCCAACACTTCCAGTCCCAGTTTCTAGAATATGCTTCTGTTCAAGAAGAGAATAAGATAGACCCTGAGCAGTGATTCATGCTTACAGTTCCAGTGCTACAGGGACCGAGGCATGGAGATTTCTGCAATTCTGAAGCTAGTCTGGAACACACGGTGAGTTCAAGGCCAGCCTGGAATGTGTAGCAAACGTCTGACTAAAAACTAAAAATACATCAGAAATTGAAATCATAGCAACACAGAGGAGAGAAAGGAACAGGAAGAGAGTAAGGGGGGAAAGGAGAAAAGAAAGAGGAGGAAAGAGGAGAAAATATAAGGGAAGAAGGAGAGGAGGAGAGGGTGTTGCAGGCTGAGGGAAAGAAGGTGAGATAATATAGCCCCCTAACTTACTGACTCCTTGGCTTTTCCCCCTTGAGTTCATTTGCATCCATAAGAATGTCTGAGCCAACACCTTGCATTTCTTCACCCCCTTGAATGCCTAGGAACTCACGAGCCAGTGCCATGCCAAGGTTTCCACTTCCCAGGAGGCAGAGTTATCCCACAACCTTTCTGACTTTCACTGTCATTTGAGGCAATGCTATGGAGCTGAGAGTTCCAGTCACCTGATGTTCAGTGGATTGGCAGGTTTGCAGAAGACACAGACAGGTGTCACTCATCAAACTCAACCAGAGTGTTCGTGCCTAGTGTCACTGGTGAGGGGACAGCAGACTTGTTCAGGGAAGCCGGCAGATGACTCACTAGTGAATTCAGAGATGTCGAAGATGTAGATGACCTTGTCTGTGGATGTTTTCCAAGCTGCCAACTCAGATTTAAATATTGTGAGGTTACGGTGACTATTTTCTATGGAGCTCTCTCTCTGCTGCCTGAAAACAATGAAAACTAATCCGAGTGACTCTGACCAGGATACCCTGCATCTTTATGTTCCTCCAAAACCATAGAGGGCATAACTGTGATAAAGGTCTGAAGCCAGGGTCTTCTCAGCAGGTCATAAGACCTTAGCTGTTTCTTGAGCCCTGTACATATAAGCATAGCACTCTATAAGGTGTTCAATCCAAAATGCTATGCTGAGCTATCTTATGTTTTAAAACAATCAAGATAATATTTGCAAGTTCTAAAACCAGAGACAGTCCTTATGGTTCTTCAAGAAGGGTACAGAGGACAGAGGTCTGGCCTGCCTGCCTCTTGAGTAAGCCTGTCATTATGACAGCCCTGCATATGCAGGTCGACTCTTAACATTTATTGGCAAGCTACCATCCTTCCTCCCCCAGAGAGAAGTGTCTCGAACTTCATCCTCTAAGGAAATTATAAGAGTGAAGCAGCTCAGATGCAGGACTGTAATTAACATCATTAAATCACTGTTAGGAAAATTAGTATGCCTTGCATGTAGAGGTCACCTCTCTATAAGGATTTCCAAAGGGAAGATCCTCAGCCTCACACTGCCTTATTCATCCTGATAGCACCTCCTGCGAGACAGACAGACAATCTGCTTTGCCCTGCGGGTCTCCCTGAGAAAGCACACACTTTTAAATCCGCATTCGCCGATGAGTCACCTAAGGGTCCTGTCTTCCCTCCCTTCCTGGGATGTTTCCAAAGCCACATGACCTGTATAGTCATGCACATACACAAGTAGTTAAGAGGATCTCATGGTTTAAAATCTCTGAAGCTACTCCCCCCCCTGAAGCTCTTAATAATTTTGGACATCAGGCCACACATTCATTTAGCCTGGGCCTACATCATGGCCACGGCAAGATGCGTATACTGAGCTGACTCTGGGATGTGAGTGGGAACTCTGTGCCTAGCCGACCATTCCCCTGGGCACTTCAGGAATTCTTTCCTCAAAGCTGCTAAAAGTTTATAAAGCAAATGTTCCCCCGAAAAGGCTCAAGTCACTGGCTACTTGGCCCCTAGCTGGTGGTGTGGTTTAAGAGGTTGAAGAAGCTGGAAGGAGACAGAGCCTCCCTGGAGAAAGTGGTTCACCCCAAGCAGGGTTTGAAATTTATAGGCAGGCTCCACTTCCTGTCCCATCTCTGTTTCCCTGCCCACTCAGATATGAACAAGCAGCCTCACAGTCCTGTTGCCATGGTTTCCCTGCCACGGTGAACTCTACCCGTTCAAACCGTAAACCAAAAATCAACTCTCCTTCTTCCTTGCATCGCTTCTTGTGAGGTTACTATGTCATAGTGATGAGGAAAATAACTAACGTGTCCATAGCTATGAGCACTATTGAGCAAACATGCTGGGTTCTCTGGCCAGACATGGGCTGGATTAAGGTCAAACCTTTCTTAGTGTTTCAAAGGAGCAGAAAGTGATATCACTTCTGAGAAAGAGATTTCAAAGCTTGCGTTCCATTTCCCAGATTCTTGCTTTATCCCCTGCCTGGCGGTAGAGATGAAGGTTTCCATAAAAGAGACAAGCCCCAAACAGCCTGCAGTAAGGGTGCTCTACAAGCAAGCCACGGCAAGTATGAGGATACTTTGCCCACAACTTAGCGTGTCCTGACAAACATAGGAGGTCACTAACTCAGAGTTTAGAGCTTTGAGGCTCACACCAGGGCCTGTGGAGAAGAGGCTGAATGTACGGGGATACATGGAGAAAACGGCACACAGGTTTGTGGGGGCGCTGGAGAAGTCCACTGGCTACAGATCAGCTTGCTTACTCCAGCGATTCACCACTGAATCACAGAAGCCTTAGAAAGGCTCATCATCAATGATCTCAACATCAGACAGATTTGCATCAGAAAAAAAAAAAACAGGAGCAAATGTGCATGTGTATTGGTTCCCTCTTATTTTGTTTTGGGGTTGCTCAGAGAAAGGCTAGGTATGTCACCCACAGTATGTTTGACTAGCATGCTCAGTGCTCAGTGCTCTAGGGTCAAGCCCCAGTGCTGTACGTGTACACACACAATTAAAATATTAAAGCAAGGTTTTAAATCCTCAACTAGTGCAAACTTTCTTAAAGGAATGAGGAAAGGGGGGGGGCAAAATGACCCTAAAAATGTCATTAGTACTGTCGCTTTTCCTTGAGCGGTATTTACAGAAATAGTTGATAAACTTGGGAGAGAGGACAGTTTCTAGTTTAAAAAAAAAACAAATCCAGACTTCATCTGCTGCTCTCCTGGGTGAGGGGTCAAGGTTCATGTGAATTTACATCTTCCTGGCACAACTCTAGGAGAAGAGTCTTGTGTTACCTGAGGGTTGGATAGGCTGCAGTGTTCTTTTATTCATGACCAAATGTTTTCAGAATGATTAAGCTGGCATGGTGAATGTGCAGGCTGTGTCAGCCAAGTGACAAGGATTAAGTGAGATTCAGATGAAAATGCTAAGTGAGTTTTTGTACTGACATCAAGCCCGATGTGCAGTTCACACTGAGAAAATATATGCTGAAGAAAACGTGTAAAACCACCACCTACAACCAACCTCAGAATAATAAATGTGCAGGAGAAAGCATGGTGAATGGCAAGTAAGTCAGGGGCCAGAATTACATTTTTTTGAAAGTATAATTACTGAGAGATACTTAGGAAAACTATGTAGCATGTGGCTGAAGAGATGGCTCACCAATGTAGACCATGTACTGCTCTTGCAGATGACTGGAGAACATTGGGAGGTGCATAGCTGCCTATTAACTCCAGCTCCAGGTGGATCCACTGCCCTCTTCTGGCTTCCATAGGCACTGCACTCACATGCTCATAGACACAGATACATACACATAAGTCAAATAATAATAATAAATAATGTATACACAGCTAGGTAAATGGCTATTCATATAATTTCACAGTAGATTTAATCTAAAATGAAGGTATAATAGTTTACTGATACAATTATGTCATTGGATAAATACTAGGAAAAAATAAAAGTTGGAAAACAAAAATTACTCTGAAACCTGCTACATTTACTACTGCAAAGAATAAAAATGCTTTGAGTCACGCAGGGCTTTAATCCCTCAAATAATCCTATTAAAATTCTTAAAATGAACAGAAATTTATTATCTACTAAACTGTAGTTACTTTTATTGTAATGTATAGGATGAAAAGGAAGATACTCTGAGAGACAAGTCGGTAGTCACTATATGAATAACATCTGGAAATTTGGTTGCATAATGAATAGAAATTCAACCACTTGGGCTTTAACAGGGACACTTGAAGTAATTTGATGTGTGGATGAGTAAAATAATTCCTTTGTCTGTGGCTTGTTGGTGCTTTGAACTTAACTACACTTACCTGAAGGTGTTTGGTACACGTTTGGTTTTGGATTTTCAAAGACAGCAGAGAAGATAGTAGCAGACAAAGGTCCTCAGATATTCTGCTGAGATCATCGGGGAGAATATATTCTAGCCAAATGCGTTTAACTGTTAGACTCAGATAATCCCTTCCCAGACCCATTGAACAGCGTCAGTCTGTCCTACAGGACAGGACAGGTGGCCTTCCTCCCAGCTGCCTGAGTAGGAGCACTGTGTGGGTGGCATTTCCACCTTCCATGCCGAGTGGGTGTAATGAAGAGCTCAGGGGTGAAGAGGTTGGGAGCGCAGTGGCAGCGCAGTGGCAGCGCAGTGACAGCGCAGTGGCAGCGCAGTGGCAGCGCAGTGGCAGCGCAGTGACAGCGCAGTGGCAGCGCAGTGACAGCGCAGTGGCAGCGCAGTGACAGCGCAGTGACAGCGCAGTGACAGCGCAGTGGCAGCGCAGTGACAGCGCAGTGGCAGCGCAGTGACAGCGCAGTGACAGCGCAGTGGCAGCGCAGTGGCAGCGCAGTGGCAGCGCAGTGACAGCGCAGTGGCGAAGAGCTCAAGCTCCTCCAGAAAGGGAGTGCAGCTGAAATCATGGTGCTAAGTGAAAGAAGGCAAGCTCGGAGAGACAATGCCAGGTGCTGATCCTTCACTGAGCTTGGTTTAAAACCGTGTTGGGTTGGCTCAACCTGATGACCTGAGTTGAAACCCCGCGATCCACATGATGGAACGAGAGAACTGATTCCTACAAGTTGTCTTCTGCCCTCTACATGTTTGCCATGGCACACACACAAGAACACACACACACACACACACACACACACACACACACACACACACACACACACACACACACTGAAACTCAATTAAGGGCTGAGGAGATGGCTCAGCAGATGAGCTGGCTGCTCTCCGAGGACTGAGGTTCCCTCGTCCCAGCACCCATAACAGCAGCTGGCCACCATCTCTAACTCCAGTTCCAGAAGATCTGATACCCTCTTCTGGCCTCTGTGGGCACTGCATGAACATGGGACACAGGTAAAATTGCAGGTAAAACATCCATACACAGAGAATTGATTTTACAAAACTTTCTAAGTTAATTAAACAAAAATACATTGCATTTTGAATCCACCTAGCCCCAGTACATCCTGGAACTCCCTCTGTGTTGGTCCTCACTGATGTCACATGTGAACCGTAATGGCACCAGCTAAGTCACACACCAAATAACCCCTGCACAGCATTAATGAGTTCTTTTGTAAACAGAAAGATAGCAAACTATGTGAGAAGAGCAAATGATGTGTGTCCTGGGGAAAGTTTAGACACTCCCTGAGCTTCCTGTCTCCTTCCGTCTCCTCGCACATTTCCACCTGTGGGCTGCAGATGCTGATTCAATCAAGTAGGCAAATAAATGTGGCTGTTCCAAAATTGGGCAGAAAGATAAAATACAGAGTGTTGGAGAAAGGTCAGGACAGGCAGCTGCACGGAGCAGGAAACAAAATCCAAGGTCCCACCCCACGACGGGGTGTTAAACGACAAGCAGAGTGATCCCTGCTGTAATCCAGTTAACATTTACCACCTAATTACCGCTTCTCAGCAGAGTCCAGACTAGATAATTGTGCACTGCAGCCTCTACACTACACAGGAAACTTCATCTGATGTGACTGCGGCTCCGCTTAAATCATTGAGCGATCCCTGCCTACTCCGAGGCAGGAGGAAGAGGCAGAAGAGCCACTGCTCATCCTTCGTTTGAATCTTGCCTGTTCTGGAGTAGATTCTGAGCACACAAAAGGCGGGTAACTTAATCTAAAGGTCCGTCTAAACTGCCTCAAGGGCCAGCCACCGTGGAATCTGTCGAATGTACAGTCTGAGATTCCAAACCTAGGTATCCTTTCACCAAGGGTTCACAGCTACTAATTCCCCACCACCAGTGCTGTTGGTGGGGTGATAAACCCCCTTCCTCGTCCCTTTAGTGAAAATAAAAAGAAATGGGGGGGGGGGAGAAGAAGCCTGTACATAATAAACAAAATGGGGCTCAGCAGCGGAGTGATGGCTCATAGTGAAAACACCTGCCCTGCCAACAAGAGGGCCAGAGCTCAGATTCCCAGAACCCATGTAAACACGGAATGGGTGTAGCAGCCACCTGAATTTCCAACTTCACAAGGTGAAAAGTAAAGGTGAGGGTCCCCTGAACAAGCTGGCTAGCCTAGTGATGAGCTCTGCATTTAATTGAGAGAACCTACCCCAATGAGGAAGGAAGAAGAACAACTGAAGATGATTCCCAGTGTCATCTTCAAGCCTCTGCATGTACACACACACACACACACACACACACACACACGCACACGCACACGCACACGCACATGCACACACACATTCAAACATGAAAAACTGTAACACTCACATACAATTTTCTCACTATCTAAACTGAATAAGATGTTAATTAAAGTTCAGGGCTAAGAATTCAAACTGCAGTACAAGCCGGTAACTTACACTGCTAATCTCACTACGTGGGAACAGCTCTGAGACTGGCTGAGGCATGAATGTCTATGCATAGACAATGCTTCTTGTTGCCTATAGAATCCCTGTGATTTATTATTAGGTGCCATTCTTCATATGGTGTGGATGAAGATTTACAGATGTCTTTCTTCTGCTCATACAAAGAGCAGAGAACCAGCCTTAACGGCATTCCGTACAACTCACACCTTTATAATTTTAGGACTGTAGAAAGCTTGTGAGAAATTATATGTTTTCAGGACATAAGAACCAGACACTGACTCTGGATCAGGCCTGACAGGATTCATTCCTCTCAGCATGCTCGACACTGACATCCTGCATCCTCCTTGCTCCAGCACCAAGGGCTTCAGTTGCTGTGCCTCATCAGAACAGGACAGCTCCCAGGACAGCTTTGAAGAAAGCTTGCAATCCCAATTGTTCCAATATTTCAGACTCTCCCACACAAGACTTTAATTAAGCCTGTAATTTCTCAACATTTAGAAACTGGACCACAAATGTTATTCCTAGTTTTGTTTAACCATTTTTCCCCAATTTTTATTTGGTCTGCTACAATGGTATTATTTATCCCAAATAAGCTGAAGAAACCTCAAGAGAACAACACCCCTTTTCCCTTAAGGATGGTTAGGTACATTTTGGTTGCTTTCTTGGGCTGTAGATGCTTATTTTTATTGGGAGTTGGTTATAACTTATTATGTCTCTTACTCAGAGAGAAAACAAGGTTGGACTCAAGGATGTCTCTCTTTTCCTATATCTTTCTTTCTTGCATTTGGAGATAGGGGTTTAAAAGAAAGAAGGGGGAATAGAAATATATAGGGATGATAGGACAAAAAGTAGATTATTGAATCTACCCCTCAACTTAATGCCTTAATTGTTACTCACAAGGTTATTTTAATTCACTGGTATAGAATTTTGTGTATTGATGCAAAATAAGTTTAAATTTGATACATTGGTATAGAATTCAAATTTAAGATTATTCTTCATACACATTACATATATTTCTACTCTAATATGAAATACTGTACCAATACAATTCAATTATAATACAAGGTTTATTCTAATACTTTGAAAGTGTTATTGCAGGCTGCTTAGGTTAATTAAGTAATACAGGTCAATTGATAATTGATCAAATCATGGTCATGCCAATTACTAGTCTATTTTTATCATAAGAATATACACCCTAGATTTAACAGATAGATATGATTCTATAGATAGGTAAGCTAAAATAGTTGGATATGGTCTTCAAAAACTTCAGAGACCTACAGAATAAAGCATTTAAAGATGTTTTTATTGTTTTAAAGATTCTTTGGCAATAAGAGAGGTTAACCCCTGGCAACACCCCAGCCTGCCTCAAAGAAGATGATGAGCATCAGTGAACCTCCTCCTGGAGATGGCTTCAAATGTGGCAAACAAGCCACTGGGGAAAATGTTCTCATTTCTGCCACAGACAGAATTCTTCCTAAAAATGAGCAAGCTTAAATGAAGCCAGAGTCGACGGCCAAACTCTGCCAAGACAAGGTAAGCAAGTCCTCAGTAGTTACTGCCTCACAAATATGTCTGTCAGGTATATTGGTCCAGGAGACTGAAGATGATGTTCCAACATTATAAAGTGTTTTGGGTGACTGTTCAGGCAGCAAACTGTCTGTCATTTTTTTCCTTTTTGAAGCTACTAAGCTACACTTCCTGTCTACTCAGCTAATTGATTTTATTCCTTCTCAAGTCTCTGAAGGAGTTGAAGACCAGGTAGTTTAGTTTTACAATTAAGCTTAGTTGTTTAGGGGTTAAGATGTTTTTAGGTCTAGATAGATGTTTTAATTAGTTAATGATGGAATATGATAGATATTGATTTACATTCAGAATTTTAGACACACCAAGATAGGAAAGATATTTTCTTCAAGGTTGCCAAATACAAATAGCCAGAACACTAAGAATGTAGCATTTATATAATTCCTGATGGTTCTTCTTGCTATAGGTAGTTTATTGTATATATGTATAATCATATAACTGTATATGTAAAAAAATTAAAATTTAAAAATTCAGGGCCTAATAAGCTCATACTTTAATATGAGAATTAATGGGAAGATGAAGATTTTGAACATGATCAGGTGTGAGCAGTCACCTGGGGTGACCCTGTGCAGAACAGTTGTACTTATGTTACATTAAGAAGAGGAGAAAACAAAGAAATGCCTTCCAGACAGAGAGAAAGTTGAGAGAAAGAGCGTGCATTGTGCCCGAGCAAAGTGAGAAACACCTGTCCTCCACCGGCAGGATGGGGAAGGCCATGATGGTAGGAAGACAAGCAGAAATGTAAAGTAAACTAGCTGGAAGTAATTTACAAAATAAAAAAAAGGGGGTACCCTCAGGTGACGGGAGCCACCATGCTCTATTTATGAGGTTATGAGTACACAGATGTGTCTAACAAAAAGATGTGATGTGATGGTTTCCCTTTTTGAAAGTGCATTGCAAAGGGTGTACAGGAGATAGGAAGATGATTCAGATGAAAATAAAAACATGTAAGATAAGACTTTGGTGGTCCAGGAAGAGAAGCAGGAACAGAGTTTGGCAGGTCAGCTGTAAAAAGGTATTCCCTGTCAAAACTAGAACTGAGTGGTGTTTGGATCTGTGAAGAGGAGGAGAAAAAAATTGGGAAGTTTCCACAATGGATGGGGAAGGTCACATTAGGAAGGAGGGATGCCCTCAGATGAGGGCAGAGGCTTTTTCAGGCAAATGCTGAATGACAGCGCTAACATCTGTCTATCTGTGGGTGAGGACTGTTTCCAAGACTGCCACTTAGACACCTAGTCATGGAGTAGAATGAAGCTAAGTGATTCACTTTAGGTCTGCACTTATTAGCTTGGCCTCATCTGAACCACCTCAGCTAACCCCTAGGCCCAAAATTTAATCCAAGCACACAATGTTCTCAAGCCCGGCCAAAGAGCAATCGCTTCAAATAGCCTTGGCTGAATTTCAGTTATCCAGGAAAAATACAAGTATACAAGAGGAGTACAAAGAGGGATTCCTAAGCAAAGGGAAATCAAGCTAAGAAAAGGGGAAGACAGCACAAGGGCATCCCAGCCACCACTGTAGACAGAGGCCACGTTGCTTAAAGACCTCTTTGCCTCTCTGCTCACGCACTCACTGTCATCTCTTTTGACTTTCTATTATAACTAAGTAATTAAAATGCATAGGCTACACTTTAATATCCAGAGCATGATGAAATTCTTGTTCCTAAGCCTACTCAGGTCAACACCATCAACTCAAGTCTTGTTTGCTAGGTCAGCAGAGCTGGTCATCTGGCTCTGGGAAGTTGTCACCTCCTCTCTGTGTATCTCTTAAGCTTTTGTATTACTCTAGGTTGACTGGCACTCCCTCCCATTGATGCCTGAATGAGATGTCACTTTAAAAAGGGGGGTATTTAAAGGTATAATTAGCTAAAATGAGGTCACACAAGATTCGAGTGGCCTTACATGCAGCAACTGATATATATGAGAAAGAAGAAGAGTCAAGACAAGATGGTGGGATATCATGGAGGCTGCAATTGCAGAGGCACCAGAAATGGTGACAATCACCACAGGCTGGGGGAGTAGCACACAGACGATGGCTCCTCTAAGCGCCCAAGACACATCAACCCTGCCAGGATCTCAATTCTGCAATTATAGTCACCAGAATTATGAGAACTTTCTGTTATTCTGAGCTGCCTGGTTTGTGACGGCTCTAGGAACCAAACACAAACACTGATAATTACGTAGTCAGAGTATTTGAGCACCTGGGTTACTCAGCTCAGTCCTCCAAACTCAGTGAGCTGGTTTGATCAGCAAAGACCTAGAGTCGGATCGCACCACACTGAGCTAAATGCGTCTGCTGTAGACTCACTCCTACCTTCCAAGAAGCTAAGGAAGTAGTCTTAGACTGTATCGAATATACACACAACATAATCTGGTCAACAGGTAATTTAGAAAGAGAAAAAAAATTATATAACATCAATGTTTTTAAAATAAGAAAATAATTTAAGGCAGTTATGATAGAACATGTCTAGAATCCCAACACTAGAGGGGCTGAATCAGGAGAATAGGCACAACTTTGAGGCCAGTGAGTTCAAAGAAAGTCTGGGTTATGATTAAGACTGTAAAACTCTATCATGAAAAAGAGGAACTGGAAATGGGGCTGGAAGTTTAGCTCAATGAAAGAGTACTTGCCTAGCAACCCTGGGCTTGGTCCCCAGCATCACAAAAGACACAGATTTAGCTCTAAATGATAAAACTGTTCAAAAAGAAGATAATACAGAGAGAACATCTGGAAAATGACAAGGAGAAAGAATGGAGAAAATAAAATAAAATTTTTTCATCCTTCCCAAGACCCTTTCATGGGTGTCGCATAACAGCACTGGAAGACACAGGCATTAACATAACAATTCATAACAGTAGCAAATTACAGTTATGAAGTCGAAAAAAATAATGTTCTGGCTCAAGGTCACGACAACATGAGGAACTGTGTTAAAGTGTCACAGCATTAGGAAGGCTGAGAGCCACTGGTCTAAGGTTTAGCTGCAGCATAAAGCTTTATGGCCTTAAGACAGATGATGTGCCTTAGTTTTATGAAAGCTTTTCTTAGGTGACTTCTGAAAAGCTCATCATGTAACATTATGAGAGTACATTGGATTGATGTACAGTAAGTAAGAAGTGGTAGGTGCCATCAAAAACTAGCCGATGCTTTCATGTGGAGCTTGGAGAGCAATGGACTCCCCACTCTGATCAACATAGAATCAGACATTCAGTTGTCAATCACTACAAGATTATTTTAAAATAAGTATTTGTTTGAAATATGAAGAAATGACTAGAATATTGCATTTTTATAAATATTAAAATTAATATTTTATTAAATAATATTAAATTTTTGATTTATGCTTTTTAAGAGTGGAACACAAGGAGATTAAATGACCTATGCAACACTGTAACAGGCAATGTGTGGGAAGTGTACTGTTCTTGTCAACTTGAAGCTGTGTCTATTATGCCACAACTGTCTTTCATTGGATTTTTAATGATCCCTTTCTCTGTCCAGGGCTAATCAAACTGCATATAAGTCCATATCTCTCTCTCTCTCTCTCTCTCTCTCTCTCTCTCTCTCTCTCTCTCTCTCTCTCTCTCTCTCTCTCTCTCAAGCTTTTAATAATAAAGCTTAAAATAAAACCCAAGAAAGAAAGAACAGAAATATACCACCCAAGACTGGTAGTCTCTTCATTCCCTAGGTGTCCTAGTTGCTTTCACTTTGTAAAACCCTAAAGTTTTGCTGAGCCTTTTGAGTCAAATCCAGACATCTGATCAATTTGGATTTAGTTTATGAGGCTCAAGCTAAATATATGGCAATGCTAGAATGCTCACCTCAGAGGCATTACAGACTCTGCTTAATATATAATAGACACAATGAAAAGTAAATGGAAAACCTCCCCTAGATATAAATGTGCTGAAGGCACAGTTCTCATACCGCGAACTTTTCTCTTAACCTGTTAAGAGGCTCTCTGAACCACAGCCAGGAAGGGAGAGATAATTCAGCGTTCAGTGGTTAAGGGTGCTTGCTGCTCTTGCGGAGGTTCCCAATACACACACAACCACTTGTTACTCTGGCTCTAGGGCATCTAGTAACCTTTTCTAGCTCTTGCTGGTACTCTCATGTACATATTCAGAGACACTAGGTATATATTAAGATGAAGAACAAACAACTACCCAGTACTCATCCAGGGAAATCTGCCTTCTGCCCCAGGTCTCACACCTGAGACTGCTCTCCTCTTATTCTTGGCTAATTTTACTAAGCATTACGAAGAATATTGGCTGAGCCTATTCTTTTCCAATTCCACTCATATTCAGTATTTTACCATAAAAATATTGAAATTCTCTCTCAAAAGTATTCTGAAATGATGCCCTGCTTTAGAGTCAAATACAGATGGTCTATATTACGTAATACAGCATGAAAGGGGGAGTTGAAAATTGTCTCATTCCTGGTCCTTATCACTCCTATAGCTTCAGTCTTGAAAGCTGGAGTCATCAGTTCCACATCAAGGTACCAAAGGAGGGACAGGAAGTAAGATATAGTGTATATTGCCTGAGTGGCCAAAGGAGGTGACTGCATTAAACTCTTGGGGAACACACTCAGGAAAACCTCAAGAATTTTTCTTCACTTAGTAACTTAAGTTGATACCTGATTTATGAAATAATAAGAATTTGTGGCTCTATCTCTGCTCTATATACACACATATGCATGTGCGCTCTCTCTCTCTCTCTCTCTCTCTCTCTCTCTCTCTCTCTCTCTCTCTCTCTCTCTCTCTCTCTCTCTCTCTCTTCCCCCCCCCCAAGGGAAAAGGGAATGTGCTATTCCATGATGGCTATTATAACTATTATTCTGTGGTTACTGAATTAACAAGTGCAGAACATTTAGAAGTGGCCATGATGCATGCACGTCATTGTCACAATGATGACAGTTCACTTCTCCTGCCACACAGCCTTATTGAGAGTCTCCTAAAAGCCTGGCACTGAAATAGAGTTGAGAGAAATCTAGAGAATTCAAAACTGGTTTGCAATTGTGAGAATTTTAATGAGATTAAAAAAATACTTGCAGAGGGTACTAGGGCCCCAGTTCTTTCACTAACTCGGAGAGTTAATGTGTTGTTGAGAATATGCCAGCTGCCAATTTGTAGAGTTTAGGACTTGAAAATAGTCCTGATCAAACTCACATCAAAGCTGAAGCTCAGAACTAAAAGCATCTGGTTATCTTTACCATAATAGCCTTCCTATTTCATGGAGTCAAAGGGAAATAAGAGCCAAATGGATCTGCATCTGCTTGAAAAAAAAAGTAGCACTTGGGAGACAGAGGCAGGAGGATCTTCATGACTTTGAGGCCAGCCTGGTCTACAAAGTGAGTCCAGGACAGCCAGGGCTACACAAATTGAGAAACCCTGTCTCAAAAAAAACAAGAATAAGGAGGAAAAGGAAGAGGAGGAGGAGGAGGAGGAGGAAGAGGAAGAGGAGCAGGAGGAGGAGGAAGAAGAGGAGGAGAAGAGGAGGAGAAGAGAAGGAGGAGGAGAAAGAAAAAAAGAAAGAAAGAAAGAAAGAAAGAAAAGGGAAAAAGTAGCAAGAAGTGGAGGGTCTTTCCATCTACAGAGCAATGTCCTGTCTCACCACAGAGTCACAGGAACTACAAAAGCCCAGTAGCTTTCCCCTCTTCCTTTGTCATGGTTGATGTATTAGTTTTCTCATTGTTCTGAAAAATAGACTGATAGATACAACCTAAAGAAAGAAGGGTGTTGGGTTTGGCTTGTGAATAAAATGCATTCCTTCATGGCAGAAAAAGGCATGGAGACCAAAGCATGAGGCAACTGGTCACATGGCACCCACAGTCCAGAAGCAGAGAGGAATGAATGCTAGTGACACAGTTCATGTCCCCCCTTTTTATTTAGTCTTGGACCCCAGCTTATAGGCTGGTGCTGATGGCATTCATTGTAGGACTTCCCTCTTCAGCTATGTTTTCCTGAAAAACCCTCACAGACATGCTCAAAGGTTGGTCTCTGAAGCCAATGAACTTGACAGTGAAATCAACCATCACTATGGCTCTATTCACTCACTGAACACTAAGTGAGCACTTTCTCTGAATACATGGCACTGACATGCATAACCATAAGTTTCAAAACTGTATATCCCTCCAGGGAGTCCTCCTTGGGAAGAAAGTGATGAAGTTCTCTCCTCTCCTAAGCCTCAGGTCTCAGCATCCTTGTGTAGATCCTCTAACCTTGGCAAAGAACGAAGATATAATGCGCTTCCAAATGGAGTGCTTACAGGGCAAGCATGAACTCCCAAAGCCATGACGTCAGAAGAGAAGATGTGATGAACTCCAGCATAAGGAGAAAGCCTTGTGAATGTAGTCAGTGTCCTCACTGTAAAAATACAAGAGAGCTTGCTTCATTCTTTTATCTTTCTAGCATGTGAGAATGCATACAAAGTTCACAGCCTAGAAAAGATTCTACACCAAGACTCAACCACGCTTGCACTCTAGTTTTGGACTTGCAGCCCTCCAGCATGGTAAGAAGTAAATGCCTGCTGTTGGGGTATCCGTCCATAGTCCTTTGGCACAGCAGTCCAAGCAGACTAATCCAAGCCTGATTTCTAGTGTATTGAGATGGTCATCTGAGTCCCAGAACACAAATTTACAAAGACTGGTTTTATTTTTTTTTTTTAACTAATTAATTCCTAAGAATTAAATACTTGAAAAAAATTACAATTCTAAATTTTAAATACAAGTGTGAGATTTGGTCATTCCCATTTGAGAGGGGGGAGGGAGGGAGGGAGGGAGGGGGAGAGAGAGAGAGAGAGAGAGAGAGAGAGAGAGAGAGAGAGAGAGAGAGAGAGAGAGAGAGAGAGTTATTTCCTGGGACACCATTTGTCCTGAGGCATGAAGACAGAGGCATGAAGGCAGCTCATGGCACTTACAGTGCAGGAGAGTCAGAACCCACATCCAGTCCAACTCATCGAGTCACAGTCCATAAGCCCTCCTTCGAGTCTGGGAAAGTTGACTAGAGGTGTCCCCTGGTACTGTGGCTGCAGGGAAATGCTGGGAAGCCCAAGGTGTTCTCACCACATTTGAAAGCTCGCTATGTTTCCTACTCTTCTCTGGGTCTTAGTGGCTTTTCTGTTGCTGCGATAAATGACCATGATGAAGGCAACTTTCAGGAGGAAGTTAATTTTTTGTGTTATGATTTCGGAGGGATACGAAGACATCATGGTGAGAAGCTTAGCAGCAAGCAGCAGGCATGGCAGCTGGAGCAGGAAGCTGAGAACTCACATCTTCAAGCGTGAAGCCGAGAGCGAACTAGGAATGAGGCCACTTCAAGCTTTCAGATCAGAGCACCAGAAATTTGCATCACCTCCACAAGGCAACATCTCTTAAACCTCCCCAAAAGCACTAGATGAGGATTAATTATTCAAACACTGGAGACTAAGGGGACACTTGTCATCAAAACCATTACACTGTGACATAAAATAAACCACACACAGCCTATTATTGCCCATCGTTCCTCCCATGAATGCACCACAGTCAAGCTTGATAAACAAACACTTAAG
This sequence comes from Acomys minous, assembly GCF_964271855.1. Taxonomy (NCBI): domain Eukaryota; kingdom Metazoa; phylum Chordata; class Mammalia; order Rodentia; family Muridae; genus Acomys; species Acomys minous. The sequence continues at coordinate 67,329,966 of NC_140490.1, forward strand.
TTAAGTACTGATGTTACTGGTGATGGCACTACTAGTCACACGCAATTAAGGGCTCTCTGCTCCAGGTGTTTGCTCTCTGTTTTCCACAATCCTTACACATGGTCTCTGACGTACGTGTTTTGTTATCCTATTTATAGAGATGTGCTGAGCACAGAGAAGTATAGAAACTTCCATAAGTAACAGAGCTGCAATTTAAACCTACCTGAATTCCAAAGCCCATAATAGCACGGGTAGTCCCTCCACCTGACATTCAAGCTTGCTCAGGGAAAAAGAAAAGGGAGCAAGTCAGACTATGTAGCAGGCTTCTGTGTGAGACCGCCATGGGAGAGACTGAAACGTAGTTCTTGGTAGAGCTGTTCACTGACTCTGAAACTGGACAAGGTTCCTACACATAAACTCTTTATTATCTTAGCTTCCTTATTACTGTGAAAGAATACCTATCACAAGCAACTTAGGGAAGAAAAGATCTATTTCCTCTCTCAAGCCATAGTCTCACACTGCAAGAAAGCAGAGAAGGCAGGACCTAGAAGCAGGAACTGAACCAAAGACCATGGAGGAATGTCTCTCAGGGGCGTGCTACCCATGGCTTCCTCGGCCTGTTTTCTTATACAATCCAGGACCACTTCTCCAAGAGTAGCACTGCCTGTTGTGGACTGTGCCCTCCCATATCCATCATTAACTGAGAAAATGCCCCTGTAGACTTGCCTACAGGCCAATGTGATGGAGGCATTTTCTCAGTTGAGAATCTCTCTTCCCAGATGACCTGCGCTTGTGTCAAGTTGATGAAACAATGACCAGCTCGCTTATGTACAAAAGTTGTTGAGAGAATCTATAAGGATACATGCTGCCAAGGTGCTGAGAATAGAGCATTCCCAAGAACAATTCCCCTTACATGCTATCTGAATCGGGTATCTTTTACATTAAAGAAACTCAGAATTATATCTGAAAATCAGAATTTACCAAACTTATGTTTTCCATTTCTAAGGGAAAAGACTCCCTTGGACACAACAAAAGAAAATCCCTAATGTGTAAAATATGATTTGATTGACAGGCATTCACTTTTACATGTTCCCAGGCATTTGTTTCATTAAATGCAGCATGTCTGAAGTTTAGTGACTGAGACACTACATGCTTTCTGGCTGCCTAGGTTTTTAAAATTGCTTTAAAAACAAATCATTCAAAACTACATAAAATACAAAAAATTGTTCTGCTTTTTACTATTAAGTCTATGGTGACTTTAAAATGACAGCAGAAACTTGAATTAGCATATCTATCATGCATTAGTTTTATCACATAAATTCCACCTGCTTTCTTCCTAATGCTCAAACCCACACGTGCTTAATAATCCAGTCCCTGGGATCTTGTCATTCACCCAACTCCTAAAGAAACAGTCAGCTTGCAGACATGTCTCTCTTCTGTAATTATAGTGTCTGTATGTCTGGGACTTTCCAATGGAATTCAAATTTTTCTCTCATCTCATCAGAACATATTTCTCAGTCTTAAGGCTCAAAAACATATTCCCCTTGACTTTAATCTGGAGTTAGTTTAGGAGCTGGAGAGATGGTTCAGCAGGTAAGAGTGTGTACTGCTCTTGCAGAGGCCCTGAGCTCTGTTACAGCCACTGACAATGGGAGGCTCACAGCTGCCTGTAAGTCCAATTCCAAGGGAGCTCACACCCCTTCTGGCCTCTGTGGCCAACTGAGCCAACTGTGGCCTCATGAGCACAGACTCCCACAGAGACCACATGCACACATATAATTTTTACAAAATTTAGAGCATGGATTTTTTTTTGGAAGGGGAGAAGGAAATGAGAGAGGAAATGACAAGGAAAGAAGGGAGAAAGGAAAGGAGGAAGGGGGAATGAAGGGGAGAGACAGCAAGCTTCGTTTCTCCTCCCCTGCACATAGCCTACACAGGGCATGTGTGATCATTTGTGTGGGAGATTGATTTCTCAGCCACAGGGATTCACCTATAAGCCCTCAAATGAGAAAATGTCTGACTCCAGCAAGCTCCACATTGACGCCATCCATTTTCAGGTCTATCTATTGTGGGGCCCCCCTCTTTCTCATATTACTCACAGATATTTGTAGAACAAATTAATCAGTAAATAAGCTATGGATCAGTCAAGGATTTTGGATCTCCTTTTTTAACCTGTGCTTGATTTGGCAAAACTGTTTCCTACCCTGTCAAATTAGTTACCAGTGAACATCTCCCAGGATTTCTGCTGAACTTTCTCAGATAAAGGAATAGTGAGAACTGTGCTCATAGTTTCAAAAGACAAGGATACTAAACGAACTGCTCAAAACACAGGGCTGTGGCTTGGAGTCAAGGACAAATGGCCCACAGCAGGCTCCTTCTGACACTCTTTTCATCAGCATTGAGTCCCTTAGAGCACAAGTCAAAGCACAGTGGATTTCATATTCCCACCTGAGAAGATGGGAAGTCATAGACACAAAGGAGCCGTTAAAACCAGGGAGGTCATTAAAACCATTAAAACTGGACGGCACAACCTAGAAAGTTCTCCCAGAGTTTCTTAAAAAGAGGATGAAGCAGCTTGGTGATGCGTTGGGATCCTTGTCATGTAGAGGTTTCCAAGAACATACTGGATAATACGATTCTGAACCTTCCCAAAGTGCCAGGATTGACCATAGGTACAGCAATTCATGTGCCAAGCAACAATGTTTATTATATTTTCAGGAGTTTGCTTCCAAGCTACCTTGTGATTTCTCCTTAATTGTTCCCCCTAGATCTGAGCCTCCAGATGGTTTTAAGTATGTCAAGTGCAGGAACCAAGACTTCTATCTTATTTACAGCTTTTCTAAAGTGCCAACTAGCAAAACAGCATTTGTACAGTGATTACAGTATATAGACTGCTTCCCCATCATGAGCTCTATGGTTCTTTCCCATAATTCTTAGAGGTAGAGACCACTAATAACCTAATTTTCATGGACTTCCCTAGATGTGCAGGAGAATGCTGCCTTATCTTAGGATGACTATTGTGTTTTGTTGAAGATTGACATGGTTTTCCATTAGTGTTATGTCCGGATGCCTACAAAACATGTATAGAGTACAAAATGTTCTTGACCCTGTGGAAGGTGAAGCCAGGTCACTCTAAACACTTGGAGAAATCTTAATATAGAAATATAAAGTGAAGAGGAAGAAAGAGGAGGAGGAGGAGAAAGAAGAGGAGGAGGAGGAGGAGGAGGAGGAGGAGGAGGAGGAGGAGGAGGAGGAGGAGGAGGAGAAGAAGAAGAAGAAGAAGAAGAAGAAGAAGAAGAAGAAGAAGAAGAAGAAGAAGAAGAAGAAGAAGAAGAAGAAAACAAACAAGAAAAACAAAAAGTGAGGCTACTTAAGGCCAATGTGTAATTATTCCACTCCAACGGCTTTCACAGACCTTTAAAGAACTCCGGGTCTATCAGCACAAGTTTTCCAGACCTCATAGAAGACCCCAGTTCTGTTCCCAGAGGCCACAATAGGCAGCTCACAAGCACCTGTAACTGCAGCTCCAAGGGACCTGACAACCTCTTCTGGCCTCCACTGGTACTCACACACACACACACACACACACACACACACACACACACACACACACGCACACACACACACGCACACACACTGAAAAAGAAATAAATTTACATTAAAAGGATGTGTCAGAGTATTGTTTGTGCAAATGAAAAACCAGAACTGGAATCTCATCAATATAGAACCAATTTTAAAATGTGATACATACTTTCTAAGGGGTTCTGAGGTAGTTACAACGTTATCTGCATCTGATAGCTTGAATTAATAATAGGTTGTGTGGAGTCATCAAATAGTAAACACTTCCTTCAGGAAGGAAAAATGCATCCGTTTATAAGAAAATATCAGTAAAGATACACAAAAAAGCAGCAAGAGTCCTTACCCCTCAGTAGAGATGTAGAGGAGCAGAAATGGGATTTAAGAGAGTAAAGTACTGAAGAACTGTGGTATGTCCATTTTTACAAGTACATTATGTTCTATACTATTTCTTAAATCCAAGGTGTTACTTGATGTTTATTGAAATAGCATGTGTCAGACACTGACTGGTGTACAATGCTTTTTAGGCCTCATTTTGTTTCAAATTTAAAACTTATCTCTTTGTGTTATAATGCTCATTTTACACATGACAAAGCTAAACCTAGGAAACAGTAAATTGTGGAACTACCTGCCTCTACTGCCTGTGGTTTCTGCCCAGAATAGTTACTCTTCTCATAATTGTGATCAAGTAACTGACAAGAAACAAATCAAAGGAGAAAGTGTTTATCTGAGCTTATAGTCAAAGGATATAGTCCACCTAGTGGGAAAGGCATGCCAGTGAGTAGCTCCATGGCCCACAAGGTGACTTGCTCACATCTCATTGACTACAGATGCAGCTGGCAGTGTGGCTAGGCTATGCCCACTAAAACCTGTCTGCCCTCCAGTTGCTGACTTCTTCCTACCAGGCTGCACCTCCGAAAGATTCCACAGCCTCTGAAAACAGTGCCATCAGCTGGGGACCTAACGTTCAAACATGGGCCTATAAAGGACATTTCACATCAAACCATAGCACTGCCTTTTCTAAGTCAGTTTGAAGAGTGTTTAGAGCTCTTGTGTCTCCTTGTACATGAATGAGTCTTTTTTCTGACTAGATATCAGAAATCTGACACTTTGATCATAAAGTCTACACACATCCAGCTTCAACATACTCAGTCTGCTTAAACCTTCCTAGGTTTCTCTTGACTCTGGTGGAAGCTTTTCTGTTTCTACAGGTGATAACCCAACATAAGGAAGAGAGAAACCAGCACTCCGCCACAGTCCAAGGTCCTCCCCTCTTGAAGTAAACTCTATGTAGTTTATAAAATGTAATTCATATTCCATTAGATTTGTAGTGGGTAGAGCAATGGTTACCCATTAAGTAAACCAAAGGCCAAAGACTGTTAATCTGATGGAGAGATCTTGGAGCTACAGACACCGGGCTTTAATTGGGTTTTCTATTAAAGCCATTTTCTCCTCAGTAATTTATCATAAAGAAACAGCACAGTTAAGTCTCATTTGGAAACGCAAATGAATTATTTAGCAGGGGCTAAGCAAAAAAAGAAAACATGACTTCCATTAGCCTCATCAGAGGTACAGGAAGAAAATCCCAAAGAAACAGACTAATAAGATCAAGGTGGGAGGGCAAAGGGCTGCACATGAGAGCAGTGCTCTGCAGAAGCGCCCTCGTCCTCCAGGCTTCTGCACCACAGCCTATCTTATACCAACTAACAGGATGATTGCCAATAAGATTCCATTTCAAACAGTCTAGTCCACTCAACTCTCAACTTTACTCATCCCTTTCTGGGGTTGTCTTCATATCTGTCAGGGCCAAAGGAAACTCTACTTCCACAAATTCTGGCAGTTAGACACAAGCTAGTATTCCTCAAGATCTTGTGAAGCTGGTTCCCCTCTACCAAAAGGAGCCATTTTCCTTATCACTGGCAGAAGGGACAAATGGCTATCTGTGGTGTCTGTCAGCATATCAAAGTGCCTATTGGCCTCCAGGCTCCCTCGGTGTAGCAAGTATCTGTTACACATTTCAGAGTCTATGCTAGCATCCTACCTCTTCCTCTTCTATAAACTTCTCATGGCCTCGCACCCCCGCCCTGCCAGCTACTTACTCATTTTCTTTATAAATCTTACTATTTTGGCTATGCACACTTCTCTTTGGCTTCCCTCTCCCCACCCCCTCTCTCTCCACGTTGCTGGACTCTCTTCCTGGAGCCTCTGGCTGTTCCCGCTCTCCCTTAACAGTACCATGGAGCTGTCATGTCATCAAGTTATACAGTATCCACATAGAAACAGTATTTGGCTAAGTCCTTGAGCTTCACAAACATCTGTCCCACATCACTACTGAGAAATTCCCACACCCCCAGCCAAGACAAGACATGGATGAGCTCCCAGGACATCCTGGATGGGCTCTGAGCTTAGCTGTGGAGTCCGTCATAAACATGCCCAGGTCCTTTCCATGAGATGGACAGGAAACTGCCACAACATAACCAGTCAGTTCCTATTCCAAGGAGAATGATGGGGGCCTCTTCACATCATGAGCTTTCTGAAGCCTTGGTCTTACGCTAAACTCAGTCTAAATACACACACACACACACACACACACACACGCACACACACACACACTACGCACGCATGCACTCACATATGTACATGCATACACAAACACACCTCCTAAAATATGAAATCAACAGTGAATTCAAAGTGATTGCTAATTTCTGCAGTATAAACATTCCCAACATGACCAATTTCAAGGTATCAATGTGCTTCAGACTCCTGAAGCTCTTTTGAGCCAGCACAAGTAGCTCGTAGCCTACAGAAGTCTCTAGAAGTAGGCCCAAAGGCAGAACAACAAGCAACAGGACTATCAGTTGTGTGAAATGTTTTGTGGCTTCAAGCATCTATGCTAGAGGGATGTGGAGAGCAGTGGTTTTTGTCATAGGCACCTCTGGGGGCTTCATAGGAATATTTTCATTTGGCTTAAGTGATTCAAGTGTTGCTATGGAAAGTTTTTCTGTAACTTAGAACGTGCTGTATAGGTCAGGCTCCTCTGGAAGTAATATTCTTTGGAAACTACCATGGAGATGTCTAACATGAGACAATATAGAAGGGAAAAGGAACAGCACACACAAGCAGAGACAATTCCAGTTGACCAAATTAACGCAGTGAAAGCAGAGAAACGTACCTGATAAAGGGCAAGAGCCCATCACATCATCTTTATCTAAAAGATCCCCAGAGAGGCTGGGAGCATCCCACTGCTGGAGTGATCAAGGTTTAGGTAAAATCCACCCAACTATAAATCAAGGTCAACCCATGAAGCACTATAACATATTGCTTTCTTCCATCTTCTGCCTCCATGATAGCATTCCCTCTCTCTCTCTCCTCTCTCTCCTCTCTCTCTCTCTCTCTCTCTCTCTCTCTCTCTCTCTCTCTCTCATGCACACACACACACACAAACACACAAACACACACACACATACACATTGAGGCAGTTTAGAACCTGTGACATGTCAGCCACAAATACCCTTAGCAGAAAATACATTGCGGACAAGAGTACATACCACAGTACATACCACAACTCCAAACAATAATCCAGAAAGCATTCAGAGGGTCCTAGAAACCTACAAGAAGAACATTATGATGGGCAGATCTGGGCCCAGGGGTCCCGCTCAAACTATGCCACCAGCCAGAGACAATACATGCAGTAAACTTCGAACCCCTACCCAGATCTACCCAATGGACAGGTCATTCTCCACAGTTGAGTGGAGAATGGGGTCTGACTTTCACAGAACTCTGGTGCCCCATATTTGACCATGTCCCTGGGATGGGGAGACCTGGTGGCACTGAAAGGAAGAATAGCAGGCTACCAAGAAGAGACTTGATACCCTATGAGCATATACAGGAGGAGGAGGTCCCTCTCAGTCACAGTCATAGGGTAAGGGAGTAAGGGGAAAATGGGAGGGAGGGAGGAATTGGAGGATACAAGGGATGGGATAACAATTGAGATGTAATATGAATAAATTAATAAAATATATTTTAAAAAATAATCCAGAAAGCAGACGTGGGTATAGGAGAAATAGGAGAGTAGCACTTTTGAATTGGGCAAGGAGGGGCTTTCACAAAAATACAGACAGTCCAAAGTCATCAAACAGCCTTTCTTCAACCAGATTCTCCTCAGATATCATGAGATGACCCCATAGCTGGAGAGGTGGCTTCCCAGGTAGCACTTCAGAACCTGGATTGTTGAGCATATAAACAGATGTTGAATGTTCTGTGCCCTGGCACAGAGCTCCCACTTCCTAGGGAGTGATGCAGAAGGATGTGCAGAGCTCCATCTAAAGTAGAACTTGGCAGCCTCCTACAGAGCCTGTAACAGTCCCTAGGCCCTAGGCTCTCTGATATCTACTAACTTCCTTGATTAAGGGACAGGTGACAGGTGACAGGTCATCTATTCATTTCTCCTTGCCTTTGGAAGCCAGTGTCCTGGATTTCTCCATTTTCCTACACAGCCCAGGCCCATCTGCCCAGGGATAGCACTGCCCACAATCAGCTGGGCCTGCCTACACCAAGCAACAATCAGGAAAATACCCCACAAACAGACTTGTCTGCAGGCCAATCTGATGGAGGCAGTTCCTCACCTGAGGTCTCCTCTTCTGGGTGATTCTAGTGTCTGGAGTTAACAAAAAACAAAAACAAAAACTAACCTAAATAGCACATCAAGTTTTTATGGGGAAGCTCTTGCTTGCTGAATCGTTTAATTCAATCTGTATTACGAGCTCTCCGCTCTCTAAACATATGATCCTCCCTCACCTTTGGAAGCCATAAAAGGAAAATATTGTGAGTCTGTTTTCCTAAGAGGAGAGAGAGAGATCTTAACGACATGATCAGGAAGATAAAGACCATGTGGCTTTACTGAGCACCAAATATCGGAAGTTCTACAGCAGCAGCCATGCCATGAATATCTAGTAAGATAGCCCTGCCTTACATAACCTGTTTTTGTCTGCTTGCACGGAGAACAGTGAACTAAAGGGCAGTAGACTCACGAGAGAGCTGATTATCTTGAAATACCAGCATCCCTCCCCTAAAGGAATGATTTCGTTTGCTCTTTAGACTCAGGCAGCTCAGAAGAGAGAGGAGGTGTGGCCATTAGCATGCTGCCTGCACATGAAGAGAAAAATCACACAGCAAAGAGCCACCCTGGAATTCATTTTGGAGATTTTATTAAATCTCTCTCAGCTCTAAATTACTGAATCAGAGCTCAGAAATGACACCACAGGGGGCACAGAGGGGTCATTTGGGTTCCTCAATTCCGTGTCTGTCTGAGTCATCTGGCCAACTCACCATCACTGAGCAAGTTGGGTAAGAGTCTGAAGTTGCTCGCTGTCTCTCAACCCCTTCCCTCCATCCCTGTGGAGCCAATGTTGAGCTTCTACACCTTTCTTTGCAGGAGTCCCGCCCCCCCCCCCCCCGAGGCAGTGGCCCTTTCCTACCTTCTACACAGAGGCTACTAGTCGTCACCACTCCTAGCTTATGTTGTGCTGGGGATCAAACCTAGGGTTTTGTACATGCTGTGCAATCGCTTTACCAAATGAGTGAGCTTTATTGTCCCAGATTCCTCTTACCAAAGAACCCAGCTTATTACATCATTGCTCATCTTTAAAACACCCAATAGGTTCCTATTGTGTCCAAGATGAACAAACCCCTCAGCAGGACTACGGAGGCGCAGTGTGGCCTGGCATCTCCCTTCATCCCTTTCGACCTTCATCAATGCCTGCATCTGCACCCAGACATCTAAAATTTAGATTCAAGAGTCTTTCTTCCTCCTTCCCTCCCATTCCCACTTCTACCATCACATCCCCCATTACCTCTAGCTAGAAACAATACCCTGGCCCTTTGCCTGCTTAATTCTAATTCACTTCTCTAGGTTGAATGCCATTTATTCAGGAAAGGCTGCCCAACCTAAGTGTGGTGTCACAGCACAAAGCAATATTTATTTGTACGACTTTGGGCACACCCTCATTTGCCACTCTGCTTGCTCAGAGCAGATACACTGCCATGGCCTGTGAGTTCTGTGTATGCTCATCACTTTTTCAGATTGGCCCAAGCATCCAGCACTCTACAAGTATGCAAATGGCAGGTGTATAATTAATTTCTCCTATGTACGCTAAAGAAAAGGCACAGAACATAACATGTGCCCCATAGCATATACCAAGTGTGCTCTGGAAAGAGAAGCACAAAGTCTTAGTGAATTTTGTCACTTTAGATTTTGGGAGTATTGTTTGTTTGTTTGTTTGTTTGTTTGTTTGAAGATCTCCAAGTCTCTTATAGTTCTATTTTGCATGAGGGGCTTGGCAGTCAGGCCATAAAAGCTGGGGAGAATTCCATGCAAGATCTTGCTGAGTTCTAAGAAGTAAGTCCTGTCTGAGCTGCCCTCCATAGCAGAAGGATTCACATGGAGAAAAGAAAAAAGAATCTGATTCTAACCAAGAAAAGAAGAACAATTTTTATACACCGTTTAGAGAACAAAACAAATCACTGAGTGATCCATAATTAGGCTCAGATAATTGGGCATTGGTAGGAAATTTCTATTTTCTTCAGTTTCTTGGAAGGAAAAAAATGTGTTGTGAACAGGCTCATTTATCCACGTTATTCCTTAAGGAACTAGAATATGTTGAGGTTAAAGGATAAACTATTCTAAGTATCAAAAAGAATCATTTTCATGGTGCTGTGTTAAATCAAGCAGAGGACAGAAGAGCAGAAGGGAGACTGTTTAGGAACCCATGAGGGTGCCTACCCATCTGCCTTCCTCAACTTGTTACTGCTGGGCCAAGCTTGACGCAAGTCCATCCCAACCACACCCAGGCACTGCTGAGAAAGTTCAGAGTACTCATCACATTTAATTACTCAAGTGAGAAAACAAGGAAGGACAGAATAGGGGGAAGGAATGGAGGGAAGGACAGGAGAGAACTTTCTAAGACATCTGAGCCCTCTCTTAGCTATCCTCCTTATAATAAGGCCAGAATTATCCCTAGTAACAAGATCCCAGTCAACAATAATTTGAGCACCCGCTATATTCCAAGCCCTGTGTTTGGTATGACCTACTATTTGCAGGAGATACTACAGGAGGTATCTCTGTCCTTGGTGAACTTCACATATGCCAGAAAATTAGGATAACACACAAATAGAGAGTTCATGGTTGAAAGCAAAGATACTAAGTTTCTAAATTGGCAAAATCTATTAAGTTGTCAGTCAAAATTTTTGAAAATACCAAATGAAGAACAGACCACTTGCATGTATCTGTCCTCCCTCTCTGCCTCCTGGGGACTGCACAGATTATCATAGGAACCACCTTCCTCCCTCTTTTTGTATTCCTTTTCATCAGCCAACAATACTCCAAGGCACTCTTTATTTAGAAACTTCAGCTATGCGAGCCTGGGAGTCAGGTAGGATTTCTTCCTTCCCTTTCCTGTCCTCCATTGCCAATTCCCCAGTCCCATCCCCAGCAGACCCTGTAGCAGACCACTTACAGGGACCTGTCCTCCCTCTCTGACTCTGCCCTTTGGGGAGACTCCACTGAACCTCATGGAAGAGCCATCTTTCTTCATTCCTGTGGACCCTCCCAGCACCCCCCTTCTAGACCAGTCCCATTCCTTGGTGTTAGACCCTAATACCTACCCTGGAGTCCCAGTGGTCACACATGGCAGGGACTCAGAAGCACTCCCTACCAGGCAACCCACAGCCATTACACTTTCCTAAGATCCAGAGAGGGCAAAAGAAACCAAAGAACAAAACGTTCACACAAAGACAAGACTGATATCAACACCTAGAGAATTACAATCATCCCAAACCAAGATGCCTGGACTCAAGCATAAACCCACAATCATTAACACCCAAGACAATACATGCCCAGCAGAACCCAGCAACCCTACTACAGCAGACCCTGAGAAATGCAATATAGCCGAAGCACAAAGCAAGGACTTTAAATTTGTAATTATGAATATGATCAAGGACCTTAAAGACAATATGAATAAATCTCCTAGAGCAGTCTATGAAAGCACAAACAGTGGAATAAAATAATAAAAACAGTTCAAGACATGGAAGTAGAAATAGAATCACTAAACCCAAACTGAGCTGAAACTGTGAATGAAAAATTTAGAAGTCAAACAAACATTTCAGAGAGCCTCACCAACAGAGCACAAGAGATAGAAGAGAGAATCTTAGGCACTCAATACAGGATAAAATAAATCCTCATCAAAGAAAATGTTGAATCTAAAAAAAAATTCAGGCACAAGACTTCCAGGAAATCTGGGACATCATGAAACAACCAAATCTACAAATAATAGAACTAGAGGAAGGTAAAGAAACTCAGGTCAAAGGCAGAGAAAATATCTTCAACAAAGTCATAGAAGAAAATTTCCCTAACCTAAAGAAGGAAATGCTTATCAAGGTACAAGAAACATACATAACATCAAATAGACTGGACCAGAAAAAAATTCCCCATGATGCATAATAATCAAAAAGCTAAACTACAGAACAAAAAAGAATATTCAAAGCTGCAAGGGGAAAGAATCAGGTAAGATATAAAGGAAGATGCATTGAAACACCTGGCTTCTCAATGGAGATTCTACAAGACAGAAGGGTCTAGATGGATGTTCTACAAAATCTAAGATGCCACAGATAGCATCCTAGACTACTACACATAACAAAACATTCAATCACAATAGATGAAGAAAAAGGTCAATAATAAAACCAAATTTAAGCAGTTTCTATCTACAAAACCCACTCTACAGAAGGTGCTAGAAGGAAAACTTCAACCTAAGTAGGCTAACCATGCCCAAGAAAAGAGAAAGAATAGATAATATAGACCATCAAATCAAAAGAGACTGGGGAAAACCAGCACCATAATAACCAAATAGCAGGAATCAACAACACTGGCCATTGATAAGTGTCAACATCAAAGGTTTCAATTTCCCAGTAAAAATATGTTGAAACAAGATCCATCCTTCTACTGCATCCAAAAAAACATACTTTATCATCAAAGATAAAAGTTTGGAAAAGATATTTCATGCAAATGGGCCTGAGAAGCAAGCTGATATAGCCATTTTAATATATGGAAAAATAGACTTCAAAACAAAACTCATCCGAAGAAATATGGAAGAACTCATCAAAGGAAAAATCCACTAGAGGATATTACAATTATAAACATCTATGAACAAAATAAAAGGACACCCAAATTCATAAAAGACATACTACTACAGCTAAAATCATTTATTGATCCTCACACAGTGATAATGGGTAACTTCAGTACCATGCTTTCACTAGGTCATTCAGAAAAAAACTGAACCAAGAAATATTAAAGCTAAATGACATCCTAAGTCAAAAGGAACTAACAAATATTCACAGAAGATTTCACCCAAACACAAAAGAATATACCATCTTTTCGTGATTTCATGGAACTTTCTCCAAAATTGACCACATATTTGGACACAAGGCAAATATCAACAGGAAGAAAGGAAGGAAGGAAGGAAGAAAGAAAGGAAGAAAGAAAGAAAGAAGAAAGAAAGAAAGAATGAACTTTGCATCCTAACCATCATGTGACCATGTAAAGTTGAATATCAACAACAAAAACAAAAGAAAGCTTACAAATTCATGGAAACTGAACAATTCACTACTGAATGAAAAAAATGGGTCAAGACAAAAATTAAAAATGTTTAAAAACTGAGTGAAAATTAAAACTAAACATACCTAAACCTATGGGATCCAATGGAGGTATTTCTAAGAGGCAAGATCATTTCACTAACTGCCTACATAATAAAATTGAAGAGATTTCATATTAGTAACATAATGATATGCCCAAAAGCTATATAATAAAAAGAAATAATATCAAAAAGTAGTAGATGGCAAAAAATAAAAATAAAACTTGGGGCTGAAAAGTAAAAGAGAAACCAATAAAATTTTTTTAAAAATCAATGAAACAAAAAATGGAAAATCAATAAGATTGATAAATCCTTAGCAAAAATAACTAACTGATGAAAAGAGAAAATCCAAATCAATAGATAGGGTATGATGACAGACACCAAGGAAATCCAGCGCGTGATAAGGACTTATTTTAAAAATCTGTACTCTACCAAGTTGAAAAACATTAAAGAATAAGTTTCTTAATATATACCACCTACCAAAGTTGAATCAAGATTAGATAAACAATTTAAATAAACCAATAACCCGGTATATAATAGATGCAGTAATTAAGTTTCCCAAACAAAAGAGCCAATGGCCAGATGGGTGGAGAATTCTACCAAACTTTCAAAGAAAAGTTAACATCAATAAGCTTCAAATTATTTAGAAGAAGAAAAAACAGCAGCAGCAGCAACAACAGGAGGAACACTACCTAATTTTTTTATGAGGCTACAATTACCCTAATACCTAAACCACATAAAGACCCAACAAAGAAAGAGAATTTCAAACTAACCTCCCCATGAACATAGTTGGTGCAATACTCACAAACCAATGCAAGAATACATAAAAAAAGATCATTCACCATGATCAAACAAGCTTCATCCCAGAGATATAAGAATGATTCAACATAAACAAACTGAGAAACGTAATCATCCATATAAAGACTGGATGACAAAAATTCACATGATATCTCATTAGGTGCAAAAAAAAAGCGTCTTTGAAAAAAATCCTACACCCTCCCATTATAAAAGCCCTGGAGAGAATAGGGATTCAAGGGACAGGCCTCTTCATAAATAAGGTGATTTTATAGTAAGCCCATTGCCAACATCAACCTAAGTGAAGAGAAAGTCAAAGCATTTCCACTATAATCAGAAACAAGACAAATACTGCCCACTCTCCCCTTACTACTCAATATAATACCTGACGTCTTAGCTTGAGCAATAAATGACAGAAGGAAACCAAGGGGATACAAACAGGAAAGGAAGAAAATTGAAATTTGAAAATGACATGATTGTATACATAAGTGACCTAAAAACTCTACCAGGAAACATGTACAGCTAATAAACACTTCCAATAATGTAGGAAGACACTAAATTAATACACATAAGTCAATAGCCTCCCTATATACAAATGACAAACAGACTGAGAAAGAAATCTGGGAAACACCTTTCACAAAAGCTGCAAAACAAACAAACAAACAAATAAAACTTGGATAATTATAATCAAGTAAGGGAATGGCTTCTATAATAAATGCTTTAAGACAGCCTCCTGGTGCCCTGTGGCTACAGGCAGGGCAATGTGTCCCTCCCTCGGCTTCCAAGAGCTCAGGACACAGGCTACAGACAGGAACTTGTTCCCTCAGGAAGACCTGCCACTCCTGATACGTCTGTCTGTGGCATACTATTGATTGTCCTTCAAAGAACTAACTCTTGGGTAACATATGGGGACCCTCTAAGACTTTGCAAGCACTAATGTTTTCTCATCTGCTGCCCCAAAGCCTACAAGAGCCCAGGCCTGCAGCAGCATCAGCCTCTCTCTATTGGTTGGCATCTTGTAACCAAAGACCTCAGAGTCTGTACTCTCCTGATCCGTTTTTTATTTCACATTTAAGTTATTGCTCCCACATGGCAAATGCAGTTCCTCTTTGTTGCCTGCTCGCTCCATTCTTGGAGGGAGGGTAGGACAAGATGCTGAGATAGAATTAACCGTCTCATAACATGGCTCTAAGATGCCCCACTGCTTTTCCTTCACTGTCATGATGGACTGGACTCTCAAAGTGTGGGTCATAACACGTCCTTGCTTCCTTAAGTCTCTTCTTGCCAAATATGTGGTCAGTCCCAGGTGTCAGGAAAATAATGAATACCTTTTCCTTTGGTTTCCTACGCCCTTCAATGACACTTCTTAAGATCTTGTATCGGGGGTGAGGGGAGCTGCGGAGATGGCTCAGTGGTCCTTTTTTTTTTTTCTTTACCTTGCAGACTATTGTTTGGTTCCGGTCATCTACATTGCGCAGCTGGAAGAGGCTGGAGTACCGGGTAAGTTCTGGTCCTGAGGCAGAAACCTCCCAATGCAGAAAGCTGATGGGTTTAAGTCCACTGAGTCTTGAAGACAGCCTTCCTTCTCCAAAGGGAGTCTGAGAGAAGACCCTGGATCTTTCCAAGCTATAGTCTACAGCTGAGAGCTGGATTCCACAGCGGAAATCGGCATCTATCGAGCTTGCCTGCTCCATTATAAAAAGCCGGGGGGTCGGGGGGTGGAGGGGGCTAGCCTGGCTGAAAATATGTGTATCAAAATCAGGTATAAAATGAGACCAATCCGGAGAAAGCTGCCAGATGCTGAGGGGTAAAAAGAAAGACTGCCAAAACATGAGCAACTTCTCAGTTAGGATGGCTGCTGCCCTCAGCTCCATTTTTCAAGGGAAGCGGAAAATGTGGGGGATCCCTGAGGCTTTTCAAGTGTCCTCCACTGGCAGGGCTTTGAGCTTGTTTTCCTTTGCCTGCCAGAATATAACTTCCACCTGCCAAACTTCTGCTGAGATATCCTGGACATGGCCTCTTGGGATCATATGAGCAACCTTACCTCCCCAACTATATAGCATCGCTCTGATGAGAGACTAGCTTCTCAACTGGCTGTTGTAAGCGCATCAGAGATCCTGGGAGTCAGAACACGATTCAAAATTACAGAAAGACCTGCAGTTGGGAGCAGTAATAAGATGAGCTTTGATTACTTCTTTGGCAAAGGGAAACCTGGGTGGCCCCTTCCAATGAGCTATCTAGGAGCTGTGCCGATAATGTTCCTGCAGGATTAACAAAATGTCCTTATTTACATCCTACAATATATGTACAGCATGGTCCTGAATGGCAAGTGTAGGAAAACTAATGACAATTGCGTGTGGCACATCTATGGTCACTGAGGAGTTCACAAGTGGAAATAAAGTACACACATATTTCTAATAACCTACATAATAAGCTCGGGGTCTTTAGGGTCTAAGTATCAAGTCCAAGAGCTCAGAGGGGGCTCTCGGAGCTCTCAGGCCATCCTGAGAAATGTATGGCTCCTTCCTGGTAACTCAAACACTCCCTCCTGGAGGAGTCAGAAGCTCAGAAAGTTACACTCATTCACAACGTCTTTCTCAAGGTTTACAGGGAGTAAATCATTGCTGACATGCCTCACTGGAACCGCCTGTAATTTGGTCAGGAAACTCTAGGGAAGTAGCTTTCACGAATCACCCACACCATGATGGGGGGATGTGTTGGTGCTCTCGCTGCCTTTGTGTCAACCATGTTTCCGTAAGTAACCACAATAAACTCATTGGTGCACCAAACTAGACTCGGTTGAGATTGTTTCCCTGATCTTTTGTCAGCACCCTATCTTGGACAAAGATATGCTTGTTGCTGTCTTCCCAGCAAAAGTCATGGAACACCACTGCAGAGGTGACCTGTAATGGTGTGACAAAGACGTCCCCTGTAATTTTAGGTCCATGATTGGAGACATTGCTCGAGTAGGTCCAGGAAGTATGGTCCCGCTGGAGGAGATGTGTTAACTTGCAGTAGGCTTTGAGGTTTAAAAATCGTGTGCCCTTCCCAGTTCACAAGTCTCTGCCTCCTGTTTTTTAGACCGAGATGGGATCTTACAGCTACTGTTCTTGCACCATGCCTCTAGTCTGCCGCCCTGGACCCTAACCCTCTAGAACTGTAAGGCCAAATAAACTCTTTCTTTTATAAATTTGCTTTGGTCGTGGTGTTTTATCACAACAAAAGAAAGGTGACTAATGCAAGGCCATAGGAAAGACAGACCTCTTCCTCCTTGTTCATTATTCCCGAAGGTCTAGAGTGTGTGATCTCGGCACGAGGCTCATAGAACGTAGGCAGCATGGAGTACATGGGACTCTTCAGCTACCAGCTAGAAGTGTTGCCATAGCAGCCATGTTCTCAGACCCCAGCTGCTCACGATACAGCTGGTACAGCCAGAGGAGTAGAGTTGCCCCTGCTTACTTCTGGGGTGACATTGACTCTTTTTTCTTTCTCAAAGACAGTAAAACTTCTATACAGATGGCACCAGCCAAGAGCTTGACTGGTTTGTAAAATAAAATTTCATTCAGCCAATGGTGTGGGAAGTGCCTCCTAGTACAGTTAATTGCTGTCTCTTTAATTGGCAAATAAAATTATGCTGCCAAGGAGACTGTTGAGTAATGTATACATGGTTATATAATTTAAACATGCACATTTATCCAGGCTGTCACCAAAATTGAGCATAATCACTAAACCTTTTCACTTCTGTGAATATTTTAATTATGAAATTGCAAGTATTAATATCAGATTTCTAAAACACTAACAAGGTATAATTATCATTGTTATGACTTGAATTGTGACCCCTAATACATTGCACTCGTGACTTGCAGGATTTGTTACTATGACTTTATCTGATGTTAAGTCAATTAGGGCAGGTCCTAATCTACTGTAACTGGTTGTGTTTGTCAGGATACTCTAGGGAACAGAACTGATAGAATGAACTGCACACACACACACACACACACACACACACACACACACACACACACACGAGGAATTTACTTGAATGGCTTACAGTCTGTGGGTCAACTAGTCCAACAATGTCTGTCTCCAACAGAAAGTTCAAGAACCCAGTAATCATTCCCTCCATGAGGCTGGATGTTTCAACTGGTCTTCAGTGTACACTGGAATCCTGAAGAAGTAAGCCTTAATGCCAGTGAAGGAAAGAATTTGCCATGAATGAAGGCAAGCAGGCAAAATGCAAAGCTTCTCCCTCTTTCCCTCCCTCCCTACCTCCCTCTCTCCATCCCTCCCTCCATCCATCCCTCCCTCCCTCTCTCCCTGCCTGCCTCCCTTCCTTCCTTCCTTCCTTTCTGTTTCATTAATTAATTTATTTACTTACTTTACATTCTGATGGCAGGTTCCCCTCCCTCCTCTCTTCCCAGTCCTTCCCTCTCACCTCACCTCTCATTCCCTCCCCGCCCCCTTCTGCTCAGAGAAGGGGAGGCTTCCATGGATATGAGCCTGCCTTGGCATATCAAGCTGAGAAAGAATTAAGCACATCTTCTATTAATACCAGACAAGGCAGCCCAGTTAGGAAAAAGGATCCAAAGGCAGGCAACAGAGTCAATGGCAGCCCCTGCTCCAGTTTTTAGGGGACCCACACAATGACCAAGCTGCACGTCTGTTAAATACATGTAGAGGGCCTAGGTCCATCCCATGGATGCTCTTTGCTTGGAGGTTTGGATTCTGTGAACCCCTACGGGCCCAGGTTAGTTGATTCTGTATGTCTTCTAGTGGTGTCCTTGACCTCTCCAGTTCCTTCAATCCTTCCTCCCCCTCTGTCAAAAGTTTCCCTGAGTTTGACCTAATGTTTGACTTTGGGTTTCAACATCTGTTTCCATAAGCTGCTAGGCAAAGCCTCTCCTGTCTAAAAGTATAGCAGAATATTATTAATAGTGTTCGTGATTGGCCACCTCTCACGGGATAGGTCTCAAGTTGGACCAGTCATTGGTTGATTCTTCCCTCAATTTCTGCTCCATCTTTATCCCTGCACCTCTTATAGGCAGGACAAATCTGAGGCTGAAGGTTTTGTGTGTGGGTTTTAGTCCGCATCCTCCATTGGAAGTCTTGCCTGCTAAAAAAGCTTCTCTCTTTCATGTCCAATATATAGGCTGCCATGAGAAAGTGTGGCCCAGATTTACAGTGAGGCTTCAGACATCAAATGACCCAATCAAAACTGCATCACAATTGTGCCCAGTTACTTAAGTTTTTAAGTTTTCTACAATAGGTTGTCAACTTAACTACATCTAGAAGTAACTAAAAATCAAACCAACAACCTTAAAAGAAGACAGATACACAGAAGAGAGGCCTAAGGCAGGGAGAGAGATTAGAGTGATAAAGCTACAAGCTTAGGCTTGCCAGCCATCACCAGGAGCTGGGAAGAGGCAAGGCATGAGGGAAAGGAATCCCTCAACATGTCTCAGCGTTCTAGACCTAGAAGAAAATTGATGTCTGCAATTACAAGCTACCCAATTGTGATCCCATTCCATATGCAGTAAGGAGTTTAAACTCTCACTATGTTCAGTTAAAGAAAAAAGGGCCCACAACTCACTTGGAAACCACTCAGCTGACATTTTTTTCATCATGTTTATTTGATCTCTTAATTTCTTCTTGCATAAAGCATTCACATTTCCAGGAAAAAAATCAAATTTCTAGGGTTATAGATTAGTCAGCATGAAGCCCAGGGCTCAGAATGTTCCAGAGTGACTGTGATAATTTTCTGTGTCTTCTTTATGCCATTTAGTGAGAGAAACTCAGGGTTCTGGAGAGTAATTTCTTAGCCTATTGCTAATTACTCAAAGACCAAGGCTTGGCCTGGCCATTCACCCGAACTTCTTCGGCGTAGGCTAGATAAAGTGCGGTTATTTAGCTCAGCTTCTTCTTTGTGTTTAAAGTACATTTCCTGTTTTAAGAGTGTTGGTTAATACCAGAGCAATAGCTTGGGAGTAGCAGACGTTGAATACATTTCCAGAATGGGCTACTATTGTCAAGTTCTTGGCTGAACATCTTTGGTATTTAAAAATCAGTCCAGCAGGAAAGAATGGCTTATTACTTCCTCTTCCCTCCCGTCCTCGTCTAAGTCTGTCACCCTCAGAATCCTAGCACTGAGAAGCAGAAATACAAAGTCTCAAGAATCACAGCCTCTCTGCCCTCTTTTCTTCTTCCAACCTGACCTTTCACCTCCATCTTTAGCAAACCACAGCTTCCTCCATTTTCCAGAGAAAGCTATCTCAGGGTAGGGCTGTTAATGAAGGGGTTAGGATCTGACACTTGAGCATCAATGTGCTCAAAAACAACTTCAAAACACAGACCCGAGAATTATTTATTTTTAATTTTCTATGTTTTATTTTATGTTTGTGGAGTTGTGCCTGTATACAAGTCTGTACACCACATACATACCTGGTGGCTACAGAGGTTAGAATAGGAAATCTGGTCCCCTGGGTCTAGATTACAGACAGTTGCCAGCCATGTATGAGTGGGAATGAGTTCCAGGACAGACAAGGTTACAAAGTAAGAAACTGTCAAAAAAAAGGAAAAAAAAAAGAAATCATAAAATAAGGAACATTAATACAAGGAAATAACTAGATCTAAGAAGAAAGAAGTTTTAAGATTTTTTTATGTGTCTGTGTGAGTGCATGTCCTGCCAGGGCCTGCAGAAGCCAGAAGAGAGCATCACGTACTCTGGAGTTGGCATCACAGGCAGTTGTCTGCCACCCAACATGGGTTCTGGAAACTGAACTTGGGTCATATAAAAGACCTAATACACTTAACTGCTAAGCCATCCCTATAGCCCCAAACAGATATTTTGAAGATTTTAAAGAATATCACACCAAGCCAGATGCAGTGGTGCACACCTGTAATCCCAGACCTCAGGGAGTCAGAGGCAGGAGGATCTCCGTGTATCCAAGGCCAGCCTGGTCTACAAAGCAAGTCCAGGACTGCCAGGGTTACCCAGAGAAATCCTGTCTCAAGAAAAGCAAAAGCAAAAACTAAGGACAACTGACCTGGAAAGAAGATGAACCGGACTTTAGGAGTCCCCGCTCCTGTGCCAAGGCTCTAGGCAGCACCCAGCAAGAAGACTTTGAATGACAGTTGCCTGAGCATCTATGGCACGTTTGTGTACTCCCAAAGATGTGGCCTGAAGCTCATGTTCTAATCCATCTGCCAAAAGGTTTGATGGTAATTAGAAACTCTGAACCAAGCTGCATACAGTGGCACACGCCTGTAGCCCCAGCACTTGGAGAAGCAGAGGCAGGCAGATCTCCATGAGTCTGAGGCCAGCTGAGTCTACAAATTGAATCCAGGACAGCCAAAGCTACACAAAGAAACAGTGTTGAGAGAGGGAGAGAGAGAGAGAGAGAGAGAGAGAGAGAGAGAGAGAGAGAGGAAAATAGAGGAAATCTGAACCAATCTCATCGACCTGAGCATACAGATAGATATTTTACTCTTGGCTGTTGTGTATTTTGACAGATTTTAAAGGGAGGCCTAGTGGCACTCAGAGAAAAAATAAGCAGGCTACCAAGATGAGACTTGATAGCCTATGACCATATACAGTGGGGGAGGAGGTCCCCCTCGGTCACAGACATAGGGCAGGGGAATAGGGTGAGAGCAGGAGGGAAGGAGGAATGGGAGGATATAGGGATGGAATAACAATTGAGGTATAATCTGAATAAATTAATTAAATAAAAAAGCAACTTAAAATAATAGTGCTCTTCTTTCTCCATTCCTAAAACACAATGCCTGAGCCATGGGTCTGTGAAATCAGAAGACTCTTCCCAACCTGTATTTTCTTTCCACGTGGAAGACCTTTGATAAGCCAAGGTAGCAATTCCGCTTCTAACTCATGTGAATCAAATTGTTCTTCCATTTTTTTTCCTGCTTCCTGTTAGAAGAAATGTACCAGCTAAGCTCCATTTCTCATGACCTTGGTGGTCACATGGGTACCATAATAATGACATAGAACTCCCCTGCTCTGTTTTTATTGTATCAGGCTTGAGTAGACCTTGAGCAAAAGATGACTAATGACACTCCTTCCTCCTTCCGTGTGGCATAGATGAATCAGACTGCACACCAGGAAGCAGTGGAAACATAACTAGACTATGAATCAGGAAATGTGAGTCTTCAAATTTCATCCTTAACCAGCAATGAAATCTGTTGGCCTCCATGACTACTTTCCTTCTAAAATGTGGCCTCATTGAACTTCAGTGTTCCGTGACTCTGGACTATTTCCAAAGAATGAAAAGAAATGGAATCCAATTAAATTGCTATTTATTATGAAATAGTTCCATATTTTTTTGTGGTCTGACTATTTTGGTAGAGATTATTCTAGCCTGAGTATTTGGGTATCTGTTAAATTAAACAACAAAAAATTTCACCTAGCTTATGCATCTTTTGGTCTCCATGGCAACAATGGAGAACTTAAAAAACCTTTGGCTTCATCTAAAGTTTAATATTTAGTTAAGGAAACCTTTTTAGGGCTTGTATATACAACTAGCGAATCTGGAGCCATGGCTAGCTATGAACAAGAAGCAGTAATGCATTAGTCATTGTTAGCTCCAAAAATAGACTTCCATGTCTCCTCAGAAAATAGACAATCTATTCATTAAGCTATCTGCTTATGGTACAATGTAGAATTCAGAATGAAAGAAACATTTAGTGACTGCTCTCCAGCAAACAAGGACACTGGAAGCTTTGCGAGGTCCCAGTGAATCTTGAAAAGTAATGTTAGTGTGGTCCCATTGGTGCTGGTGATATTTGTGTCTGTCCTTAAAGGAGAGGGGGAAGTTAGTGATTTTTAACTGAGAGGCTCTTCTCATCTCAGAGCCATGATCACCAACCACTCTCTTCAGTGCTCTCAGGTCCCACACTGGCCAAAAGATACAAAGAATTATCAACTCACCAGGGATGATAGCTACACAGTGGACTTTGGAGTGTTTCAGAGATGCCACAGACGTTAGAGAATAAGTTCTTTTGAGCAGTGAGCTATGGGGGTGGCTCCTGAAAGTCATAGGATTCCTCTAAGTCAACCAGTTTTATACTCTATGACATGGAATCCCCTCTAGACTGAATGCTAACCATGCATCTCTCGTTTAAGTCTCACCAAAAAGTACAGGGACCCAACCATCTACAGTAACCTCAAACACTGCCAGCCTGACTTACGATGGAAACAAACGCATAGCTCGGAAATGGTTTTTGAAGTTGCAGGAGAGTGTTATTGATGAATGCCTATCTTGGCCAAGTTTCTTCTAGGAACCAGTAGAAAGTTATTCATAAGCAAATAATTCAAGCAAAGTGGATGCCCACTCCCCTTTGCCTTTTAAAGTAGTGGCCTTGGAAGGAAATTGCTATCACATCTCCCCCCAAGAGCAGAGATAGAAACACACTAATGAACTCTACATCTTTGACTCTATGCCTTTCTTCTTCTTGCCCCTACTTGACCCAGAGCCATGACTTCAGCCATAGTAGAGGTGAGTCAGATCAATGCTTAAAGTCAAATTTAAATATGAAAATGGACAGAGAACAGTAACTCAGAATTGCATAACTTCATTTAACCACTGAGTGATTCAATGTGCTGTGCAGCAGAAGGGTGGTCGTATACACTCATGAACCCCATAAATATGTATAAATAAAATAACAACAAGTTGTGTGTGTGTGTGTGTGTGTGTGTGTGTGTGTGTGTGTGTGTGTTATTAAAAGACTGCCCTGCAAACTCTAGCCAAGGCTCAACATTATGACTGTGGCACGTTGTGTCTGTTTTTGTACCGAAGCGTTGAGTTCTTGAAGGTAGTTATTATCATCAGGGTACACTTACTCTAGTTACTAAAAACGTGAAGTAGACACATCATGAAAACTTCAAATCTAGTCAGAAGTATTTTCTAAGATACAGAAAAGGAAAAAAGCCAAAAGCAAAGAGTCATCCCCAGGGATGGAAGGTCCACAATGAGCAACCACTCAGCTCCATCCTCAAGTGTCCTTTCTAAAGTGGTAAGCCTTAAAGCAGCACAGATATGCCCAGACTCAATGGCTTGGCTGTGGTTTTCTCAAGCTGCTCCAGATGTGTGTCCTCTACCCTCCACACCAGATGTCATTTATCACTCTTTCAGCAATGAATGCACTCCTCCTCAATGACACAACCTTTTAAAATATGTATCTGTTTTTACTATATATCTATGAGTGTTTACCTACATTTATGTATGTACAACAACTGAATGCTTGGTGTCTCCCGAGGAGGGAAGAAGATGTCAAAGCCCCTGAAACCATAGTCACAGAGAGTTGTGAGCTTCTGTGTAGAAACTAGGAATTGAACCTAGGTCCTCTGAAATAGCAATGCGTGTTCTTAGTGGCTGAACTCTCTCCAGCCCACTAGGATACCTTCTTCCCTTTGTCATAATTGTTTATGTTCATGCCTTGTCTCCAGGGACATATTTAATTGCAGGCATCTGAGAGACAGATTCACTATGAATTTCAACATAGCCCAACACAGAGCCCAGACACAACACATAATGAGGATTTAAGAATTTAAATTTTGTTTACATTTATTTATTTACGGTGTGTGTGTGTGTGTGTGTGTGTGTGTGTGTGTGTACATGTGTCATGCCTCCATAGACTGCAGAGACCAACCTGTAGAAGTTGTTCTTTCACAAGCACAACTATATGGGTCCTGAGATCAAATTCGGGTTACTTATGCTTTCAAGGCAAGCAACTTCACCTACTGAGCCATCTCACTGGCCTACAGAGCCATCTCACTGGCCTACAGAGCCATCTCACTGGCCTATGGAGCCATCTCACTGGCCTACGGAGTCATCTCACTGGCCTATGGAGCCATCTCACTGGCCTAAGGAGCCATCTCACTGGCCTACGGAGCCATCTCACTGGCCTATGGAGCCATCTCACTGGCCTACGGAGTCATCTCACTGGCCTACGGAGCCATCTCACTGGCCTACAGAGTCATCTCACTGGCCTAGGGAGCCATCTCACTGGCCTAGGGAGCCATCTCACTGGCCTACGGAGCCATCTCACTGGCCTATGGAGCCATCTCACTGGCCTACGGAGTCATCTCACTGGCCTACGGAGCCATCTCACTGGCCTACAGAGTCATCTCACTGGCCTAGGGAGCCATCTCACTGGCCTACGGAGTCATCTCACTGGCCTAGGGAGCC
Organism: Acomys minous; assembly: GCF_964271855.1. NCBI lineage: Eukaryota > Metazoa > Chordata > Mammalia > Rodentia > Muridae > Acomys > Acomys minous. The sequence goes on from NC_140490.1 coordinate 67,355,197, forward strand.
ATCTCACTGAACTACAGAGTCATCTTGCTGGCCTACAGAGTCATCTCACTGGCCTATGGAGCCATCTCACTGGCCTAGGGAGCCATCTCACTGGCCTATGGAGTCATCTCACTGGCCTAGGGAGCCATCTCACTGGCCTACGGAGTCATCTCACTGGCCTACGGAGTCATCTCACTGGCCTAGGGAGCCATCTCACTGGCCTACGGAGCCATCTCACTGGCCTATGGAGCCATCTCACTGGCCTACGGAGCCATCTCACTGGTCTAGGGAGCCATCTCACTGGCCTAGGGAGTCATCTCACTGGCCTATGGAGCCATCTCACTGGCCTACGGAGCCATCTCACTGGTCTAGGGAGCCATCTCACTGGCCTACGGGGTCATCTCACTGGCCTATGGAGTCATCTCACTGGCCTAGGGAGCCATCTCACTGGCCTACAGAGTCATCTCACTGGCCTATGGAGCCATCTCACTGGCCTACGGAGTCATCTCACTGGCCTACGGAATCATCTCACTGGCCCCAGTAGTTGCAGGCTTTTGCATTATGCTCTGCTTCTACATCACATCATCAGGTTACCAGTCCTAGAGTATTCCTATGTGAGCCAATAGGTAGCAGCTGATCCTGTGTGAGCTGCCGCTCCCCTAGCTGCTCTGGACCCTCCCTATGGGCCCTTGGAAGCCCTTCACACAGCTGTAAGAACAATAACCCTCCCAGGAGGAGACTTCCAAGATAAGGAACCACTTCTGTGACCAACATCCATTCAGACTGCTCCATGATCCTGCTTGAAGCAGTTGTTGAATGTCATGAGCTTCACCTCTGATGTTCAAGACAGAGATGATAAGCCCACATCCAATCTGTAGCTGTCAGAATCCTGGAAACATATCTTCAAGTGACATGTTTAGAATTGGCTGTATAAGTTTCAGAGCCCGGTCCAAAACGGAGGAAAAAAAAGTCTTGCTCCTTTTCTCAGTGGTATTTTTCTCAGCCACTCATGGTAGAATTTATTTACTGTTCGTTTAATGTCACTTTAGTATGCAGATATAAGTGAGTATATACCATTTGAGTCTTTCTGCTTCTGGGTTAACTCACTCATTATGATCATTTCTAGCTCAATCCATTTATCCACAAATTTCGGGAAGTCCTTGTTTTTAATAGCTGAATAGTATTCCATAGTGTATATGTACCACAGTTTCTTTATCCATTCTTCTATTGAGGGACACTTCGGCTGTTTCCATGTTCTGGCTATTATGAATAAGGCTGCTATGAACATGGTTGAGCAAATTTTCTTGTTGTGTGCTGGAGCATCTTCTGGATATATTCCAAGGAGTGGAATAGCTGGGTCTTGAGGAAGCACTATTCCCATTTTTCTGAGATAGCACCAGATAGATTTCCAAAGTGGTTGTACTAGTTTGCATTCCCACCAGCAATGAAGGAGTGTTCCTCTCTCCCCACATCCTCGCCAGCATGTGGTGTCGCTTGAATTTTTGATCTTAGCCATTCTGATGGGTGTAAGATGGAATCTCAGAGTTGTTTTGATTTGCATTTCCCTGATGACTAAGGAGGTTGAGCATTTCTTTAAGTGTTTCTCAGCCATTTGATATTCCTCTGTTGAGAATTCTCTGTTTAGTTCCATGCCCCATTTCTCGATTGGGTTATTTGGTTTGGTGGTATTTAATTTCTTGAGTTCCTTATATATTTTGGATATTAGACCTTTGTCAGACTTAGGGTTGGTGAAGATCTTTTCCCAGTCTGTGGACTGTCGCTTTGTTCTCTTTACAGTGTCTCCTGCCTTACAGAAGCTTCTCAGCCTCATGAGGTCCCATTTATTAATTGTTGACATTAATGTCTGGGCTGTTGGTGTTCTGTTCAGGAAGTTGTCTCCTGTGCCAATATGTTCCAAGCTCTTTCCCATTTTTTCTGCCCAAGGGCATGTCCCACGAAAGCCTTCACTTACCAGGAAACTGAGACAGAGGAGAGGACATTCTAGTGGGATTCTAGATGAGAGAATCATGGGAGAAAGGCAAAGTAGAAGGACCCAGAGGGTCCTAGAAGCCTACAAGTAGAACATTATGATAGGCAGATTTGGGCATAGGGGTCCCGCTCAAAATAAGGCACCAGCCAAGGACAATACAGGCGGTAAACCTTAAACCCCTACCCAGATCTAGCCAATGGACGGAACACTCTCCACAGCAGAGTGGAGAGTGGGATATTACTTTCTCACATACTCTGGTGCCTCACCTTTGACCATGTCCCCTGGAGGGGGAGACCTGATGGCACTCAGAGGAAGGACAGCAGGTTACCAAGAAGAGACTTGATACCCTATGAACATATAGAGGGGGAGGTAATCCCCCTCAGGAACAGTCATAGGGGAGGGGAGTAAGGGGAAAATGGGAGGGAGGGAAGAACGGGAGGATACAAGGGAAGGGATAACCATTGAGATGTAACAAGAATAAATTAAAAAAAAAATAAAAAAAAATAAAAAAAAAAAATAATGTCACTTTAGTATGAACAAAGAACCCTTATAAGCAAGCCCAGACCTTCCTACCATGCACAGTCTGACTCCCAGACTCAGCATATAAGGAAATCCCAAAAGCTTGTACCTGGCCAAGAGCCGGTGCAGAGAGGAAAATGACCAGCAATCTATGCCTAGAAGGCAAGAGGGAGCAGAAGGTGAGACCACATACACTGGGCCTCCAAAGCCCCAGTTCATGGACCTGTTTTACCATTAGATAAGTTTCACAGACACAAATTCAAAGAGACAGTTACAAATTTTTTCAAGATGGCAGCCATGGAGCATTGAGACCTGTGCTGGTTTCTTTTCTCATTGTTGAGGCAAAACCAGACAAAAGCAACTTACGGAGGGAAGGGCTTGTCCTGCTGACAACTTGACAGTGTGCTTCATCGTGACAGGAGGTTATGGTAGTGCAGATGTAAGGTAGCTGGTCACACTACATCTGCAGTCAGCCAGTAGAGAAAGATGAGTGCCTTGGTCAGCTCGCTGTCTCCTGCATACTCAGTCCAGGACACAAGGTCAAAGGTGATCACTGCCCACATTTAGTGTGCACGTTCCCATCTCAGTGAAACCTGCCTAGAAACACCTTCATAGACACTTCCAGAAATGTGTCTCCTAGGTGGCTCCAAATCCAGTCACAATGACAATAAAGATGAGCCATCACAACCCTCCATGAGGAACCGGCTTGTCATCCCAGAGCCCTGTGCAGCAAGCTCTGCAAGACCACGCTGGAGTGAGCAACATAATCCCATTGGAACCTCGGAGCCACGCATGTATTTTGGGGTTGAGCAGAGTGAAGTAACCGGAGAAAGATATAGTGTGTGCAGAGTGTCACAGCAGTGCCGTGAGGCAGCCATAGGAATCAGTTACTTCAGGTCACTACTGGTGACATTTCTTTATGCCCTTTAAGACCTTCCTCGAAGCCTCATGTTAAGACAACACTGTCGTGGTCTAAGCACTTGAGAGTCTAAGACAGGAGGACTGCATAAGTTCAAGGCCAGCCTGAGCTACAGAGTGAGTTTTACACCAGTCTGAACCCACAGTGAGACCTTCCTCAAAAAGACAAAAACAACAACAGTGAAGCTGGACCACTTTGAGACCTTGAGGTGGGTTCTGTCTCTCACTCTGTTTTCTTTCCAATTCACTGTGTTACAGGACAAGGTCTGGCTCGGTCACCAATAACTACAGTGCAGGCAACACATGCCCCCTCTAAAGAGAAACTTGTGAAAAGAAACTGTCTCATGTGTCAGACACTCACATACAACAATGGATTTGCTGTACATCAGCACTCTGCAGCCTGATGCTCCTCCTCATCAAGGCTAAGGGTGCCACCAGCCTGGTCTTCTACACCTTCACCACATCCTGTTGTTCTTCTACAAGGTAAAGCTTTCTCGTGAAATGAAGGCTGGGCCTCAGATCTGGGCAAACAGAATTTCTTAGCCATAGCAATTGAGAAAATGTGAAATTGGATCTTGATCATTGAGAACTGGCTATCATCATTAAGCAGGGAGGGGGGGGAGAAGGCAGACATCTGTTCTCTCCAAGAACACACAGAGCATACTAATGACAAAGCCCAGAGCAGAAGGACACCCTGGCCTCAGTCTGGGCAGGCTGCACAGCCCAGTGAGCCAAATCTGACCAGACCACAGCAGCAGAGAAGGTCACACCAAAAGGCCCCAGTGACTGTTGACTCTGCCTCTTATCAGCTGGGTGAAGATCAAAACAGGGCACTTCTAGGACACTGCCCATCTTTGTCCTCCAGGCTCTGGATCCCAGGAACAAGCTTCAGCCCTGAGGCATACACTGAACCTTGTGGGGTTTTTTTTTCATTCCTGGGGTTTTCACTGTTCTGTATCCATCTGGCTGTCAACCCCAGCTCCAGACCCTTGTCACTCATTTACTAATTATGTTTTCCTCAAAATGTATGGTCTACGCTAAAATAACATGTCTTATTTTATATTCTGTGTGTAGAACAAAAGGTGAGTTCAAGGCAAAAATCCTTCCTTTATGATGCTTAAAAGCCTAATATGGGAGAGTATAAAGATTGAAAAGGCATTCTGAAATACAAGGTGTGTGTTCAGAGGGGGGTGGGGTGATCAATGAATACATTAAAGAAGACTTGGCTGCACTGGCAGTGGTTGTGGTACTATATGAAGGATAAGCAGCCATCGGGAGCCAGGCCAGAAATGGTGAGCACAACTGCAGTGAATTAAGGTAGTGTTCGATGTACAGGCCACACCCAGTGTCCACAGTGAGAAATGGACATAGATGGAAAGTCAGGAGATGAGAAGGTAGAAAGGTAGACTGTGGCTACAACCCAAGCCTCCCTTCTGGAGAACTGCCCAGGAAACTGCAACCTCTCCTGACCTCTCTTCTCTCTGACATTTCATAATGCTTCTGTTTGTATCTCACCCTTTAAGCTCCAAGTGGCACATGTTCAGCAAATGCAGGCTGAATAATGAATCAATAAGCACCTCCCCTGTTAAATCCCGTACAGTGTAACCCAGGGAAACTGATGGGTTGTGCTCTAAATCAAAACTTAGTGGCTTCAAAGTAGTCATCTTTGTTCCCTGATGTTTGAAAAGTGACTAAGGAGAATCTACAACTGGTACAAAGTAACCTTCCACCTCAAGGGCAACTTGATGTGTGGTCTGCCATATGCTGCTTTGTCTCACTTTTTCAGCTAACTTCAGGTTGCAAAGCAGCATCAAAGGCTGCTGTGCTACTAGTAGAAGACATTTTACCGCCAAGCTCCTGGATAGGTATGGAATAGAGACTGTGCAAGTTTGAAATGGAGCTGACAAAAGAGAATATAAAGCAAATGAAGAGTCTGGGGGCTTAGAAAGCTCAAGATGACAAGCTGATAGTCACAGGCTCCCAAAATGCTTATGTAAACAAGAGTTAAATAACATTGATAATATAATGATAGCTATAATTTATTGATTGTCTACTTTGTGATCAATACCTTAGAGGCACAATCTCATTTAATTCTTATAATCACCCTATGGTGCGGGTATTTCTATTAACATTCTATAGATGAGAATAATGTATACAGAGCAGTAAAGAAACTTGATCAAGGTTGAATAGGTAGGAAGTAGTAGACCTGGAATTTAAATTCAGATCTACTCAATTTTAAGTCATGATAAGCCTACCTTTCTGAACCAATAGATGTTTTCCAAAGGAAACCAGGGCAATTGTCAAGGACCAGCCAAGTAGAAGGGCAGGAAGTCATCGGCTACATCATTCTAGAAGCCCAGAAGAGAAGCGCATCAAAGCTGGTGTTTTGCAGATGTGCTGATTTTTAGAGACCTTCAAGAATGTGAAAACATGCACAGCCAGGCTTTCATCTAAGAATAAGTGCTCATCAGATCTGCACAGAAAATGTGAGGGGAAGCTAGTGCACAGCATCTCTAAAATCCTGAAAAGTGAATTGTTCATGCTGAGTGGGAAGGGAGAAGAAAATCGGGTGTAAGCAGTGCTGGAGAGCACTGGGCATATACGTCTGAACAAAGGGAAAAAGAAAGCAACACACTGGCTCCTCAGTCCTCTCTAAGCACTTGCTCAACATTGATTCTACCAGGTTCACTCTTTATTTAAAGAATAGGATTATTTCTTGGGCTTTTTTTTTCCTGAAACCTCCATGGAGCTAAGGAAATAGAAAAATGACACCTATAGTCTTGATCCTCTCAAAACAGGAAACAACCTTGTAAAATGCCATCTCCTCTGCCTGGCTGTGGTAGCTTCATTGTTTTTCTTATGCTGTGTGACCAGATATCTCACAAAAAAACAATGTCAGGAAAGGGGTTGCTTTGAATCACAGTTTAAGAGAGTCAGTGTAAGCCAGGCGCGGTGGCACACACTTGTAGTCCCAGCACTCAGAGAGGCAGAGGCAAGTGGATCTCTGTGGGTTCAAGGCCAGCCTGGTCTACAAAGTAAGTCCAGGACATCCAAGGCTACACAGAGAAACCCTGTCTTCAAAAACCAAAAAACACAAAAATAAACAACAACAACAACAACAACAAAAGAGATGCAGTGTACCACAGCAGGAAAGGCATGGGGCAGGCAGTTCCACATGGCAGGTGTGTGCTCCTGGATCACCACACACACACACACACACACACACACACACACACACACACACACATCTTGATAGTACAAGAAACACAGCAGACAGGAAGTGGATCTGGATTATAAAACCTGAAGGTCTGACCTCAGGTGGCAGAAGTAGCAGACCCAGGTAGGAAATTTACAATGGTCTCACCTTTGGTCAGACAGGCTTCTTTTTTGCAGGGGCTTGTGGTTAATACAGAGACTCGTAACTGGCCAGAGGGCTGGGTATCAATAATTTTGAGTGTTCAGGTATAGGTGGGCCATCCATACCAACCTCCTACCATTCCAGGCTCAGGAATCTTCATGAAAGAGGATGCAGAATGGAAGCGAGCTAGCAGTTGGGAAGAAGAGCTGGGAAACGCTGGCTTCTGCGGGTGATGCGGCTGTTGCCTCTCCAGCACATCCGCTGTGGTTACCTGCAGCAGACATGAGACCAAACCAGTCAAACCTCAATGGCTGGGCAAAAGGCTCCAACGCCATCAGAGGAGACAGTGGTGGCTGGTTAGTTACTCAGGGACAAAGAGTCGCTCTCCTTTGGAGATGTGACCTCTGGTAGGTTACCCATGACCCAGTGGCTGGCCATACTCCCATGTGCACTTGGGCAGCACTAACTGGACTCAAGTTACTATAACAACAACATTAACAAAAACAAAGAAATGGAGTTGGAGGAGGTGAAAGGGGGGGTGACTAGGGAGATGGAAGGGGTAGTGGTAAATAGAAATGATCAATACACATTGCATAAATATATGGAACTTCCAAAAAATTAAACATATTAAAAATAAAACCCTCAGCTGGGGGGAGGGGTGCATGCATTTAATCCCAACAGAGGAAGATGAATCTCTGTGAGTTCAAAGCCACCCTGGTCTGCATACTGTGTTTTAGAATGGACAGGGATGCTCATTGAGACCTTGTCTCAAAACAGAACAAAACCCATCACAAAACAAAACACTGTCCCAGCTAGAGACCACGTGTTTAAACACATGAACCTACAGGGCCATTTCATTTAAATCATAGCAGTGGTTGTGTGAACTGTGATAAGCAATTATGAGTCTCTCTCTCTCTCTCTCTCTCTCTCTCTCTCTCTCTCTCTCTCTCTCTCTCTCTCTCTCTCTCTCTCTGTGTGTGTGTGTGTGTGTGTGTGTGTGTGTGTATAAAATGTTTCCCTACTTCAGCCTCTTCACCTGTTGCATGGGGTTATAGAGATTACCACTGAAGACTGCTGCAGACAGCAAAGATTTCTTACATAAATGTTGAACACATAGTGTGGGTAAAGCAATGCCTAGCAAATCAGGTACTGGGTAAATATGTTGTTGTTGTTGTTGTTGTTGTTGTTGTTGTTGTTGTTATTATTATTATTGGTTTATTTGTGACACATTCTCTTCTGGCAATCCTGAAACTCACCAGGCTAGCCTCAATCACAGAGATTCTCCTGCCTCTACCTTTCACGTGCTGAAATTAAAGGTGTGCACCACCACCCCTAGCTCTGTTTACTTTTTAAAAATCTAGTTGTCATCTCAACTATGTTAGAGTAGGAAGGTCTAAAGTTGAAGGTCCGCCTGGGCTTAAGCGGGTTCGAGGCCAGCCTATACAACTTTCGAGACCCTCCGTTTCAAAAGAAAAATACCATGAGGGCTGAGATATGTCTCAATAGTAGAGCGCTAGCTCATGGCTCAGAATTCAACCCCTAGTCCTTGGAGGAAAAAAGTCTTTTGAGACAGAATAAGCCAGAAAAGGAAAGCAGAGGTAAAATAAACAGTGAACAAGACGGGAGAGCCACACAGCCAGGGTGGGGACAAGGAGCTACCACTGGCAGGAAGGGGCGGTGCTCCAGGGCGGCCCTTCCCACCGGCCGCCTGCCCGAGTTGCGCGGACCCGGTCCCTACTCGTGGCTGCGCGCGCCTGGGCTGCGCGGGCACGTGGGCCTCCAGCTGTCAATCACACGCCGCTGAGCCTGAAGAGGCGGGAGTGGCTACGGCGGCGGCGGCGGCGGCGGCGGCGGCAGCGGCGACGATGGGACCCCAGCGAGAGATCTGCGGCTAGGTCGGCTGCACTTGCTCCACGGGTCGGGGATTGGAGGGACAGGTAACACCGCAGGAGGGCTGAGGGCTGTTCTGGGGCTGTCTTCACCTTGCTCTCCTCCCTTTCTCTTTCCTCCCGCCCTCCTCGCACACAAACCTCCATCAGTCTCTCTCCCTCCACCCCACCCCACTCCTGCTCCTCTCTTCCTCCTTCTTGTTCATAAAAAAAAAAAAATCATGCATATTAAATTTCACAAAAACGTAGCAATATATGACAACCAACTTCAGGCTTTGGAGGTTTGTGGTCTATGTTATGTAAGAATTTGGGGGTTGCACAGCTAAAACTTAAAAGAGTTTGCTTCCTGTAAGACCAGAAAAGTTGTATTTTCAGTGAGGCTAAAGCAGATGTATTTAGAATTTGCCTTAGGTTTCCCTTCCAGGTTCACTTGACCCCCTTCTCTGCCAAAATCACCACCACCGGCCCTCCTCACTCTTTGGCCATGTCAAAAGATGCTTTGACATGATTTTTGGACCGACTGCTTTTTGTTTTTAGATAGGGACACAAGGGTGGAGGTCAGACCAAGGCTGGCTACCTCACACACCAGCTGGAGTTGAAATAGCGAGAGCAGGCTTAATTGGTTCCTGGCTCTGTGGCGCCAATGTTTTCAGGACCTTGGAGAGCTTTCAGGGCTCCAGACAGGCCAGCGCCTTGGTGGAAGAGCTCTGCCATCAGTTTCTTCAGACACAAAAAAGGTGGCTTGTGAAAAGAAAGGATACTCCTGAGAGAGAGAGAGAGAGAGAGAGAGAGAGAGAGAGAGAGAGAGAGAGAGACAGACAGACAGACAGACAGACAGACACACACACACACACACACACACACACACACACACACAGAAACACAGACAGACACACTGATAGACACACAGACAGGCACACAGAGACAGAGACAGACAGACAGATAGAAACAGATAGAGACAGAGACACAGAGAGAAACAGAGAGATGGAGAAAGAGAGAGAGAGAGAGAGAGAGAGAGAGAGAGAGAGAACAGGAGAATCTAGGAGACAGAAGAAGGTAGTGAGGTAGTAGCTTTTGCCTGGCTCGATTTCTTTCGCTAATTCGATTCCTAGATTCTAATGTTACCTCATACACTACGCAAACTTAGGAGCAAGGAAATGGGTCTTGAAGATGGGGCAGCCATTCTGCATTATAGGCTGACCATAGAAATGCTGAAGACAGTTTGTAAGGTCCTTTCTGGGTTTACTCTCTCCTCCCCAATCTTCTACAGCCTCACAGGGGTGTCTGTTTAACAGGATTCTTAAAGGCCTTTTGGATGATACGGTCCTCAGGGTTTGTTTGTTTGTTTGTTTGTTTGTTTGTTTTTGACAAGACTAGAGTAACGCAGGAAGCCAATAGCTCAGTGGCTAGCAGCAGTCTCCTAATTGAATTTTGCATGGCCACCTGCTTCTCTTGAGCAGCTAGAGAATAAACTGATCGTGATAGGAAAAGAACGGATGCGGAAGTTAACTAAACACAATGAATAAATTGTCCAAAGAGATTTTCTGAGGATGTGATGTGTAAGCTTGTCTGAAGACAAAAGGATTGTAAAGATCATTTGTTTTGCAGAGCAGTTTTTTGAGATGCCTAGGAAACAAGATATCATCTTTCACTCAGAATATGTGGGATTAAAAAATAAGAATATGTGAGATATAAGCAGAGCAGTCAAGTTAATGTTAGCAACTTCAGGAAAACAATGGTGCAAAAATAAAAACAGCACCTACATGCTGAGGCTCACAAAGCCCTTGGGTTCACGTCACTTCAGTCACTCCAAAAATTATCCCAAGAAGCCATTAGAAAGTTTTAAACATGTTAGACTTCTAAGTTTGTTTTTGTTTGCTTTTTTTCTTATGTTTTTTTTTTAATTCAAGAAAAGCCAACTTTGCTCCTTCACAAAAAGGTCTTGGTCAATAGTTTTTATGAGTGGCTTGTAAAAAATATTTTTTAGATCTGTGTCATATCTGCAGAGTTATTGTTTTCTTTTATTAAATAGAATTGAAGAATGAACTTCTAAAAAGAAAGATCAAAGAATAAACAGGCAGAGAACAAGGAGAACACTGAAGGTAAGAGTCTGATTTTGTCATGTGTGAATGCAGATAATGAAGAAGTTTAAAGAAAGAATAAGGGTGCTTATTTTGGTTTTGAATTTATACAGCTTATTAATATATATGTGTAGATAGATAGATAGATAGATAGACAGACAGACAGACATATAGAGACATAGACGATGGTAGATGGCTAGAAGACAGAAGATATAAATAGATAGATAGATAGATAGATAGATAGATAGATAGATGACAGATAGATAAATGGATATAGCTAAATAGACAAATGTAAATGGATAGAAGATAATAGATATGAGTAGATAGATGAATTGATAGATGATAGATAGCCAATGGGCAGATGGAATATAGAAGATAGAAAGTGATAGATAGATGGATAAGTAGAGACAGATAACCATTGCTTGAAATATTCAGGCAACTAATAATGAATAAAATAATTATACGCTATTATCCCTCTTTTCTAAATTATAAAAATGACTGCCAATGCACTGGCATAGAGGGCATAAAAATACCCCCATTACACCCAGCTGTGATCTCTGTGATTATTGCAAAAAAAAAAAAATCTCTGAACTGATCCATTGGTAGAAACACATTTCAAGGTTTATGATTGTGCTGGTGAAATTCAAGAACCCTGGATTTCAAAGTGGCACAGCCCTTAGCTGGCTCTCATGCCTTCCTGTGTGCACTATGAATCGCATCGAGTCTTTTAAGGGAAATGACCTTTTGGGTTTGGTTCTGGATAAATGGTTTCAATGGCCTCTTTCTATACCTTGTGTCTCATAGCACTGGCCCTGTGGAAAGTGGCTGTAATGGAAATACCATTCTCATTAGATCAGGATCATTTTGAGGAAGAAAAAACAGTATAAAAAATTGAGAGTTATTTCAAAGCGAATAAGAAGAACAGGGCCTGAGCCTAGCCCACAAGTGACTCACACACAGAGCCATGGGAAAATATTCATCCACTTTGTGTCACAATTTGCTGCCTCCCTTCTCTCAAGAAGGCCATGAAGATAAACAGTATTATGCTTGCGATGTCCTCAGAGTTGCAGGAGGCACAAAGACTTATTTCTATCCCCATGACTGTGATCACTTTGAAAATAAAATGAGGATAACTGCATACCTACAGTTCAAAATTAAAATTCTCAACCATAGATAACACTGTACACTCTTCCACACACTCACAACACTGCCCGTGCTGGTCTGTCTTTCCATGCAGGGGGGTGGTACTCAGTGTTTGTGCTCTCACCTACTGTCCGTGTTACACAGGAAAGCTAGTTTGCTGAAGACAAATAATAGGAAGAAGCAAGCTGTGGATAGCCCTCATTTGTCAGTATCTACAACGTCCTTCAGGGAGAATACAAACAAATCCCTCTTCATAGGTGAGCAAACAGCCCCACGCAGATGTTTGGATTCTGTCATGACTCCAGACTGAAGGTATTAACTCAGTTGGTAAAATGTCTACTTCCCACGCACAAGGCCCTGGTATGACACCCAGTCCTACACAAACCGGGCATGGTGGTGAGTGCATACCTGTAATCCCAGCCTGTAATCCCTGTAATTCCTGACATGGAAGCAAGAGGGTCAAAAACTTAATTCTAGTCTCGGCTACAATGCTGTCCTGGACTAGAGACATTGCCCTCCCTACACACACACACACACACACACACACACACACACACACACACACAAAGAGACTCCACTAGAGTATTCACAAGTTATATACCAACAGTATCTCATTTACATATAATTCTAGAAAGTTCTCTTCTCTGGTTCTATGCTTGTACCTACCTCCTGAATTTTAAAGCTTTCTCTAAATCAAGGAGCCTGGTTAGATCTATCCATAACAACAGCCATTAATAGTGTTGACAGTACTGTTTTGGTGACTGCTGATACAGATATTTAATACACAGTAACAAAGCCTTGCTCAGTAAGGGAGTACTGATTCAAGTTCAAAGGCCTTTGCCCAGCCCTATGTTCCAGTATCCATCATAGCTTATTGCAAATTATTTAAAAATTGTCCAGCTTTAAAATCACTTTATGACACAACTTTATGTATCCTTTGTCTAATGCCGCAGGTGTCAGTCAACAGAGTGGATTCCAAATAACTATAACACTTTATCTGGAGACAGCTAGTTTCTGACTTACTAACTTCTCTTTGAGTTCTGTAACTCTACTGAGGTTCTTAGGTCCCCATATCTTCACTCTACTATGGTAGGTTTTAAAACTCATTTTCAAAGTGGTCATTGTCCTCTAGAGATCAGTCTCAAATAATTGTATCTTGAGAAAGGTGGGCGAATCTTCTCAGGCACACCCCCCCCCCGCCCGCATCAGGGGCTACTACTGAAGGCAGCATATATGATACTGGTGTAGTGTGTTAAACAAACAGTCTGTAAGCACTCAATCTAAGCTTCATACACACTGGAATGAAGGGCATGTTTGGGACTGACAGTCCATGAGGAAGTGGGGAATCAATAAGCTCATCCATTTGCCCACCAGAAAGTAAATGACTCATTCTGAAGATGTGTAGCCAACAACTCCTAGGGAAAAAAAACACACACATCTGGAAATAAAACCTTAGTCAGGCCAAACCTTCTTAGTGTATGATGAAAGCACAGCCCAGAGAAGTTAATACACTACTGTGTGATCTCATGACCAGAAACAAGGGCCTGGGTCCGTTTTCCGTTCTGTGTGGCTAGCATGACAAAGGCCATGCCTGCGCTTTTGGAAGCTGAAGCAAGGCTCGTCAGGGTTGATCTTTAGGAGTAGAATGCAGGCTCAGGGTCAAAATGTTTGCTTCATGACTCTTTGTCCACCTGCTTCCCCCCCTCCCGCCCCCCGCCCCACAACCCCATCCCAATACCGGCTTTTTTGTTTTTGTACAATTGTGTTATTAGCAAAGTTTAACTAATATTACAAAGTATGCTGGAAGTCAGCTGGGTTGAGGGTGAACATGATGAGTTTCAGGGACCTCTCAGCATCAGAGCTGAGTCGTAAGAAGGGGAACTTCAGAAACTGAGGGGAGCAGCTCCTCTTGTTGCTAGAGAAGGCGTTTTCATTCCTCCTATACCTGGTTTTGTTCTTTCTTGGAATTAAAGAGTCTGGTGCTCTGCAGGACACCCGAAGATTATATAAAGCATCTAGGTGAGTGGCTTCTGACTCCGGGCCCATGATTCAGACCAAGCTCTTGCACATTGTTGTAACCGTCATCTTTTGTCTCCTGCCTGACTCACAGTGCAACCTTTAGCAAGATCATTTTTCCATACCTCAGTTTCCTCAATGACAAAGCAGAGTTAGTAATACCAACACCACCTCCAGTTGCCTAAAATTTTTTATTAGAATGTCTTTAAAGGAGGCAGCTCTAAAATTATTCTACTTATGTGTCACTGGTAATCGGTGTTTTTTTCCTAATCCTATCTATTGTTTATGCGTTAAACAGAAGGCCCTGGAGAGGTCACCAAGCACTTAAGCTATAAGAATTAGGTACCATTCTTTTGATCCATCAGGCTTTGCTGTAGTCAAAGAAAATGCTTTTGAAAACCTTGACTAGTCATGAAACAAAACCCCTCTGAATGTCTAAAAGTTGGGGTTTTCTTAATGCTTACATTTACCTCTCCTGACATGTTCTCCTGAGGGATTTTTTATAGGTAGCTGTTCCTGAACAGAAAGTGCACAGGTGTTAAGCATACTGCCGGCCAGCATATAGAAAGATGAGGCAAGTTGGCGAGGACACCACCCACTTATGCCATTTTTCTGTCACCAACAGCATACTTTCCCAATTTTGACTACATTCCCTGATGAAATCCATTTGTAGCCGTAGTAGTTAAAAGGAAGTACTCCTGTGGGTTTGCTTTGTTCCTGTAGGACTGTTCCCAACCTGCACTGCCACCTGTCTCTATTGGTTCCTTTATGATTTGTGGGGACAAGACACTGACAAAAGCAACCTATGCAATTAAGGGCTTATTTTAGCCCATTGTGTCAGCAGGAACTGGAGGCAGCTGGTCACATTACATGCATGTTCAGGAAGGAGAGATAAATGCTGGTGCTCAGCCCATTATTCAGGTCAGATCTTCAGCCCATGGAGTAGCACTACCTGCCTTTACAGTAATTCTTCCCAATTTAATTAACCTAATCTAGAAAGCCCTACATGGGCACACTTAGGAGTCTGTTTTGATGACTCTAAACTCTTTAAAGTTGGCAATCACACTACCCAACCAAACTAAAAAGTCTGATGAACTATAGAGAACATTTTCGTCCTGAGACATTACTAGCTGATAGAACTATAGAGAATACTTTTTGTCCTGTAGACATTACTAGCTGGTTCCTTGACAGACTATTAGAACACTAATGCATTTTTCATGGCCTATCTTATAGCACAGTCCAGGACTTTCCCAGGAAAATATTTTCCCAATGAGAAAATAACTTTGGGTCTCACTTTGTCATATACGGTCAATGTCCAAACAAAGGAAACAATCTACAAAACGAAACTGAAAACTACCAAGTATTTCCCATATTTAGCTAAACACTTAACCGCTTATACAGAGATCAGGAAAACCAAAGAACACAGAACGGAGATGTTCCTCACCCACCAAAGCTATTAACCCCCTCAGTAATTCCTTACTAAAGATAATAAACAAAAACATTGGGCTTAGTGCTTAAGGTACTGGCTGCTCTTCTACAGGTCCGCAGTTCAATTCCCAGCACCCACACGATGCCTCCTAACCACCTAGAGCTCCAGTTCTAGGGGATCCGACACCCTCTTCTGGTCTCAGCAGGTACCAGACATACAAAAGGTAGACAGACTTACATGTAGACAAAACACCCAAACATATTCAATAAAGTTTTATTTTTTAAAAAATAACATGAATTATTAATCAAATCTATAGAAACTGCTGTCTCCAAGAGTAACAGATGGAACAAACCAACCTCAAATTCCCATCTTGCAAATGTGGCTCCCTAGCCAGCTTACCCACAACAAGTTTTATTTCATTCTCTTAAGTCTCATTTATACTAGACACTTGGGAGGAAATAGTTTTTAAAAAAAAGGGTCTATTGTCTGCATTAAATTGTCACACCCACGTGGACAGATACTTCCACAAAGGACAAAAACACATGGCCCTAGAACTAGTGAGATGTAAAGTAATAGCCCAGACACTTGTAATTAACAGCCCATGTAAGTCACTCCTCAGCTTTCTAACAAAGACTTCATATGACTTAGCGGTCACTTAAAATATCAGAGCATGCTACGTGAGCTCTGAACGCAAACACGGAAACTGCTAAGAGGAATACTGTACGCATCCTGGAAAGGAACATGCTTAAAAACCCAGAACAACCCAAGGCAAATTCCACCCATGGCCAGTGAGAGTGTCCACAAATTTCTTACATTAAAAGGTCTGTTATCAGATCTCTTTGTCAGCCACTTCCTATGTGCCTTGCGCTTATATTTTATATATAATTTAAATGACTGAAGCTGTGGTTTCTCCTTTGTTTGTGGAGAACAAATCCTAGGCACGGACTACTGGTGTGAGAGGGGGGGTGATTTTACAGTCAACAGAAGAAAAGAGTGGATGATAAGGTAGGTGGCTATTTAAAAGTACCGTTTCCCTTAAGAAAAGAGAATTGTTTTAATAGCCTGGTCTGGCATGAACCAGCCTAGTCCTTGCCTTTAATATGTCTTTTGATCCTGAAGTCCAAGAACTAGCCCATGGGGCTGATTTCTGTGGATGCTGTCATTCCAGCTGGGAAGATGACTTCTTGCAGCAATACCTGTGGGTCCAAGCAAGCCCAGGCTGACACTGAGGGTGGGTACCAGCGCTATGGAGTTCGGTCCTACCTGCATCAGTTTTATGAGGACTGCACTGCCTCCATCTGGGAGTATGAGGATGATTTCCAGATCCAGAGATCGCCTAACAGGTGGAGCTCGGTATTCTGGAAGGTGAGGAAAGGAGCAATGGGGAATATATATATATGATGTGGAAAATACAAGAGCTACAGGGAACTGAGTGGTTCTCTGTGCACGCCTCAATCCTGGTGAAATTAAATGCATTGTTCTTCCTTTGGGAAAGAGATTATAAAGTTTGGATCAAAGAAAGCCTCTAAATGCACCATAATTACTTGACTATAGGGTTCAGAGGCCCAGCACTTAGTAGTCTTGCTAGTCATTAGCTTGCTACTTCACTCATTAACTGTGAAGGACTCATATGAAGGGCAGTGTGTTCTTTCGGCCTCCCTTATGGCCTGGATAGGTATCTATTGTAGTTTAAATGTGTGACTTTCCCTACAGGTTCCTGTGTCCTAACATTTGGTTCCTAGCTGCTGGTGCTATTTTGAACAATGGTGAAACTTTTAAGAGGCAGGGATTAGCTGGGTTAAGTGGGTCCCTAGAGGGTGGGCCTTGAGATTTACACTGTTTCCTGACTTCTTATGTGCGCTGTGCTTCCTGACTGTCCAGAGGGAGCAAGGCCCTGATGCTGCAGTCAGGAGCCAAGCCTTCCCCAGCCATGGTGGATCAATTGTGTTCCCTCAAACTGTACACCAAAGTAAATCCCTCCCCAGCCCTTCACTTGCTTCTTTTAAGTGTTTTTTCAGTGTTTAAGAGAAGGAACTAACTCTGTATCATCTAGGACCTTAGAAATAGTTACTAAAAGAAATCATTAGGTGTTGAGAAAGCATTAATGCTGAAACATGGCCCTGTAGTCATAACATGAGCTCAGTCCTCATCATATAGGGGACCACAGGGCTCTCTAAGGTACCTCATTAGTGCATGCATGCCGTATCTCAAGAGATGCTTAACACTGATGGCATCTGTATAATGATGGCATTGAAGTTCTGAAAATGATGAACAAGAAACAAAACTTTTCCTACTTGTGTGGAGATTACGATCTGCCCCAGTTAGCAGGAACCCAAGGCAGCTAGTCCTGTGCATCTGTAGTCAGGAAGAAGAGAGAGATGAATGCTAGTGTAGCTGCATAAAGGCCCTAAGAGCACCTCAAGTGACTACAGCTAAACACATAAGAGGAAGAAGGTAATGAGAACGGGCACAGGGGTACAGTGATGAGAAACACTGAGGAGCGGGGATGGAGGTGAAATCTGAGCAAACGGACAAGAATGTGCTCAAGCTGGATGGCAGTTAGAGCTGAGAACAGCCATCCCAAAGCCCCTGGAAGAGAAACAAAGACCAGTCTAAAAGGGGAGTCATAATGGGGAAGGAGATGGATTCAGAAAAACAACAGCACAGAGGGTTTCTGTGGGGTTTTGTAGACAATGGCAAAGACATGGGCTTTTATCTCGAGAAATAGGGAAATCCTTCTGAGGAAGTCAGAGTGATGAGTATTTTATCAAGATCTTTCTGGCTGCTGAGCAGAAAATAAGTCATCAGAGGACGAACACAGCAAGAGACAGTGGTAGCTTAGGTTGGGTGGGGGTCAATGGTCTAGCTTAGCATAAAGTTTGAGGGCCAGGCCGTCAAAATATGCTAATGAGAAGAAGCCATCAAGCAAGATTTCAGGCCCTCAGCCTGAGCTTGTGTCCTGGATGATGCAGCGACCTGCTTAGATGGAGCTCTCCAGCCAAGGCGTGGGACAGGCGGAACCCACGAGTGTGACGTTGGCTCGCAGAAGGCAACTACTACACCAATAGAGACAGCTCGCTAGTGGCCATTCCCGTTGTCTGCCTCGGCGCATGAACTGAGGTCATTCAGAGATAGAATGGACAGGAGGTGCCAGCCGAGTCAACCTGGGAAAAGGCAATGGACACAGACAAGGGTGCCTGAGTGCCCCAGTACTTAAGAAATGGGGAAACTTTTAGGAGAGGACACTGAGAAGAGTCCCCCCCTCAGAGGATGCCTGGGGGCTTGTCTGGCTCCAAGATTCTGTGCTTATTCTGAAAGATCCCACAGTTTTTACCCAGGTAGTGACTTAAATGGAAATGTGTTTCTAGATGTCGCAAGACTTCTGCCTACTGAATATGAGCATAGATTCTTGTCATAGGCCATATAAACCCAAACCTGAGCTCTTGCATTTCATAGCTCTGTAACACTGGTTAGTGACATTTCACTTACCATGTAAATAGCATGAGGCTTGAGATGGTATTTAAAAAGTGCTTAAGACAACAGTCAATAAGTTTTGGCTGTGTTAGCAACCATTACTTCATTCCAATTAGAGTACAGAGTTCTGAAGTGGAAATCAAACTGGAAATCTGGTGAATATTAGGGAACCTAGCCATTAATGTGGATGGCCCAAGGCTTGTGTTCATTCAAAACTGTACTGTTGTCACAGAATATACGTTTGAGTTAGACAAGTCCATATCTTTGTTCTGTAGAAATCTCAGCTCAGATGAATCCCTATTGGCCTGGATCAATGAAATGCACACTCGAGCCAGGCACATCTTACACAGATGATTTCCTCCCTCCTCTCTGCTTTCTGTCTCCACTCTCTCCTCCTTCCTTCCCACCTTGTCTGTCCCCTCCTCTCTTCCTCTCCATACATATATATGTATGTATACAACTGAGTGGACTATATTTACTTTCCCAATATCTTTAAATGCCACTGACATAAAGAACAATTAAACGTCTGGGTACTTCCAAAGCACTGGTGTGTGATTTGGGAACCGCGAATCCATTAAACACTATAAAACTCTGAAAATAAAGAATTCACAGTAAATGCCCAACTCTATCAGGATTTTAATATTTTCCCTTCTATCTTACACAAGTAATGTCCAGACTCTAGACCACATGGAAAATGCGATAGAGTACATAGGATCTATTCTTGTCTCTGAATGAGATATAGCAATTCACAGTTAAATGGAGGAAGTAGATATGGACACATATTATTACAATCCAGCATGCCAACTGCTCCTATCAAAGTATTCAAGGCACATATTGAGAACACAGACTTGGGAAGCATGAAACAGTGTGTATCTTGTGCAGCCTGGAGAAGTTGCTCCCAGCAGAGAGTCCCTGTGCATCTGCAGGAGCAAGGCACATGGTAGAACGAAGCGCATTGCAAATGTGGAGGGGTGGAAGAGCATAGGAGACAGCAGGGACCCAAAGAGAGCGAACAGCATGGCAGGGGTGTTTATAGGTCTAGAGAGAAGGGTCAGAGGTGAGCTGGGAATGCATTCAGAGGCTCACAGAAGGCTTTGGGTACAATAGAAATTTCTCCATGTCCTCACAGTGTAGTGATTATGGGGAGGAAAAAAAGATAATATTTAGACTTGACGAGTGTCTCATAATCCAGGGTGAACACAAACTTCCAATGTATATGATAGTCCTTGTGACTCCGGAATTTTAATAACTAGGAGAATACAGTTTCCAGGCATCAGAGAGGACTAAGGTTGGATTTCAAGGTCAAGAATGACGCCAAGCAGTGAACATGGGAACATAATTATTAAATATAGAAGCTACTGCATTTGCTTGTATGCCAGAGGGGATAATGTCTGTGAAGTGCAAGGGCTGATGGGTAAGTCCATTACTCTGCTGGAGGGGTACCAATCGTACTGTGTGGGGTCAAAGAAGGCAACAGGGCTTACAGAGAAAGCAACAGTCGTCCTCGGGAACGGGGAAGGACCAAAAGCCAGTTCTAACTCCCTATGAAATTTGAAAGATTTCTATCCCAGATGGCTCTTTCACATTCGCTCCATGCAGCCTTCTCCTCCTCCGTGCCCAGCAGCTTCTGGCCTCCAGCGGTCATTATTGCCTCCTCCATCACAGAACAGCTGTGCCACAGAGGCTGTCTGCTGGCTCTGTCTACCAGCTTGGCACACACTGTGAATTCAGACCTCACCAGCACACTAGGGAACAAGGAAGGAGATGTTGGTCAAATTAACAGCAATTTTTGGCTGATTTCTGGAACCCAAGGTTGCCTCTCTAGCCAACTCTCCTTTGCTGCATCAGGGAACGGGTTTCACACGTGCTCTGCAGAACTCAGGCAGACATCAGGAGTCATAGCCTAGATGTTGGAAGTCTACCATCACCTACTGAGGTCTTGCAAACTCGCCTCTAGTATCGGCTCCACCACCCCATCGCCCTAGAATGCTCTTGGGACCTGGATGGGACCACTCCAGCAGCATTCCAGCCCTCCCATGCACATGGCACTGAACAGTCCTACAGTGCGCTCGCGCTCTCTCTCTCTCTCTCTCTCTCTCTCTCTCTCTCTCTCTCTCTCTCTCTCTCTCTCTCTCTCTCTCTCTCTCTCTCTCTCTCTCTCTCTCTCTCTCTCCTTAAACGACCTTTGTGTGGCTATGCTTTTTTACTGATTTGTCTCCAGGATCTAAGACTGCTTCAGCTCACAACTATGTTCGGATACAGTTCACATGTCGCCTGATGGAGTCACCCCCAATTTTAAATTTCTCCCAGAATTCCAACATGATATTAGGATCAGGCTATACATTCCACCTGTCCTCCCCTTCGTGGTCTTCATGTGACTGTAAGAAGCAGTTGCGTCATGATTCACTCATGACCTCTTCATGCCTTCTCAGGTTTGCAATTCCCCCCTCCCTACCCACTGTTTGGAGACTCCATGGCACGCATGCGTTGATTGCTGACAGCCAATGATGACTGTCTCCTCCCCCTTCCTCTGAGACTCTAATGGAGATGAGGGAGGAAGGAGGTTCCCTGCCTAGTCAGGCTTCAGTTCTGACAATGACCAGCACTTCCTCCATGTGGAAGCCTTGGTTTGCTGTTCGCTTGTGAGCGATGCTCTAAGAGTAGATTTTGTGTCGTGCTCTGCTCAGCTGAGAAGCAGGCTGTGCTGAGATCACTGTGGCCTGCATTCAGTAGGCTAGAGGCTGGGCTTTGCCGGTCAAGAGTGCTTTCAGAGTCGGACCCCAATACGGACTCTGAAGAAGCACGGCAGGAAAGGATGGGATGTTGCCTCCCAGGCTTTACAGAAACTGCCAAACCAAGGCAAACACAGCTTTGCCTCTCTCCGTGTCTGAGGTTCAGTACCAGTTCTTAAGGAAGGAGGTAATTTACTGACGTGGGAAACAAGTCACCATGGATATGTAAGTTAATATAGTTTGTGCTTCCAGAATTTTCCAACATGAGTCATTTTTTGAAGAGTTATAAATAATGGCTAGTCTCTGAAGGTGAATTTACTTACCATCATTTTTAGCAATCCAAAATATGATTTTACAACCCAATTTTTTCCACATCACTTGCATCTTACCCAGAATAGTTTCTCTGTTTTTATTTAGTCTCATGCTGACATTTTTTGTCTTTTACGTTCTTCACTGTATTATATTAAAGAGGATGTGTCCATATATGGTCTATAAAACTCTTTTGAAATTAAAATAAATACTAGGCAGGAAATATGCAAAATAGTAATTGGCAGAGTATTATGGGCATAAGAAGAGCAGGGGATCACACTGATCCAGATTGTATTGACTACAGAAGCTTGGAATGCACTTCTTGCACACGATAGGCTGCAGTTTCTGATGATGGCTATGAAAGTCCTTACTTCTCATAGGCGGTTGTACTAAATGTACTGCATCTAGCATGTTGCCTGGGCCACCCCTGATGTAATGTCAATCAATGCCTATAAAATTCAACAGATAAATACACATGCTTTAAATTTAAGTAGGATTTAAGTAGGATTACATATTTGTTTATTTTCCTAACCTTGTTACTCTAACTTAAAGCAATTAGGGATGGGAGGAAATGAAAAAAGACATTTAAAAATTTGTTAGTTCATCCCTATTCCAGTGTTAACGATTTTTATTCCAAATGTTGTAACTGTTTTAATGCTGTTAACCAAAGGCGCTTTTCCCCCCATCATAACAGCTACTCATCATAGTTTGTTACATAGCAAAACACAAAGCTAAGTGCCTTTAGCACAGTCATATTTAATTTTCACAATGTCATAATGTGGAGACTCTCATTGCTTGTCATTCTATTTGCTTCTATGATTCCAACACAAGCTGCAGGATACAAGCCCAAGGGGGGTCTACCTACCCCTCCTGTGTGGGTTCAAATCACCACAAGACACATCCCAGAATGACAATAAAGGGAAAGAGAAGAATGTTAACTGTATCAATCAGGGTTCTCTAAAGAAACAGAACTAACAGAATTAACATTGTGTGTGTGCGCGCACATGCACGAGTGTGTGTAATATATATGCACATATATGTATGTATACATAAATATATACATATGTGAATGTAGATACATACATACATACATACATACATACATACATAGGGGGTATTGGAGTGACTTACAGGCTATGATCAGGGGAGTCCAAGCCTGGCTGTCTCCCGACCAAAAGGCCAAGGACTCAGGAGTTGTTCAGTCCACAAGGCTGGATGTCTCAGCAGTCTCAGTCTGGTGCTGGAGGCCCCAAGGATTCCTAGAGAGCTGCTCGCTTTCGTCGACATTGGAATCCCAAATAAATAGGTTCTAATGAAAGGCAAGTGAATGTCTCAGTAATAGAATGGGTGAACTTGCCATTGGGAGTGGGAGCAAGCAGGCAACAAAGGGAACATGTCTTTCTTCTACTGACCATCCACCCATAGTCCCCTTCTCCTGCTTCCTGAGCAGATGGGGTGTGAGCAAGTGGTGTTCTTGCACCTTCACAGCCATGGAGTTGGGCCAGACATGCCTTCCCCATCACAATAAGACCATATCTTCTTGAGCCCAAACAAATCCTCCCTCACGGAGGTTTCTTTTACCAGAGCTCTGGTTACACAAATGAGAGCCTAACATAAATGTGTTGCCCTTAAGGAAATCTTGACTTGAGGCACGTGTTGCTCTAACGTGTTGGTGTCTGCACTAGTTCTACTCACTTGGCTACACATGAAAAGAAACAGAGACTGGATCTGGGGTCATCTGTGTGCCCTCCAGGCCCTGTCTCTGCAATGGGTCTATTTATAGCCTATGACTGAGCCTCTGGAGACTCCACATCTTTAACTGGTAGCACTGGATCCTTCTGTCCTTACTTTTGGAAGGCATCGGCATTCATAAGGACTCCCGGATCCTTAGGACCACATCTCTCTGTTGAGAATGCTGGGTTTGTTACTCATTGCATTGAAGATACACACCACAGAGACACCGAACAAGGGAGTGAGAAAGAATGAATTATAAGGTGTAGCTTTTCTTAGAGAACTCTTGGAGGGACTAAAGAAGCAATGGTGTACTCTGGATTGGCTAGACAATTCTCTGATAAAGTTTGTCTATAAGGGAGGCAGACTATATAGTAAGATAACGGGCATGGTAGAAAAAGGAGTAATAGGCCTATTGGCTGGGAAGAGCAGCCTACATGGTGACCATGTTTTGTAAAAGCTATGAAAGAATCATGAAGCGGTTGGTCTTGTCTTCTTCCACGGTGGTCACAGGTTGAGTTTGTCTGAGTTGACACTCCGTGGAGATGTGTTGTGCTTGACGTAACATACTAGGAGATGGCAACCTCAGGTGACATCAAAGTTTCAGAGAACAGAGTCAGGCCAGCTCTAGGCATCAGGACAGATTCTTTCTTATCACCAAGTGAAGCATGTGAATAAAGTTGGGTTCCTTCAGCTTGTACAAGTAGAAAGCAGCCAAGATTTGGGGCTGCACTTCCCGGCTGGCATTAAATGCCACCCTTCCACTTTAGATGTAAGATTCTGGTTTTTATCTAGATTACGGGTGGTCTGGGTGGTACCCTTGTGGCTGAGTGGCAGCAGAAGGGGTCAGCTGCTCACTTCTCCTGCTTCTGTCTTTACCTCTCTAGGTCGGACTCGTCTCAGGCACTGTCTTTGTGATTCTTGGACTAACTGTCCTGGCAGTGGGCTTTCTTGTGCCCCCGAAGATTGAAGCTTTTGGTGAAGCTGATTTCATGGTGGTCGACACACATGCCGTGCAGTTCAATGGCGCCCTGGACACGTGCAAGCTGGCTGGAGCTGTGCTCTTCTGCATCGGGGGCACGTCCATGGCTGGGTGCCTACTGATGTCCGTGTTTGCCAAGAGCTATTCCAAAGAAGAAAAGTTCCTCCAACAGAAGTTTAAAGAGCGAATAGCAGACATTAAAGCCCATGCGCAGCCCATCACTAAAGCTCCAGGCCCAGGAGACACCAAGATCCCAGTTACTTTGTCCAGAATTCAGAATGTGCAGCCTCTGTCAGCCACTTGAAACATTTGCCACCTCAGGCCTCCCCTCTCTGATTTACATGCATCATCGTTTAAAAAAAAAAAGGTAGCCAGTTTTTGAGGTGACGTGCATTTGGCAGTGACCCATCCCCAAGTTGTGTGAGGCTGGACACGGTGTCATGGAGGTGTAGTTCAAGTGACAGTGGATGTCATATGTCAATCTATGGCTGCTTCTGATGGGTTCTGCCAGCCCTCTGGAGCTAGTCTCTCTGGTTTATCAATGTTGTGTTATTTTCTGTGTTACTTGAAAGCACTGAGCAGTACAGACCAGCCCAACCACTGCATTCTCTAACTGGCTTTTCTGATCCTTCCGTGTGGTGCTGCCTTCCACGCCTGTCTGTGTATGACAGCACCGTGTGTTCATAGAAGCGCTGTTTCCTGATTTTGGTCTGGATGTTAGACAATTTAACTCTATCTTAGCATAAAAGTCCTAAGAATGAATAAGAATTTATAAATGTTCTATGTAAATCGTTTTGCTTTCTCTAGGTGTTTTTTCTTTTCACTTAAAGAGGTAAAATTGCCAATTTTGGAATCTTGGTAAAAGCAACGATAATAATATTGAGAGTATATATTTATGTCATATCTGAAAACAGTTAAACACTAGAAAATTCAAGTTCCTGCCATTAACTTTGTCGTGTGACTTTGCAGGAAAAAATGGTCCCCAGGCCTCAGTTTCCCCTCCTACATATGAAGGTTTAAGAACCTTCCCTTCTCAAGTATCTGCATTTTTTTTCAGTCGTGTGTCATTGAGTCTCATTTCTGGGGATATTTGTGATGGTCTCATGTTGGGGTATTTTTCAGAACTGGATTCTTGGAGTTTCCAACTCTGCCTACTTTACCATATTTACCATAAATACTGAACCTAAGAAGGCTGGATGGTGCCGGCTTGCTTCTATAGAGAGGAGTAAGTTATCCTCAGGTCTCATGTTGGTGTTAACCTTAAAAAGAATTTTAATCTTCTAACAGGAGAAACAAAGCCCCAAATCCTCAAGATGTGCCCTTGCATTTTCATTTAATCTGCAAATGTAGATTAGACTGAAGAAAGGGGAAAGTGTAACTGCGGTACTCCTGAATGCACCCCTTAGAGTTTTGCCTTTATATGTATACATAGACTTCATGTAAAGGGTAAATAAAACATGCGGATGGGCCAGACTAGAACTGCACTGTCATCCTCCCTACGTGGCTCTTTTCTCTCCAACATGTAATTTTCCATTCTGAGGCTGAATAAGCTCTGATGTTTCCCTGACTAAGTGGAAGAATAAATGAAGCAATTAGTGGTCTTTGTGTGTGATGTTTATTTTGCACCCTGCAGCATAACAGGGCAATCAGAACCCTCAGTGAGGCTCCTCTGCCAGGTTTTGTAGAATTCCTTCTGGTTTCCTCAGATTCCCTACCTTCCCATGGAAGTACTGCTTTAATTTTATTCTTTTGAAGCCATACACAAGGTCCCCAAACATCTGTCTTGAGCACCTTTCCTATGCATGCTTCTGTCTTGGTACCAGCGAATCATGGAGAGTGAGGCTCTGGGATGAAAGCTGATAATAGGTGGTGGGGTTTGGAGACTTCAGACTTCTTCAGTGTAGAAGCAGCTCCATCTCTTAGAAAACATTTGGGGGGAAGGTGTACGTCCCCATGAAAAACTGTACCTACCAGGATAGTGGGTAAGAGGGGAGGACATCCTATTGAAACTTTAGGTGTGAGAAGCCTGGGAGAAAGAGGAAATAGAAGGATCCAGCGGGTCCTGGAAAACTACAAGCGAGTCTGGGCCCTGGGGTCCTCCGCAAACTGTGGCAACAGCCAAGGAAAAAAATAGGCAGTAAACCTTGAACCCCTACCCAGACTAGCCGATGGACATTCTCCACTGTTGAGTGGAGAAGGAGATCTAACTTTCACACAAACTCTGGTGCCCCATATTTGACCATGTCCCTTGGATGGAGATGCCTGGTGGCACTCAGAGGAAAGATAATAGGTCACCAAGGAGACACTTGATACCGTATGAGCATATTCAGGGGGAGGAGGTCCCCCTCAGACACAAACTTAGGGGAGGGGAAGGGAGTAGGGGGGAAGTGGGAGGAAGGGAGGAATGGGAGGATACATAGGATGGGCTAACAACTGAGATGTAATATGAATAAATTAATAAAAAATGTATAAAATAAAGAAAGAAAGAAAGAAAAGAAAAGAAAACATTTGGGGGGGAAGCCACAATGAATAAGATGGAAGTTACGTCTTGAACAGATAGCTGACGTTCCCAGACTCTGCTTGGGCCCAGCCCTGTGAAAGTGGAAGCCAATACGTAGCCATGCAGCCTACCAGGCAGGCATTGAGCAACACAGAGGAAAGACTGGACAGGAAGGGCAATGACTATAGTGATCCCTACAGTGGGTAGGGATGCAAGCCATATGCTGTCAGTGGGTATAAACCAACAGCCATCTTAAAGCTAGTCATGTGCCTACATTGTAGAAAGGATGGCCTCCGAGCCATGGACCTGGTTGACTTTACACTGCAGTTTCCCTTTGACACAAACTTCAGAAACTGTAGTACCTCCATGAACATTTACCTATAGAGGGAAGATAGAGACGAGCCACTGAGACTATGTCTGAAGAGCCTTGGAAATGAGATCTGGCCTGGAAGTCACATGAGCATGGGATCTTGGGGTCAACAGAGGCTTCAAATATGTGGCTCTCTGGGCAGAATCTCTTGGGTCAACACTGATCTACTGACTAAGCCACCTCCATTGCTTGGGCTTTCCCTGCCTCATCACAACTCACACCCTATGGTAGCCCTAGGTGGTTAGAAAACTCACCTCATATGAGGAGAAAAGTCTGCTTTTCTAGCCCTCCCATTCATTGGACAAGATTCCTTAGGCAAGTGACCCCAAGCCCCAAGAAACACGTAATTCACTGAATCACTCTGAGTCCTGTCATCAACTTTCTTGGTCCTTTTTTTCAAGGAGACATTTTCACATGTTCTTAATGTTTCCAATATATCTATGTTGTCAGTTAAATGGCGATTCCTCCCTCCCCCCTAGCTTTAAAGATGCCAGAGATTTGTAAAGATTATAAGTTCTAACTTCACTAACAGTACACCTCCACCCATAGCTTTGGCATCCTATGTAAATAGCTCCTTTATCTGTGTACTGATCATCCCGGCCTACTGAGGCCTGGCCCAATTCCTCTCCTGTATTGTTCTGGCCCATGCTCCAGAATCCTGCCTTTAAATCACACTCAGCCCTTCCCCCTTTCCAGATGTGGCTGCACTGGAGCCTCAGTCTTCACTCACAATGCTTATTTTTTTCTGGGAAAAATAAGCTCTCCCTCCCTGGAAACATAACTCCTTACTTAAGGCAACACTGGGAAGTGCTGGCCCTAATACCAAGAGCTAGGAAGGAACACCTTTGAAGGGGTTTATATGCATTCATTCATTTAATCCTGACACTGCTCCCAATCATGATGTCTGGACTAATAATCATATGTCCATTTCATAAGGAAGAAATCGGCAAAGAGAAGGCAACTCCAACAAGGATAACCTGTAAGTGACTGCTGTGTGGACATGAAATGTCCCACACTAACGCATATATTGGAATATGTGGTCCCCAGATAGTGGCACTGTTTTTAGAAAGATGTGGAACCTTTGGGGAGATGGAAACTCACTAGAAAAAGTAGTCACTAGGGGACAAGCCTTAAGGTTTTAAAGCCTGGCCACACTTCCTGTCCTCTCTGCTTCATGATTGTAGACTCAATATAACCAGATGTCTCATTATTATGTTTGGTTTTAATTTTAACTTGCTATAAATTAGAATTACTGAGTAAGGAGCCTCAACTGAAGAACTCACCTGATTGCCATATTGATTAGGGATAACCCATGCCAACTGTAGGTGACACCTCCTGGTAGCAGTCCAGTTTGTTTTTTTGTTTTTTGGTTTTTGGTTTTTGGTTTTTTTGTTTGTTTGTTTGTTTGTTTGTTTTTAAGTATGGCAGATGAAGCATCACTTGACTGTTGTTCAGTTGACCTTGGAGCAGAGCTTAATCACGCAACTATTGCTGCTGCTGCTGCTGCTGCTACGGCTGCTGCTGTTGTTGCGGCTGTGGCTGTTCCTGATGCT
Organism: Acomys minous; assembly: GCF_964271855.1. NCBI lineage: Eukaryota > Metazoa > Chordata > Mammalia > Rodentia > Muridae > Acomys > Acomys minous. The sequence goes on from NC_140490.1 coordinate 67,384,170, forward strand.
GATGCTGATGCTGATGCTGATGCTGATGCTGATGCTGGGGTTGTAGCTACTGCTTTCACTATTATCAGAACCAGTGTTCCCTCCCTCCTGCAGTAAGGAATGATGGCTCTCCAGGAGCCTCCCCAATTTCATAGCAAGACAGTGACTGCCAAAGCATCCAGCCTTGTGGCACCAAGCAACTGCTGGGTTCTCGGCCCCTCATGTGTGATTCAGCAGATGTAAATATTTCAATATTAATTGATTAATAAACTCATGTATGTATGTATGTACTCACCCCATAGGGTCTACTCTGGAGACCCATAACAAGCACACTCATGCTTCTGTTGCCATGCCTTCCTAGCCATAATAGGCTGTGCCCGTTATTAAACCAAACATCAACTAAATGCATCTGTCCTTCCCCTGCTTCTTGCCAGGTGTTTGGGCACAGCAATGAAATAAGTAACCAGTCCAATGACAGAGGCAGAGTTCAAATCGGAACAGGTCAGCTCTGCACTGAGGCTGGGCCTGGGCAGGCAGGCTCTTCTGCTTCGTGGATTGTTTGCGCTCTTCTCCCTCATTTCCCCACCCTCGGTCTCTGCCTGTCTCCCTGTCTCTCAAACACACACGCACGCACCCACGCACATCCTAGTTCACACTAACGTCTTCTTAATAAGGAAACAGTGACTTCTTGACACAACTCTTCTGTCCATAAGCTAGACTATTAGCTGCCTGGGTGCCCAAGTTTATATCTTAACGAGCAGTGAAATTCCCCAAAATAAATACCTAAAGGTTCTGTGGGACTATTGTAGAGTCATTTAAAACAATGACTGAGTTTTTGTTGAGAGCCCAGCATTGCCCTTGTACTCCAGGATGTAAAGGGGAAATTAGTAGAGTGCTGAAGTGTTAGTCTCTCCTCTCTCTCTCTCTCTCTCTCTCTCTCTCTCTCTCTCTCTCTCTCTCTCCCCTCCTCCTCTTCTCTCCTCTCCTCTTCTCTCTCTTCCCTCCTTCCCTCCCTCCCTCTCTCTCTCTCTCTCTCACTCTCTCTTTCTGCCTCTGTGTGTGTGTGTGTGTGTTTATTTGTGTGTGTGTGTGTGTGTGTGTGTGTGTGTGCAATTAAAGACCAGCTCTACTGCTCAGAACCAAGATCTAAAAGAAACCTAACTGAATAAAGTATGATCCAGCCAGGTCCTTAGCGGAAAAGAGGCTGCGCTGCCACAGTGTCAGCCTGTACGCACAGATCCAGCTACTTAAGACTGACGCTCTGTGAACTCTCAAAAGCAAATGCCCAGCGTGCATAGACAAGCATGAAGCAGACAAAGGATGAGAACAGAAATACAGAGGTCCTGGAAGCAAGCTCTCCTCCACACCACACTGGGGTAGCGGAGGCTGCTGGCTACTGTGTCGTCGTTATCCAAAAACCAGTTATACTTTCCATCCCAATAAAAGAAATGGCAAGAGCTAGACCTGCCAGTCAGGCACTGAGTGAGGGAGTGGGTGAACTCCAGGTTGATAAACGGGAGAGGAGGATGTTCAGGTATCTGACAGGAAGCAGTGCAGAAGGCCAGAGGGGGGGAATAAATGCCACGGGAAGCAGGACTTCAGAAATCACAGAGAAACTCAAAAGAACCTAAGTATACAAGTAAGTTAAAAATAGAATACTCTCAATATAAGTGGTTTAAAATGGCAAATTAGTAAAAGGATAAATTGAAAGGATTTCCTAGAAAGTAAAATACCCTCACTAAAGCAAATAAAAACATGAGACAAAAGGTAAAGATGTACATAGACACAGATAGAGGATATCCAATAAAGCAGAAAATGATAATAGAAAAAAATAATAGAGGATAAATTACTGATAAAATACTAAAAGAAAAAAATGAAGGTTGTGATATATAGAAGCATTTTTACCAGATGTACTCACTAAATATTAGGTTCTATGACTTTATTTTCAAGTCAAACACATTTCTTTTGTGAAATTCCTGACACAAAAGATAAGAAGAATCCAAAAAGCTTCCACACAGAACAACAAGCTAGCTACAGAGTGAACAAAATCACACTGGAAGGAAAAGGAGTGTGCTTTCATAATATATAGAAGGTAGCTTTTTATATAGAAAATATATAGAAAATACCTGGGACTCTTAGAAAGAAGGGGGAGGAAAGCAATCAAAACTGCAGGAAGAAAACTTTTTAAATAAGTGGTGTCAAGAAATCACAGTCCAAATAGTAAATAGTAAACAAGATTGAGCCACAAGAGGAAAGAAATGATAAAATCATAGAAAAATGAGCCATTGGAAATGGCATCCCAACTGGACCAGCTGTTTCTATAGAAGATGAGCTGAGACCATTGGACTCATGAGGCAAAGTACTCTGTGCCCTACAGAGACAAACAATTCAAAACCAAAAGCGCACACACACTTTGATTACTCACTTTTAGCTTTTAGAATCAGACCACAACCAAAGGCAAATCCAAATTCTGAATATGAAATCATTTCAATAGATCAATGTGACAATAAAAAATTGAAGGTAAAGCTACCAAAATGTGGAAAACTGAAAGAGAAAGGGAGCAGATAAGGGCGAAGATCCTAACACCCTCTTCTAACTTAATGGAGAGTTGAGAAGAATTCTCTCAAGGGGTTGGAAGACTGTGCTGGTTGTGGTACTTCACACCGGTAAGCCCAGCTCCGGAGAGGCAGAGGCAGGGTGACTGCTAAGAGGTCAACACCATGTAAGCTTGGTTTACATGGTAAGTTCCAGTCCAGCAGGGCTACACAGAGATCCTCTGTCTCAAAGACAAACAAGCAAGCCCACACAGGCAGCTCTTGCAGAGGACCCAAGTTTCATTCCCAGCACTATCACTGGCTGGTTCACAACTTTTCTGTCCCCCAAGGGCACCTGCACTCATGTGCACACATCCATACACAGAAACACAGACACACACATAACTAAAAATAGAACAAAGTCTTTTAAAATATTTCAAGAATAACTGTCTTAGTTACTTGGGCCTCAGGATCCAAATTCTGGAACCTGCACAGCTTGTTTGCATAAGCAAACCAGTCTTCAGAGTCCCACACACTGCAAAGCCCGAGATCATGGTTTCTATAGACCCACTGTCTGCTGAGGACACACTCTTTGGTCCATAGATGGTGTTTCCATGGAAACAAAGGAAAGGAGAAGAACTTGAACTCTGGCTTCTTCAGATCCTCAGAAAGGCACAAATCTGACTCATGAGGTTTCGCCCCGTGATCCATACACCCTGACCCTGACCCCTGACCCCTGACACAAAAGTCCCACACAGTGAAGACAGGCTTCAACATACTGATTTGGTTAGGTCATAAACATTCAGTTAATAGCAATTACTGTCTAGATATTTATAGTGAGAAATAAAGGTTTATGTTTATAAGATATAATGGCAATTACAAAGACACTCAGTGAAAGAACTAAAATAACAAGCAAAGAAAAGAAGGGGAGTATTTAAAAAAAAGTATGGATATGAAACCCTCAATCCGCCATCACTGTGTCAGGCTAGAAGCAGTAAACATGGGAATTAGAGAAGTGGAAATCGCCACCGGAAGAATTTTGCAGATGTCTGAGCAGAGGCATGCTGGGTGATGCTGTAGAAGCACAAACAGGGCCATTATTACTGACCAGCAAAGACAAATCCTAATTTTAGCCCTGCTTCTACGGGCTTTACCTGAGCATTAAAGAGATCCCAGGTGTGCTTGATGCTACAGAAAAGAGGGTCTACACATTAGAGGATGCCTATAGGGTTCACGGCTGATTAAAGTTCAAGGAAGGCCTCGGGGGATGCTGAATGTGAACAGACATTAACCTGCAGTGATCCAGGCTTAGAGGAAACTTGCTATGAGGTTCTGTTCTGTTCAGTTGTGGAGGAGTTAGGGAATGGACGGTAGGAAGAGAAGGACAAAAGGCAGTTTGCTGAGCCGGAGGGGGTGGGGCGGGACAATGAAAATGAGTGTTCACTTGAAGTCTTCAGGTTGAAGAGACTGGTTCCCCCACTGACCCGAAATTTTCATCATTTCCTTTGTCTTAACACCTGACTAAAAATCCATTGCATGAATGTAACACATTTTCATCATCCATTCATCAGCTGATGGACATCTTTGCTGTCTCCAATTTCTGACTGTTATGACGAGAGCAGCGATGAAGATGGATGAGCAAGCGTCTCTGTAGTAGGATGTAGAGGCCCTTGGGTGTATGCTGAAAAGTGGTACAGCTGGATAGTGAGGTAGATGGAATCCCAGCTTCCTGAGGTACCGCCACACTGATTTCCACAGTGGCCATCCCAGTTCGTAATCCCACCAGCAAGCGTTTTCCTTTCTCTGCATCCTTGCCAGCATGTGCTGTCATTTGTTTTACTTATCTTATGATTAGGGTGAGATGAAATCTCAGAATAGCTTTAATTTAATTTCCCTGATGGCTAATGATATTGGACATTTCTTGACATGCTTCTCAGCCACTTGTGTTTCATCTTTTGATAACCCTTTCTTTAGTTCTGTGCCTAATTTTTAGCTGTGCCTAATTTGTTTTCTTGGTGTTCAACATTTATAGCTCCTTATATATTCTAGAAACTAACACTTTACCTGATGTATAATAGATACAAACCTTTTCCCATTCTGTAGCTGCTGCTTTGCCCACATCGTGGTGTCCTTTGCCATACAGAAACATTTCAGCCTCATTAAGTCCAATTTATTCATTATTGGTCTTCGTGCCTGTGCTAAGAGTGTCTTGTCCAAAATGGGGTCACCATATAATGGGGGAGACAATGCCCTAATTAGACATGTCACAAAGTGAAATCTTAAGGTCCAAAAATAGGTTGCCATCTTGTTGCATCATTGACCAAAGAGGCCACATAGGACCTTCCAGATGTCACATACCAAGGCTGTTGGTTATGCTCTACAACCTGACGGTGAGGCTCTATTACTAAAGACAAAGCTTACTTATGTCATCAAACAGAATGCTTGAGATGGTGCCCAACTGAAAGCTTTATCCATACTGGCCAGCATCCATGGTACTTGAAGGTACTCTGCACGCTATCAGTGTCAATCCAGCTATAAAGACTGTGACCTACAGCGGCAAATATAATGGTCCAATAGTGGCACAAGTGATATGGGAATAACCAGTCACTCTTTTTTACTGGCTTTCAGGCCAAGTTCATTAGATGAAACCCATACCTGACACTGTTAAAGGTCCAAAAGACTGAGACTAGCTAGGTCATGAGCCTAGAGGAAACCTACTATTATTAGTCTCCTAAAACAGCAATCAAAGGGTTCCTAACAACACATTGCTATACCCAGAAATCAATGCCTCACTCAGCCCTTGTCAGAGAAGCATCTTTTTATAGTAGATGGGAAGGAATACCAAGTCCCATTACTGGACAACTTATGCAGAGCTTAGAGGCTTTGGAGCAATCAGTCCTAAATAGATTGTCTCCATCAAACTCCTTACCTCAAGGTTCGAGCATCCATAGGGGAGAGGAGACAGGAAGGTTATTAGAGCCGGAAGTGGTAGATAATTCCAAAGAAACAGTATGTGCCAGAAATAACAGGATTGTGTCCATATGAACGTATAGACACTGTGGCAGCATGCATAAGCCTACATAGGTTTAAGCCAGACAGGGTCCCAGCACTAAGATGGGGAACAGAACACAAGGACCCATCCCTAACCACAAAGCTATCTGTAATTGATACCTGCTAGCAAAGGGAAAATGAGTTTTCCTCAATGGAATGTTACTGGCTATGTTAACTTCATTCTAGGAACGGGACTTGTGCTGAGGAGTAGCTGGCCAATACTAAACAGTCTGTTTATTTGTGGACTTTTGTTTTGGCATGGTTGGATTTTGGGGTTTGGTTTTGTTTTAGCATTTCTGTGGAATACTTTTGAAAGTGAGGTGAGGGAAAGGAACATTAAAAGACTTTTTTTTTTTGAAAAAGGAACATAAACGTTGTGTAGGTAAGGAGGTGGGGAGGACCTGGGAGGAGGTTAGGGAGAGAGAAAACACGGTCAAAATACAGTGTAGGGAAAAACTAATTAGAAATAGATGAAAAGGAGTTGTAATGATTGTTTTAACCAACCGGACTTCCAGATGACCTCCAGGAACCCACAGGATGGAGCAAGTCCAGTATCCTTCCAAGTATCTGAAGTACCTTGCATACTTTAAGCTATCCTTAGATGGACCTTGTAGATTCCTGGCAACTGTTACTGGCTTGTGTAGCTCATGGAAGATTCACACACAATTCAATGCTCGCCTAAGAAAGGTAGCAGAGCCCTGAAGTGGGGAACTAGGCATTCAAGTGTTGCATTTGCCACTTCCCCTTTGCCAACTGGGTAGTGCAGCATTCCAAGCCTTGGTTTCCTCATCTATCAAGAAGAGCAGCAGCATGGAGTTTCCAGAGTTGTTGGAAGGGTTAAGTAAATAAAACAGCAGATGCACTTGGAGCAAGGACAAGATAAATGTCACTTGTTACTAGCTGGGATACAGCCCACTTAAAATGCACCTGCTTATAAAGTCGGTGGAAATAGAAGGTTCCTATTTGCCTGTGAACACATCTGCTTTCACCCCTACAGTCACCCCTGCTGTCGAAGGCTGGAGTGATTTGGAACCTGCCAGACGGGGCACTGACCTTTTCAGCATCAAGTTTAATTAAGGCTGGCAAGTAGCTTAAGTGTGATGTTTTATGTCTCTCCATGTAGTTCAGTGAGAAAGACTTATTAACTCATTAAAATGTCTTGTTAGTTATTTTCAGCTGCTCAGAATGACTGTGACTCCCAGCCAGCTACTTATCCCAGAAAAGACCTGAAATAGAATCTGACTTTATTGACTTCCCAGACTGGAGTCTGCATGGCCAGACCATGTTGATTCAACATTAGGAGAAAGCGAATCAACAAGTGAGGGAGGTCATTTACACTGCTCTGCTTCTGGAGCCATGCAGAAGACTGCCAGGGTGCCACAGGGAAGCATGTCAGGCTTTACCCTGCTCCTTTTTTCTATGAGGTGAGGTTGGCCAAGGGAACTGAGAAACCAAGTTCCAAGGAGCCAAGACTGACCTGCACCCTGGCCTTGCTTCCTGTCCACCAAAGCAAGAGTCTATGGGTCAGAATCCCAAGCACCTTTCAACTTTCCCATGGCATTGTTTCCATTTCTAATGCATCTCCTGCTTTGTGCTACCCTTTTATCCAAGATGCAACATGTACCCTCCTTTAAAAAGGCTGCCTTTTAAGGAAGAGAGCCTGCAAAATGTTCTTTACTTTGGTGGCAATTATAAACTTAGATATTTCTAGTGCGTTGTGCATGTGTGGGATAAGGGGACAACTTAGAGAAATCAGTTCTCTCCTTGACATCATGTGAGCTCCAGGCCGACCTCTTGGCAGCAAGTGTTCTTTCCCACTGAGCCATCTCTTTCATATTTTGGCCTCTAGCCTTACTTGTTTTTTTTTCTGGCTAGACCAGAACAAGTGTACCATGGTGGCGAATCACAAGAATGGAGAAAAGTAAATCTTTGAATTACTAGTAGTAGGACTTAGGTACTTTATTTAGTTCATGTCTCACGTACTCGTTGAATAAAATGGACTTGGACATAATGACAGCCCCTTCTTCATAGGGCTTTAAGACATTTAAAATAAAAGGGGCTTAAAACATAATGTCTATCAGACAGCCAAAGAATTCTATCAGTGTTGCCATTTGTGTGGTTGCAGCTGTCTGTCATCCTTGGAGCTGACTGTCACCAACCTTGAAGTTGGTGTTGTTATAAGCTCCTGAGGGTCAGGGGCCTGCTGATCACTCATAGTGCCAGCCAGAGATTGATATTAAATAGAATTAAATATATGGGGGTTGGGAATGGGGGTAGGTGTGGCAGGGTGGTAGTGAAGGGAATGGTGTGTGTGTGTGTGTGTGTGTGTGTGTGTGTGTGTGTGTGTGTGTTGTGTATACATGTGCATGCACAGAAGGCAGAAGACAGTGCAGGATTCCTTGGAGCTGCAGTTATAGTTGGTTGTGAGCCTGAGGGTACTAGGAACTTAACTCCAGTCCTCTGCAAGATCAGAAAGCACTCTTAACCCCTGAGCTATTCCCCCAGCCCCAGACCTAGTTTTTTTTTTTTAATAAAGTAGGCAGAGGTTATTTCCCCAGCAACCAAGTTTTTGAGCACAGCTCTGCCATCATCTGAAGCTTCCCTCTTATGACAGTGTCCTGCCTTCCAATGCTGAACAGTAGAAATAAGCTTAGAATGACAGCCCTCAGCCCAAGAGAAGGGAGCAGTTTCTACAGCAAGCCACCCAACACTCCTCCTCAGGAATCTTAGAAGACTGGACCAGACAGGTTGAAGTGTGGAAATAATTTCAGTGGCCTTCAGAGCTTGACACCTAGAGAGGAAGCGCGCCATTGCTGCAGCTCTATCACCTGAGCATCCATCATCCAATCCCAGCCTTGCATTGTCATTGGAGAATGTGGCTGAGAAATGCAAAGTGTGGTGCTGAGGCTGAGGAACAGCTGCCTCTGGCAACTCCTTCACAGTGTAGAAGGGGCATGGCAGGGACATGAGGCCCACCAAAGCTTTGTCCTGGCAACTGTAGGCACAGGTGCCCTGCAAGGTGGAGAGCCCAGTAACAGTTATCTGAGGGACAAAGATGATGAATTGTAAGACTTTACAGTGATGTACTACCCAGACAGGCACTGGGCTTCTCCCTAGTACATGCAGGGCCACTTCACAGATAACCACATCTATGTGGTAGGAAATTCCCACCATGCCAGTCACAGTACCTGTAGCTGCTCAACATTGGAGGTTGGATAAATAACCACAAAGGCTCTAGGCTAGCCATAAAGAGAAGTGCCTTCCCACCAAGTTTCACATGTTAAAAAGTTTGTATACAACTAACCAAAGCTAAATCCCCAAAGAGTGAAAGATCACCCATCTGGTGGCCTCATGGTGAGGCAGCTTGGTCTCTTCCCAGAGGAACAGGAAGCAAAGAGTCTGGTGCAGGAATTAAGGCAAGACTATATATAATCCACAGGGCCAAGGCCCAACTGCCCACTCCATCCAGTGAGGCCCCACCTCCCAAAGGTTCCACAAACTCTCAAAACAGCACCACCAGCTAAAAGTGAATCTGCAGGGGACATTTTGCTTTTAAGCCATGACACATGGGGAATAATTAAATGCATGTTACCCATTGCAACAAATACCAGTCCCCCACCATAAGATAACTGTGGGGAACAGATACCTTCTGTCTTAGTTAGGGCTTCTATAGCTCTGAAGAGACACCATGGCAGCAGCAACTCAGATAAAAGAAAACATTCAACTGGGGTTGGCTTACTGTTCAGAGGTTTAGTACAGTGTCATCATGGCAGGACGTGTGGCAGCACTCAGGCAGACATGGTGCTGGAAAGGTAACCAAGAGTTTTACATCTAGATCCACAGGCAGCAGGAAGTGAGAGAGAGCTACTGGGCCTCTGGCTTGAGCATCTAAAACCTCAAAACTCACCCCCCCCCGCAGTGACAGTCTCTCTTCAGCAAGGCAACACCTAATAGTGCTACTCCCTGTGAACTTATGGGGGCCATAACTGTTCAAAGTACCACATCTGTCAAACTGATAAGAGCTCACACAGAGAAAGGCCTCCTTCTCCTCAAAGATATGAACTTCTCTTAGCAAGAGCCCTTAGGAAATACCTGCAAAGCTAGGGTCTAGAGCCCTGTTTCATTTGACATAATCTACCCAATATTCTATGCACAGAATAACTCTATAGCTCTCCAGCCCTGACTGTTAGGAAGCCATTGGCTGCTGAATAACCGCCAAAAAGTAAAACTTGGCCACTACTCTGGCAAACTCAGGAAGGAGCAGGTGTTTGTAGAACTGATAATTAATTACCCAAGATGGAGAAGGGGCAGGAAGGAAACATTTCTTTCCACCATGGGATCCCTCTAGCAACTTCTTTAAGAACTGAGTTTGAGGCTAGCCTGGTCTACAAAGTGAGTCAAGTATAGCCAAAGCTACACAGAAAAACCTTGTTTCAAAAAAACCAACAAAAACTCTGAACATTTCAGAACTTGATAATAGACACCTATAAATACCATTAAAAAAACTTGGTATTTATTCTAATCTTTTTCTAAGATTTTTTTGTATTTGTTGTCCATGGGCATTTACACCCATGTATGTCTGTGAACCACATGCCTGCCTGGTGCACACAGAGGTCAGAAAAGAATGTCAGATCCCCTGGCATTATAGACTGCTGTAAGCCACCATGTGTGTGCTGGCAGTCAAACCTCGGCCCTCCATAACAGGTGCTCTCAACCCCTGAGCTGGCTCTCTAACCCCTCCACTCTAATCTAGTCTCGCGAAAAATAAGACTATGTAAAACCAAAGTGCAACAGTGCCACATGCAGGTCTCAAATTTGCACTACTCAAGATGTATAAGAATTCCAAACTGGAAAAGTAGACTAGGTAAAGGCCGTTCCTCGAACTGAAGTGGGGGATACTGCAGACAGTGAGACCCTAAAAGCATCACGTGGAGGTTGTGGAATTAAAATATGAGAAAAAACAAAAACGGCAAGGGGAAAAGTTGGAAAGCTCCAGCTGTGGCTCAGTGAAACAGACTCAAACCACTGGGGCAGAGTAACTCACAGAGTCCAAGAGCAGCTGTGAGTCCTTACAACACTGAAACACATACCTGTGTGGTGGGCACTGAATATACAGATGAGACACAGCATACGGAGTCATAGGTCAGACTACATACAACAGAGCATTGCAGGAAACCCAGTGCTATGCAAATGAGCTGAAGCATCGCATCTGGGCAGCAGGGCCACTATTTTGCTCAGCTCTCATGCTCTGGCCCACTTCCTCTCTCTCGCATACGTACCTTCCAGTCAACTGCCTCCAATTCTGTTGCAAATATGTCTCTGCTCAATCCAGGACACAAGAACCCCAAACCCCTCAGAGGCACCCTAGGACTTCCTGGTAAAGGTGAAGATTAGGAGCCCCGTGAAACATCTGGGGGACTCTGGCAAAATGACCACATGGACATTAACAATAGTTTGAAGGACTTAAAGTGACATAAAGGTCTCTTCTATATAGGATCTTTAATTTTTTATGTACAAATGCTGTATTGGGTGGTTTTGCATCAATGTGACACAAGCTAGAATCCTCAGAAAAGAGATCCAGCTATAAGGCATTTTCTCAATTAGTGATCAATGGGGGAGGGCCCAGCCCATTGTGGGTGGGGCCATCCCTGGGCTGGTAGTTCTGGGTGCTATCAGAAACCAGGCTGAGTGAACCAGGGGAAGCAAGCCAGTAAGCAGCACCCCTCCATGGCTTCTGCATGAGCTCCTGCCTCCAGGTTCCTGCCCTGCTTGAGTTCCTGTCCTGACTTCCTTTGGTGCTGTTGAAGTGTAGCTTGAATAAACACTTCCCTCCCCAACTTGCTTTTTGGTCATAGTGTTTTTGTTGCAGCAATAGAAACCCTGACTAAGGCAGATGCTTTCCTGTGTCAAACTCTGTGCTCCGTTTATGCCTGCAGAGACCAGATGAGAGTGTAAGAGCCACTGGAGCTGGAGTTACAGATGTTTGTGAGCTGCCACGCCAGTGCTAAGAAGTGAACCTGAGTCCTCTGAAAGAGAAGGCAGTGCTTTTTAACCAAGTCGTCTCTCCAGACTCCAGCCTTTCCTTTTCTCTAAGAGAAGGAGACGTGTGGGAACTAAAGACAGATGAAGAGCTGGCTAAGGCAGACCACAGAATGGATGCATTGCACCCACAGATGATGCACTGGTGATTCCCGCTATTTTAAAAACATTAATGTCAAATAGCATGTACAAGCTGCTTTGGGGAAGGTGCAGAGCATTGCTAAGCCATCCAGGCTTGGGGACTTTTAAGATTTTTTCCCATGGGGATCCACTCAACCTTTCCAGTTGAGGGGACTAAATGTGTATTAGGCAGCAGATATTATGTTGTAGAGGAGTTTATTAAATGGGCATGGAGGAGAAGGAAAAGGGGGTGGGGGTACCCCAGAGAGAGACAGAGACAGAGAGACGGAGAGAGGGAGAGAGAGAGAGGAGAGAGAGAGAGAGATCAGGAGCAAGGCCTGTTCTTTTATATGGCCCTAGGGAGGGCCACACCCCTGTGGCAGGTAAGCAGTGACATCATAGGTAGGCAGACTGAAGAATTCTAACATTGTTGACTCTTGGAACTGAACCAGGATCCTCTGTAAGAGCAACTAGTGCTCTTAACCACTGAGCCCTCTCTCCAGGCCTTAGTCCATCAATATGTTAAGTGAATCCTTCAATAGTTTCTAACTCTACCTTACTTTTTAAAATACAGCATTCTGGATCTTTAAAGATGAGTCAGGAGGCAAAGAGCTTTCTGTGAATTCAATCCTCAGAACCCACATAACGGTGGAAAGGCAAAGCTCACTGAAAGTTGTCTCCAGGCCGCCCTCGCGAGTGCGCATGCGCATGCGCGCATGCACACATTCACGCACTCACGCACAAATAAAGCTTTTAAATTTACATGTTTTATGAACCGTCGTTACAAACAACAAATCAGAACACCCCCCCAAGAGACCCTCATAACAGTAATTAACACCATTTGGCTTCTGGTGGCTCAATGCTATTCTGAGATCCAGCCATCTTTATTGCTGCGGCAGAAGTCCATTCTTAAGAGCATCTACTTTGCATCCACCCTACAGACACAGCCCACCTCTCTGTGAAATCCAGCACCTCCGAGCACCCATCACTTCGATAAACGGTCTGTATCCTAAGCCCTCCAAACACCCCTGTCTTATACAGGAGATTCACTTGAGCATTCCTGTATCAATATGTTTGGTCCCTTCGTCCATAGTCTACCAGGTCAATCTGGCCTAACTACTTAACTGCTACGGACATTGGTGGGTGTCGGGGCTTAGTGAACTCCTCTACAGAAGTTCTTCAAAACTGAAGGGCTGTGGGGTTGAGACAAGGTCTAACTCTGTAGTCAAAGTTAGATATAAGCTTGGCCTCAACCTTATCATAACCTTACCGCTTCCATCTCCCAAAAGCTTGCATCACAGGAAAGAGCCGCTGCTCTTGGCATCTCACTTTAATTATTAAAACATACCCAGAGAGAGTTACCAAACAACGTAGTCTGTCCTACGGCTGTGTTTTCCTACATGCCTCCAAGTGAAAGAGACTCTGCACTAGCAAAAGTATCCCTCTTCATCCCCGGGCACCACAGTTAACCACAGGAGACAATCCGCAAGCACTGGCTGTAACCTTTCAAAACCTCACATAGCCCCCAGGACATGGAGTGTTGTTTCCAAAGCCCATGGTACTTGGCGTGCCTCTGTTTTATGTTGAGCGGTCTCATTGCAGAACTGAGATGGACGTCCTCATACACACTCATGAAGGGGCATGCTTAAGAAGTATGAGAGAAGCAGGAGAAGGGACATGTGGGAAACAAGGATATGGCCCAACTAAGAAATACCTTCAGCCCATGTGCACAGATGCTCTGCAGCGG
>NC_140490.1:67402639-67640139 GCF_964271855.1 Acomys minous
AGATTAGGGGCTGCCTTATAGACACAGTAGGAGGAAGCTGATGGGCACGCAATGCTGGCTTCAACAGATGCCAAAACATGTAATTCTTCCCTCATCTGAAGGTGACTTTAGTCAAAGCCGCTTCTAATCAAGTGCAAAACTACCAGTGTTCCAATTCTACCAGCAAGCAGGTGATCATATGTGTCCTTAAATTTGAAATATAGCTAAGGCATTGGCGACATAAAATTAAAATTAAGAAATTACAAAGAACTGACACCTCAAAGCAATACATTGGAGGTAGATATATATGTCCAAGAGCCTTCTTTATAACTGATGGACCTCTTTCAGACATTCTATGCTTACTTCCCAAATCTGTCAGCAAGTCTCGATTACTTGTGTACCTAACTTATTGTAGGTATCTAGTTTCCACAGAGAACACTGCCACTTTGAGAGATGAACTGACCTTCAAGTTCTGTAAAGGCCACCTTCAGAGTAATGCCTCCATTTTCAGTCCCCAATGAAGGATTATATGTTTGGTTGGGTAACATAAGGAGATGATTTTGATTTGAATCATATGTTTGGGTCCCAGTTATTGACAGGTATTAAAAATACATGTTTATTTTAACATTTTATGACTATGACTATGCCCTTAACCTTCTTGAAATATTCTTAATATCTCAAAGATTATTTTTCATGTAAAATATCAGTGTTGTGCTTTGTAAAGACACCTGGCAGGAGAGTCTCTGAAACCGAGCGCCACAGTGAAGTGAAGAAAAGGAGGGGGCAAAGAGTGATTCCCCATTAAAGAGAAGCATGCTTTATTTCAAGAAAGAGAATCAATTTGAGACATAGTTAACATTTCTTATATTCAACCTTTATAACATTTTTCAATCTCCAGACACACGCCTCCGGAATTTCATGTCAGAAGGCCAGCTTCTCTGTTTCCCTAACAGTGGAAAATGGCTGCTGGCATTCCATGTGTGTTAAAAGTAAGTCTGTGCAAACAAAGCATGACCCAGATTGTGGCCCAGTTAAAACCCATCCTCCTGGATTCCCAGGCCCTATTGTCATGATCTTCCTCAAATACTGTGATATCATAAGCTCTCTTCATATTTTCTATTTATGGAACAATCAAAATAGCTTTGAGGGAAAAATGCATCTATTTTTCTATATTGCTTTAGTATATATAACTCACAACTATTTTGATCCCAGATGGTTGGTTGTGAAATCTGGAGGGGAAAGCAGACTTACAATAGTAATGAATCTTACAAAAGCACTAGAAGTTAAAATCCTCCAGTTTGAATTTTCTGAGTAAAAATATATTCTTTCAAATGAGAAAAACATATTATTTCTGTATTTAGAGGAGAAAGGCATCATCTCAAAGTAATACAATTCTCTTTTTCTTCATCTACACACCACAAGGTAAAACCATGTTAATTTACCCATCCACAAACTGCAATCAGGATCTATGGAAATTTTTCAAGATTTCTTTTCACTAATTTCCATTTTTTTTAACATATCTTCTTAAAAAGCTAAAACAGACTAAAAATCTTCCTGAATGTCTAAAAGGTTAGGCAATAGTTGGGTGGACGGATAAATAGATCGGATGGGTGACTGGGTGGGTGGGAGGGTGGATGGATGGATGGATATGTAGATTGACAGGTGGACGAATGGACATAATATCTCTAAGCAACCATGACATCCCAGACAGAAACACAGCAAGAAGGTAAGGAACTGGGTGGTCATAAACTTTCACTTTTTGCTTCCTATTCTATTCCCTTGTGTTTAGCAAATAGTTCACTTTTTTAAATCCTGGAAAGAATTCAATATTAACCAACATTGGGTTTTCCAATAGCATACAGGAGAGGGAAAGGGTTTGTTCCTGGTACATAGTGAAAATAGGCCAGTGAAAATCTGTAGGACTTCCGGATCTTACTTTCCAGTTTCTGCCTAAGAGCATGCCCACCATGTCCAGCACACCTGACATGAATCACCAAGGCACTCTAGAAACTGTTTCCTCTGACCAGATAACACCCCAGGCTGTGTTTTGACTTTGCCCAAGGTGGACCTTGGCTGAAGGAAGAAAGAAATGTTACCAGACTTCAGAGCATTTGGATCTGTTGCCATCTCCAAATTATCTCTGAAACTCAGCTGCAATTTGTTCAATCAACAGTTTATTGCTTTAAAACACATAATACATGTCTTCCTAGTACCAATTCTTTAAAAGTCTATACTTTCCTAAGTAAATGCTTTAGAACAAGCTGCCAGTACTCTTGCTTCCAAGTCTACGATAAAGTATCTAATGGGAACTAGCCATGGCTTTCTCCTTTACAGGCAGGTAGCCAGCTGTCTTCGGGTGCACATCCCCTCTGTCTCTCTTGTTTTGTTCTTCTGAAGGATTTTTTAAACAGCTGTCATAAACATAAGACATTCTCCTTTGAGCTAAAAATTAACTAATCTTTCCTCTCCTTTAACTTCTATTCTTTAAAATGCAACAGAAAGTGCCCCGCCATGTTGCCACACTCTGCATACCAGAGATGCCATGTTCAGTATTCGAGTATTACAGTCCTTCACGCTCGTGCATCCCACGTATTCCCTGCTTAAAAAGTCCTCTATGCCACAGTAGAAGAGCCCTTGTTTTGTTCCTGCTCTTCGTTGTCTTGAGGGCTGGTGACTGTCACTTCTGGTCTTGGTGGTCTTTGAGCATCTAAACCAGCCTGGAAGAAAAATAAACCAGAACAAAGGCTCTTTGATTTATGAGAATAATAAGGTTTACATAACTGTCCCATTTAGTCATAGACAGATTCAACTACAAACCACCCCTTAGGCTCCTGTGTTCTTAGTCATTTCCCAGCTTGTTACTTAAGTCCTTTATTTGGACTGACACCTCCCGTGACCATAATCCTATATGTGCTTTAAAAGCACAGATTCAGGGGATTCCAAGATGGCGCCGACCAATAAGCCGCGTATCTGATCTACTCCGAGAAGACCAGGGACATAAATAGAGAAACAGATTGCTGGACTTTGAGAACTGTAGGTGAGTGGGGCCCCAAAGACTGCAGTCCAAACAGGGGGCCCACCCCCCTTCCCGGGGACAAACATCCCGGAGGTGCAAAACGCACTCCCCAAACTCTAGAACGGAATCCACATGCAAACTACAGCTGCATAGAAAGCACCGACTCGCTGTTTGGGGAGGGATTTTCCGGAGACTCTAGCCAGGAGTCTCAATGAAGAGGGGAAATCTGCCCTAGGATTCCTCCTTCCACACCACCCCAAACTGCAGAGATCACCCGCCTGGGGCGAGTGGAAACGCAGGCGGAGGGTCCCAACAGGTGGAGGGACTGCAGCTCGCTGGCTATCCAGGGCACAACCTAACACCAATCGTAGTGGATTGAGCCTGCAAACAGTGGCAGTGAGAAGTCAGCTTGGAACTGCTTCCACAGACATATCAGGAGACGTGGGTCTTGCCTAGAGCGATAGCTGAGCGTCAGAGCCCGGCGGGAAGACCTGGTTCCAACCCGCGGGTTTCCTCCAGACCTCTGCACCGCGATTGTGCCTACCCAGCCAGTAACAAGGCACGGGCCCTGCACTCCCTGAACTAGAGAGCCGATCCGGGGCCCCTGGCCCAACCAAGGCAGGCACTCTCACATTATCGGGAGTCGAGACTTGGGTGGGTCGTGTTTGCAGTGTCTAATTGCTGACCCAGAGCATTAGTGGAGCATCAGAGCTCGGCGGGAAGATCTGGTTCCAACCCGCGGGCTTTCTCCAGAGCTCTGCACAGCTTTCCTGCTATTGTGCCTACCCACCCACTCACAAGGCACTGGTCCTGCACTCCCTGGAATAGAGAGCTTATCAGGGGCTCTTGGCCCAAACAAGGCAGGCAATCTCACAATATCAAGAGACAAAACGTGGGTCTTGCTTGCAGTATCTAATTGCGGACCAGGAGCGACCTTGGTCCCTCCAGGCATAGAGTTCTGGGAGAAGGTGAACACCTCTACAGGGTATAGAGACAGACCTAAAAGACAGCTACACCTCCAGAAGATCTGATTTACCTGGGATCTTGACTACAAAGCCACAGGAAGGACAGGCAGCAGAGATCAACCTACACAACCAGAACGTCTGTGTGTGGACCTTAATCTAGGTCCCAAAACTGCTGATCTGAATCACAGCAGTAAAATCCAAAGAGAAATCTACTTTGGATGACTCAGCCGGGAGCCCACGGTGCAGAGGAAAATCACCAGAAGGGAAACCAGATCAACTACCTGTTCCACGGAAATACTCCTTGATCCCCACAGGCAAGAGCACCTGACCTATAATCAGTCATCAATTAACCACTCTCAACCAGCGAAGGTCAGTACAAAATATCTTCCAACATCAGAGACATCAAAATGACAAGAGGACAACGAAAGAATGCTAACAAAAACCAAAACAGTTTGGCATCTCCAGATCCCAGCATTCCCAATGAAAACAACCTGGAGAACCTAACAGCAATGGATAGTCAAGAAAAGGACCTCAAAGCCCTAGTAAAGACAATGATAAAGGAAGAAACAATTAAAATCTGTAAACAATTGCAGGAGGAGGCAAACAAGAGGGCTGAAGAGTTAAAAGAATCATATAAAGAGGCATTTGAAGAATTTCAGAAAAATATAAATAACCAGATGAAGGAAATCATTAAAACAGTCCAAGACATGAAGATAAAAATGGAAGCTATGATACAGGAACACACAGAAGAAAAACGTGATCAAGAGGCATCAAAGAAGAAAACAAAGATCTCAGAGGTGGCATTATCTAACAGATTGCAAGAGATGGAAGAACGAATATCGGGACTTGAAGATACAATCGCAGAACTGGAATCAACCATCCAGGAAAATGCTAAATCTGAAAAGCTCCTGACACAAAGCATTCATGAAATAAAAGATAACATGAAAAGACGAAACTTGAGAATAATAGGGATAGAGGAAAGAGAAGGCAACCGACTCCACAGTCCAGAAAATATCTTTAATCGAATAATAGAAGAAAATTTCCCCAATTTGAAGAAGGAGATGCATACGAGCATACAAGAGGCCTACAGAACACCAAACAGAATAGACTTGAAAAGAAAATCTTCCCGTCACATAATAATAACAACGCAAAATATACAGAACAAGGAAAAAATATTAAAAGCGGCAAGAGAAAAAGGCCGAGTAACGTATGAAGGCAAACCTATCAGAATTACTCCTGACTTCTCAGCAGAGACCATGAAAGCCAGAAGGGCCTGGACAGGGGTTCTGCAAACCCTAAGAGAACACAGATACCAGGCAAGACTACTATATCCAGCAAAATTATCAATAACCATTGATGGTGAAAACAAGATATTCCATGACAAAAACAAATTCAAACAGTACCTAGCCACAAATCCGACTTTACAGAAGTTACTAGAAGGAAAACTCTACCCCAACTGGTCTACAACCAAAACTACATAGGAAATGGGTAACTATACCATTGCAAAATCACAACCTCACAAAATCTTGACTCTTACAAAGACCAAAAATGAAGGGACTTACCAATCACTGGTCATTAATATCTCTCAATGTCAATGGTCTCAATTCTCCAATAAAAAGACACAGACTAATGGAGTGGTTGCATAAACACGACCCAACATTCTTCTGCATTCAAGAAACACATCTCAACCACAAGGACAGACATTGCCTCAGAGTAAAGGGTTGGGGGAAAATATTCCAAGCAAATGGTCACAAGAAACAAGCTGGGGTAGCCATTCTAATATCTAATAAAATAGACTTTCAACCAAAATTAATCAAAAGGGATGAGGATGGACACTTCGTACTCGTCAAAGGTAAAGTCAACCAAGAAGACATCACGATTTTGAACATCTATGCTCCAAATACAAGGGCTCCCACATTTGTAAAAGAGTTATTAACTAAGCTTGCCCCACTTATTGATACCCACACATTAATAGTGGGCGACTTCAATACCCCACTTTCACTCAAGGATAGGTCTTTGATTCAAAAACTAAGCCAGGAAATAACCTCATTAACCAATGTCATGAATCAAATGGATCTAACAGATATCTACAGAACTTTCCACCCAAACGCAAAGGAGTATACCTTTTTCTCAGCACCCCATGGAACATTCTCTAAAATTGATCACATGGTTGGTCACGAAGCAAACCTCAACAGATACAAGAAGATTGAAATAATACCTTGTATCTTATCAGATCACCATGGTCTAAGGCTGGACTTCAACAACAACAGAAATAACAAAAAGCATACTAACACGTGGAAACTAAACAACTTTCTACTTAATGACACATGGGTCATGGAAGAAATAAGGGAAGAAATTAAAGACTTCCTGAAACTCAATGAAAATGATGGAACAACATATTCAAATTTGTGGGACACACTGAAAGCAGTGCTAAGAGGAAAATTCATAGCACTAAGTGCCTTTAAAAAGAAAATGGAATCATCCCACATAAACAACTTAACAACACATCTGGAAGCTCTCGAAAAAAAAGAAGCAGAAACACCCAAGAGGAGTAGACGCCTAGAAATAATCAAACTCAGGGCTGAAATCAATAAATTAGAAACAAAGAGAACAATCCAAAGAATCAACAAAACCAAGAGCTGGTTCTTTGAGAAAATTAACAAGATAGACAAACCGTTAGCCAACCTAACGAAAAGACAGAGAAACACTATCCAAATTAACAAAATCAGAAATGAAAAGGGAGACATAACAACAGATACTGAAGAAATACAAAGAATCGTAAGAACCTACTTTAAAGGCATTTATGCCACAAAATTCGAAAATTTAAGGGAAATGGACAAATTTCTCGACCGATTCCATTTGCCAAAATTGAACCAAGACCAGATAAACAAATTAAATAGCCCTATTTCGCCTATAGAAATAGAAGCAACCATTGATAGTCTTCCAACCAAAAAAAGCCCAGGGCCAGATGGCTTCAGCGCAGAATTCTACCAGTCCTTCAAAGAGGAGTTAATACCGATACTAGTCAAGCTATTCCGAAAGATAGAAATGGACGGAACATTACCAAATTCCTTCTATGAGGCCACAATTACATTGATACCTAAACCTCACAAAGACCCAACAAAAAAAGAGAATTTCAGACCAATTTCTCTTATGAACATTGATGCAAAAATACTCAACAAAATACTCGCAAAGCGATTACAACAGCATATCAAAGACATTATCCACCATGACCAGGTAGGATTCATTCCAGGCATGCAGGGATGGTTTAACATACGGAAATCCATCAATGTAATCCATCATATAAACAAACTGAAAGAGAAAAACCACATGATCATCTCTCTTGATGCAGAAAAAGCATTTGACAAAATCCAACACCCATTTATGTTTAAAGTTCTGGAGAGATCGGGAATACAAGGCACTTATCTAAACATAATAAAGGCTATTTACAGCAAACCAACAGCCAACATTAAATTAAATGGAGAGATACTCAAGGAAACCCCTCTAAAATCGGGAACCAGACAAGGCTGCCCTCTGTCCCCATATCTCTTCAATATAGTTCTTGAAGTTCTAGCCAGAGCAATAAGACATCAAAAGGAGATCATGGGGATCCAAATGGGAAAGGAAGAAGTCAAATTATCCCTATTTGCAGATGATATGATAGTGTACATAAGCGATCCCCAAAATTCCACCAGAGAACTCCTGCAGCTGATAAACACCTTCAGCAAATTGGCAGGATACAAAATAAACTCGAAAAAGTCACTAGCCTTTCTGTATACAAATGACAAACAGGCAGAGGAAGAAATTAGGAAAACTACTCCCTTCACGATAGCCACAAACAATATAAAATATCTAGGAATAACTTTAACCAAGCAAGTGAAGGACTTATTTGAAAAAAACTTCAAACCTTTGAAGAAAGAGATTGAAAATGACATCAGAAGATGGAGGGATTTACCTTGTTCATGGATCGGGAGAATTAACATAGTAAAAATGGCCATCTTACCAAAAGCAATTTACAAATTCAATGCAATCCCTATCAAAATACCTACAAAATATTTTGAAGATATTGAAAGATTAATTCTCAAATTCATATGGAGAAATAAAAAACCCAGAATAGCAAAAACAATCCTATACAATAAAAGATCCTCCGGAGGAATCTCCATACCTGATCTCAAGCTGTACTACAGAGCAACAGTAATTAAAACAGCATGGTACTGGTAAAGTAATAGGCTGGTGGATCAATGGAATCGAATTGAAGACCCGGAGATGAACCCACACACATTTGCTCACTTGATTTTTGACAAAGAAGCCAAATCTATTCAATGGAAAAATGATAGCATCTTCAACAAATGGTGCTGGTCTAACTGGATGTCTACATGTAGAAAAATGCAATTAGACCCTTATTTGTCACCATGCACAAAACTCAAGTCCAAGTGGATTAAAGACCTCAACTTAAAACCAGAGACATTAACTCAGTTAGAGGAAAAAGTGGGGAAGAGCCTGGGACACATAGGCGCAGGAAACAACTTCCTGAACAGTACACCCACAGCCCAGGCCTTAATGTCAACAATTAATAAATGGGACCTTATGAGGCTGAGAAGCTTCTGTAAGGCAGCAGACACTGTCAAGAGAACAAAGCGACAGCCTACTGACTGGGAAAAGATCTTCACCAACCCTTCATCTGACAAAGGTTTAATATCCAAAATATATAAAGAACTCAAGAAATTAAACACCACAAAACCAAACAACCCAATTGCAAAATGGGGCTTAGAACTAAACAGAGAATTCTCAACAGAGGAATATCAAATGGCTGAGAAACACTTAAAGAAATGCTCATCCTCGTTAGGCATCAGAGAAATGCAAATCAAAACGACACTGAGATTCCATCTTACACCCATCAGAATGGCTAAGATCAAAAACTCAAATGACACCACATGTTGGCGAGGATGTGGAGAGAGAGGAACACTCCTTCACTGCTGGTGGGAATGCAAACTAGTACAACCACTTTGGAAAGCTATCTGGCGTTTTCTCAGAAAAATGGGAATAGGGCTTCCTCAAGACCCAGCTATCCCACTCCTTGGAATATACCCAGAAAATGCTCGAACACACAACAGGGACATATGCTCAACCATGTTCATAGCTGCTTTATACACAATAGCCAGAACATGGAAACAGCCTAAGTGTCCCTCAGTAGAAGAATGGACTAAGAAACTATGGTACATTTACACTATGGAGTATTACTCAGCTATTAAAAACGAGGAATTCCCGAAATTTGTGGACAAATGGATTGACCTAGAAATTATCATAATGAGTGAGTTCACCCAGAAGCAAAAAGAGACAAACGGTATATACTCACTTATATCAAAACACTAGTCCAAGGGATACGTCCCATGAAAAACCTTACTTACCAAGAAAGTGGGTCAGAGGAGAGGACATCCTATTGAGACTTTAGGCGAGAGTAGCATGGAAGAATGGGGAAATAACAGGACCCACAGGGTCCTGGAAACCTACAAGAAGAACTTTATGACAGGCAGATCTGGGTCCTGGGGTCCTCCTCAAACTAAGGCACCAGCCAAGGAGAAATAGGCAGTAAACTTCGAACCCCTACCAAGACCTAGCCGACGAACACGATATTCTCCACTGTTGAGTGGAGAGTGAGATCTGATTCTCACGTGAACTCTGGTGCCCCTTTTCTGACCATGTCCCCTGGATGGGGAGGCCTGGTGGCACTCAGAAGAAGGATAGCAAGTTACCAAGAAGAGACTCAATAATCTTAGAGCATACATAGGGGGAAGAAGTCTCCCTCAATCACAGACATAGGGGAGGGGAGAAGGGGGGAAGTGGGAGGGAGGGAGGAATGGGAGGAAACAGGGGAAGGGCTAACAATCAAGATGTAATATGAATAAATTAATTAAAAAAAAATAAAATAAAATCAAGGAAAAAAAAAAAGCACAGATTCAGAGGACATGGGGGCATAGATATGTAATCCCAGTGCTTGGTGGAGGTGGAGGCAGGAAGATGAGGAGTTCAAGACCAGCCTCAACTGCATAGTAGGTTTGAAGCCAGCCTGTCTCAAAAACTAAAGCAAATAACTAACTAGATGGATCTTCTCATCTAGTTAGCACAGAATCTTCTCTCATGCTGCAAGGTTTCCTCATTCTCCCTCTACGTTTCCTTAGGTTTTTCTGTTAAAAGGTGGATTGGTATTTCTGGAGGCAAGGGAAGAAAGGGCGTCTCTGCTGCACCTCCATGGCTCACTAACCCAGCGAGCTACAAAGGCTCCTCTAAGTCCAGCCTTCCACTGGACAGATGCTGCAGGTTCATGGGATGATGCCATCAGCGCCTGCCAGGGAAGAGCAGGGTACAACAGCACAGCATGGAGGCAGCTTTCTCCAGGAGAGACCACTGTCCCTTTCACGTCCCCTGTTCCCAATGGCATTCATCACACTGCTGCTGAGATGTGAGATGAGTCTGGCTAGTCTTCACACTAGAGTCCATGAAATTCTGACGGCTTCACAGCCCCATGAGGGCCCCTAGTCTTAGGGACAAGAGCAACTCCAGATCACTAAACCCCATAGCAATGATTTACATAAAAAAAATAGAGAAAAGATATATATGTATATGTATGTATGTATGTACGTATGTATGTATACATGTATGTGTGTATGTGTATACATATTGTACATGTATGTATGCATGCTTGTGTGAATGTATATATGCATTGCAAGTATATATATTCATTCATGGATGTAGACATGTATGTGTTTATGTATACACATATGTAAGTATATTTGTACATTTATGTGTGAGTGCATGTATGTATATAGATATGTGTATACATGTGTGCATGCATACATGCATGTGTATATATGCATAGATGTTTGTACATATCTATGAAAGTATATATCCTAGTGAACATGTGTATGTGTAGATGAATGTATGCCTATATATACCTACATGTTTATATATGCATGTGTACATGCTTGTATATATTTAGGTATGTACCTATATATGTGTGTGTGTATGTATGTTCCCTGGTCTGATTTTATTTCACATTACTTCCTTGTGAGGTATTTCAAATGGTATCTTGGCTGTAATGTACACCATAATATCAACAGGTGGTAGATGCTATTGTGTATCCATCTATTTCCTGCTGTTGCCTACAGTGTCAGTTGCTATTATGTATTTGATATCTGCTTTTCATTATTTGTATTTGTTACATTGCACAAGAACTGTCATGTGACACAATTTTACATGTAAACTTAAGTTTTAGTCATTTGTGAGTAAGGAATCCTTTCACAAAAGTCCCCAGTTAATCTTAATTTGCAGTACATATAAGTTTAGATGTCCCTACATTTGGTATACTTAAAGTATATCTATATTAATGCATGAGGGCAAAGAGAACACATGCAATCATTGTGAGAGAGGGAAGAATCAAGGAGACTGCATGTCCTTGTGGGTAATTGCTCCATCTTGGACATTTGATTGGCCCTTAAAGTCTCCAATGAGCCACTTATCTGAGCACCCAAGAACTGGGCTCACCATATTACAACCCAAAGACACCCGTGCCTCTGGCCCTTGCCAAATTATGTGGTGCATAATTCCTACCAAAAGCCTATTTTTCTACTTTAGTTTTTAAGTTAATTTATTTTAATTGAATAAGTATACATGCTCTGACATGGCATATAATGTCCTAAAATGCATGTGCATCACCTCAAGGTTACCTTCTCAAGCAGCAGAAATGAGAACACTTTCCTCCAGGCTTCAAGTATAAACACACATTCTTAGTCACTATTCTGGACACTACATCTCCTAAACTTATTCCTCAGAATGGACATTTTCTGTTCTTTGGCTAACGTCTCCCCAGACCCAACCATCAGTCGCTGTTAACCATCACTCTACTCTCTGCTTCTATAAACTCGGCTTTTTATACACAGGAGCTCATACAGTATTTGTGTCAGGTTTGTTCCACTTAACATAACGCCCTCTGACCTTCTTATGTTGTTGCAAATTACAGGAAGATTTTTACAAACCACGTACTTTGTGTAGTCTAACTAGGTCAAACACTGAATTAAGCTAAACCACTGGAAGACTGCGTCCCCGAGCTTCCTGCCGAGCCCCATGTAGAACTGCACTCTGCTTTCATGCTGCACGCTTTCATCAAAGGCTACGGCAACAGAGAGCTTTGTGAAACTTGCTATTGTTGCCATGTACATGGCCAGGAGGACCATGGTAAGCTCCACGGGAGGGACCGTGTTCTGTATGTCTTACACAGCCACACTGTGAAACTCTCACCTTGAACAAAGATGAGATACAAGGTGTGCCAAGTGCTTTGCTGTAGATGTTAAAGATGCTGTATAGGACTGTACAGTAGGATACGGGTAGCTTTGCGTGGCTGGTAAGCCTTGGCCAGAAGTACACTTTCCACCACTCTGCTGTTAAGCTTCCTCTCTCTTGTGATTTGCTACAGTAAAACAAGCCAGTACCTGGTATTGTGGATGCTGGGTTAATCGAATGTGGATTAAACAACTAGACTTTAATTTCTGTAAAGGGCAAAAGTCCCTGGTAATGACCCTGATAGTGCAAGGTCTCAGCGAGCTCCATACCATTTTCTAGTTTGTTCTTCCTGGTGGGTGGGTGGGTGGTGGATGGGTGGGTGAGTGGATAAATAGATTGATGGATGGATGGATGGGTGGGTGGATGGATGGATGGATGGGTGGATGGATAGTAGGTGGGTGTGCGGGTAGCTAGGCGGGTAGATGGATGGGTACATGGGCGGGTCGATAATGGACAGAATAAGAAACAGATATGCATGACAATACTTATTAGTTGATTGAAATAAGTAAACATTGAAATCAATTAAATGGCTCTCAGCCTCTCTGACTCTACCATAAGAAGTTTTGTTGCAATTCTAAGTTTTTGGATAATTTCCTAAGCATGTTCATGTGTGTGTAAGCATACACACACACACTCATATTTATGCACAAACAAGGTAAAACTACAGAAGTACCTCATCTTGTCCGCTGTTGTCTCTTTCATTGTCTCCTTCCTCATCCACTGCTGGTTGAAGCTCCTCAGTGACCTGGTCCAGCTCCTCGCCGTTCTCCTCATCAGTGCCGCCATTTACCCGAGAGGGACTTGCCTTCTCCTCCCCATGGTCTGGGGTTTCCTCTTCTTGCTCAGGGCCATTGGCAGCTTCACCGCCCGCTCCATCTTCAGGCTCACCATTCATCACTGAAAAGTCTTCTCTCTGTTTGCTTGTTTTCTCTATATCTTCCTCCTCATCAACTATTTCTGCTGGCCTCTTACAAAGCAAAAGAAACAAAGGGTAAGAGCCGTGTCACAGGGCACTTCCATTGCACACTATAGAACTGTGATCCGTATGTTGCAGTTGATTCAAACCTCCTCACAGCTGCCGAGTGGTTTACAGAGCATCCAGTGCTTACGCTTACTGAGCACGGCTACAGACAGCCATACAAACCTTCACTGGAGGAGCTGTTCCATCTTACAGATAAGAAAACTAAGGAAAGCCTGGCAAGACCTGGTGGGTGAGGCATAATCTGAACTAAGCTATGGTTCCAGCTCATGATCCATAATAGTGGACAGGAAATCAAATGGTAGGTCCTGAAACACTGGCTGTCTTTATAATGTCCGACCCAGAGGAGCAAGTCAGACCACAGTTATTACCCTGTGGGGACTGTCAACCCAGACTACAGGGGAGGGGGCTGCGTCAGGGCAGAAGCTGGGCTTTCCTAATGCAGAACATAGGTTTCCACATAATGCCGCAGAGCTGACAACTTATCCTCAGAGGCAAAACTTAAATTCTCTATACTCAAATTAGGCCTGTATATTGCTAATGATGTCCAGTTTCTACCAAACGCCTACTTCTCTACTTCTAGGTTGCTTATATGATATTAATTGTGCAGTTGAACATTAAGAGAGAAACGCAGTGCTTCTTAGGGACTGGAAAAACTGTATGTGTCATCATACAGATTCAACATCAAGGCTCAGATCAAACCCCAGCACTCAGCACTGCCTCCCTTGATTGCTCTGCCCAGGAGAGTGCCCATAGGAGGAAAATGCCAGGCAGAAACCGGGCTTGGGAAAGGTGTGGATCCAGCAACTGAGGATGAGCAAAACTCCAATCACCACTGGGTACATGGCAGCTTCCATCTGCCCTCCACACCCTTAGCTCACCTCTCTCCAAAGAGAGTCAATGAGACACAGACCCCTGAAGCCATAAGGAAGCATTGGGAAGTGGGGGAGGGGCAACATTGTCATCAAAACAAGAGGCAGATGTGTGACCCTTGCCTATAATCCCAGCACTCAGGAAGTAGAGGCAGGGGGATCACTACAAGTTTTGAGCCAGCCTGACCTACATAACACATTCTAGGCCATCAAGGGCTACATAACAAGACCTGACTCAGAAAACACAAATGAAACAAAAATGAAATAACAGAAGGGTACATCACATGTGGAAATGATTGTGTTTATTAGCAATGAATAATCTGAAAGAAATTACTTAAACAAATCCAAGTATAAAAGCACTAAAGGGAATAAAATATTTATAAATTAAATGAATCAAAGAGATGGAAGACTTATGAAAAATACTATGACAGTCAGGAACAGGGATATAAAGAACGCAAGTGTGGTTTCAAACACTTGCGCTCAAGACAGCAATGCCTCCTGATACGATCTGCTGAGGCAGAGGCCACTCACTGTGCAAAGGCCATCACAGCACACTTCCAGGTAACCCCACGGAAGTCCCACATGTCCACTGTTTGTCACGGTGTCATGATGAGAGAGATACTGACGTGCCCTATGCTCACAACACCATGGAGCAGGAGACTAAGATGGGTGAGTAGTGTTGAGCCCAGAAAATCTGGCTCAAAGTCCTAGTATCCCACCAAAAACAAGTATCACAAAATGGGGTGTTGATGCTGCCAGGGGACACTCATGTCCTTCTAGTGGCCACAGAAAGTGCCATCTGCTCCAGGTCTCACTGATTGTGCTGCTGAAAGCATTAGCACCCTGAAAACCGGACACTTATGGGCTTTGATTGGAGGCCTCCAGTGTGGCCTAGGGGGTGGACATTGCAAGGACGGTTGGGAAGAGTTGTATAAGAAGTGTTGAGCAGAAGCCCCACAGGGCTAACAGCTGAGGGGAGCTGCGTTCTTTCAGCTTTTCTTGGACAATAGGATGATTGCACATCAGTGGCTTAGAAACTATTTCATGTGTGCTGTGGGTGAGTTTGCTTCCGCTGGGACATCTTACTATCTTTGAAGCCTGGGCTGTGCTGTGCTGGCAGCACCTTGCTGTATCAACAGGTCAAGGGCAGCACTCTACCTCTTCTCTGCCATGGGCAGCTTCTGGCCCTGGGACCTTAGTACAATTCTCCTTCATGGGGAGGTGAGTGTCTATATAGCAGATTCATAAAGAAGAGGAAAGGCTCATAATTCAATTGTTTATGCTTCTTTAGGTGCTTGTTAAAATCTATTAAGATGATTACATGTAAATGGGGAGAAATCTATTTCCCTGACATATGAATTTATAACTAATAATTAATTGCAAAATGAGAATATAATGCCTTTTTCTTAGATTTTAGATTCCTTTTTCTCCCTTCCCTTAGTCTAAACCTCTTCCTCTGACCAATTCCTAAACTTTTCATTTTTCCCCTTTACAGAGATCTGGTGGGTTCCCTAACTTCTTAGTGTCTAGTTCTGAATGTGCACTCTAAGCCCCTGCCACTGTCGCTATCACTATCACAGGCCATCATCAGCGTTACCCTCTCATCTCGTCATTTCCATTAGACTTCCCTAGCATGGCTCTTTAGTAATAATCAAATAAAGCCACAGCTGCCTAGCACAACTTAAAAGATGCAAGATTATGATACTGAAATAGCAATTTGACCAATTTAAATAAGATAACATTAGTTAGAAGGCCTATAATCCTTTAAAGTACCCCAAGCCTGGAAAAAAAACTCACTATTACCATGTCACTGTCATTCAGGGAAAAAAATAAGAAATAAAAACACCAAACAAAAACCACTGCTCTAACAGATCTGTAAGGAATAAGTGAAGAGAATGTGGGGGTTTCTTTTTTGTTGTTGTTTTGGTTTGGTTTTTGGTGTAAATGCCTTTGAAGCATACATTAAATTATTAAAGATGTTTCTATTGTATACACCAATCAATCCATCCCAGAAGGAACACCCAGCTTTACATCCATACACACACACACACAGAGAGAGAGACAGAGAGAGAGAGAGAGAGGAGAGAGAGCCTATATTAAGGTCCTGCAAAGAAAGGTGTCCTCCCTCTACATAGCGGGGGTTATTCAGGGCCTCCTTGTGTGGCTATTTCATCTCAGTTGAAACATTCAATTGTGGAGGAAAAAGAGAGATCACAAGACTCAAAAAGGAATCCAACTTAAAGGATTCAGGAAGCTCAGAGAATTTTGAGCACAGCCCAGGCCTCAGGAGATTGCAGCAGGACCAAGTGAGAGCATGCCCACGGAGGACTGAGAGGGTGAGCTGGCTACGGTGCATGTGGTTTCCTCCAGTTTTCTTGCCACTGAGAGCTGTCTGATGATGGGGAACAGTTCAGTTGGTAAAGTGCTTGCCTAGGATTCACAAAGCCCTGGCTATGGACCCCAGAACTGAGTAAAATCAGATGTCCTGGAGGGTGTAGTGACACCTGCCTCTAATCCCAGCACACACAAAGATCAGAAGTTCAAGGTCATCCTCAACTACATAGTGATCCTGATGCCATCCTGGAATACATCTCAAAAGGACGAGCAAGTACAGAGCTTACACTAATGTATGGATGAAACCATTTCCTAAGCATTCACATAGAGCTGTGTACTTTTTCATTCACATAAAGACAAAACGTGGCGTTCAGATTAAGACACTTGAGCCAGTGCGACGGCTCAGAGGGTAAAGGTGATTGCTGCCAAGCCTGAGGACTTAAGAGCTATCCCAGAATCCATATGGTGGAAGGAGGTAACTTACTACCATAAGCAGTTTTCTGATCGCCACACATGTACTGCAGCACGCATTTGCGCATGCACACATCCACACAAATAAATTGTAACATGTAATAAAAAAGAGAATAAGCCGCTTAGTGGTTTTTCCCTCTGTGAGTTTACACAGCTACAATGAAAGATGGTATGTGACTTAAGATTCATTGAGGTGGTGAGGTACAATTTCCAAAAGCTACTCTGCTTCTGGTAGGCCTCCCTTGGCAGTGCTCTTTGCTTTCAAGATCTCTGGCGTACATTTTGGCAAGGAAGTTACTATCTGAAAGCATGCTTGTTTCCAAACGTCTGTCGACCTCTTAAAGCAGAGCTATGCTCTGGCAGGAGACAGCAGCAAGGATGGCTTCCTGAAATCAACAGCAGCTCTTAGGGAATGCATGTTTGCACACTGGTGTGCCCAGTGATGCACACCCGAGGCTTGCACACTGGTGTGCCCAGTGGTGCTCACCCCAGGCAGCAGGCTGTTATTCTCAAAGCACTTTTACATTTCACTTCCCACCATGCTTGCATTATCCTCAAGGTAGAGAATGAAACAGGGAAAAACACCCCAGCTTTCTGGGACAAGAGATGACACCAGCTTTCAGCATCATAAAAGATAAAGAAACACTAGCTCCCTCTGAAGGGCAGAGCTAGAGCTCACCTCTCTGCTTCTTCCCAACATCCCCTCACTGACCGGGCTTTGTACAAATGCAGCCATTAAAAGCTGACTCCACTCCCTCTGGCTATTATCACTGTAACCTCTTGGGTAACATGAAATCAGAAAGACTCCCCATTTCCTCACCATTTCAGACTAAACTGCACACCTGGCCTCCCTCTGCAATTCATAAACTGATGTTGGTCCCTAAACCTCAGAAGATAACTGTACTTGAGGATAGTCTTTAAAGAAGAGACCAAGTCAAATTAAGGCCATTTGTGGTCCTGAACCCCATGTGACTGGACATCCTTAAAAAAAGAGGGTAATTGCAGTGAGGACCCCAGGGTGACAGTCATCTACAAGCACAGGAGAGAGGCCTCAGAACAGCCAAATCAGCATCATCTTGATCTCGGACTTGCAGCCTCCAGAAACAGAACTGATTCCTGCTATTTAAGTCACTCAGCTTGTAGTTCTTTGTCATAACAGCCCTGTACACACACACACACACACACACACACACACACACACACACACACACACCACACACGAGAGAGAGAGAGAGAGAGAGAGAGAGAGAGAGAGAGAGAGAGAGAGAGAGAGAGATCCTTAACATATAATGCGAAAGGGAAGGGAAGCTAAACACAGCCTTTCCCAGACTCTAATTTGGTGTGAGGAGAATCCTCTGAGAAAGAAACATACCCTTTGCCCA
Source organism: Acomys minous (assembly GCF_964271855.1). NCBI lineage: Eukaryota > Metazoa > Chordata > Mammalia > Rodentia > Muridae > Acomys > Acomys minous. The sequence goes on from NC_140490.1 coordinate 67,420,975, forward strand.
CTGCCATGTGTAACCAGTGTGCAAGCCACTCCTTATGTCTGTGCATAGCTAATGCAGCTTCCCCGTAATTAGCACCACTGGCTCCACCAAGCCTCTTGGCTCCTTCAGATGGAGTCGCTCACCCCTAGGCACCCTCACCATGTATTGATTCCTTTAGGACTCTCAGAGCCACTAATTGCAGGGTATATAAAATTAGTGAACACAAATTGCTAACCAGAAACAGAGCCTCTCCCTGAAAAATACCAGGATGAATATGGATTGATGGGAGAAATGTCACTCTCCTCTGTGGAGACTCCCAGAAATTCCTCAAAAGAAGCCTTCTCTTACTCATCCTAAGCCCATGGCCACAGACTAGTGATATTCATTGCCTTCAATAGGGTAAAAGGATACACACACCTTGGGAAAGCCCTGATGAAGAGGAGGGAGATGCACACTCATCAAGCATTCTCCCGGTACCCAGTCTCATGCTCCGTGCATTTCATATGCATAATGACATCCATATTAACCTTCAGCAATGATTTGAGAATCATACTGTTATTGTCCTAATTTTAAGATGTTGAAGAAGATAGAATTCAGTAAACTTCCTCCACCAATTTAGAGGGAGCAGAATAGAATTCCACTCTCAAGCAGTTACCGCCATAGCTTGAGCATCAGATTCTGAGCCCAAAGCTTCAGCATGCAGCATCTAGTGACACCTTCACTGGGGATGTGATCCCTGATGTGCCCCTCTGGACACCCCATCACAGAGTTGTAGACCTCATGAGCAGCATGGTCACAAATATAATCACGTTAAAAGGCATTTCTAACTGTGGTGACGCCTCTTTTTTTTTTTTAAAAAAAAGTGACACTCTTATCTTAAAGCCTGTCAGTCCAAGTGGTGATGTTGATGGGATAATTTTGGGTCAAGAAGATTTATTCTATTCACAGCACTTGTCTACAGTTGTTTTTAAAATCATGTTATTAAAAAGGGAACACGGAAGTGCAAAGCAGTAGCTTGGAAAAAGTTTTACCCATGATCACGTTGTCTGCCCGACACTTACATCTCATTTTAGTCAAGTTATGACTCAAATTTTCAGGAAATAGGTTCTCATATAGAAATTGTTTCTCCAAGGAATATACACATCCTGATATTTCAGGACAAGCTCATGCCTATGAGTAATTGCACAACTTTACATTCTACATAAGACACAATTGTGTTTTGCTGGAGTTTAAAGATGTATTCATGGTATTCTATTTGAAATTGCATTAAACTGATGTGCATAAAAATATAACTATGACCAACCTCTCAGGTTCCTTGGCATTCACCCATACCACATGAAGTTAGTGGGTATGAGAAATGAACATATTATACATGTGTGTACAATCACAGACACCACAGACCCTTACACACAGAGCTCTGCATATGAAAATCAACTTTTGCCTTTTAAAAAGCACATACTGTATTAGTGATATATTATATATTACATAATATATATCTTAGTGATTGCTCTTAATATTTGTCAGTAGAAAAGCTAAAGCAGACTTCCTCTTGCACACAACATCAGCGATGGAGTTTTGAGTGCATGCTGCCCGGGTCTGCCCACAGCACAGCTTGCTCTTTAGCCTTCAGCACACTGTGCAGACACTTTGTGTGTGTGTGTGTGTGTGTGTGTGTGTGTGTGTGTGTGTGTGTGTGTGTGTGTGAAAAGTTGGAAAAGGTCTGGCTACATCTTCGCCTCTTTCGGGTTTTCTAGAAAGCATACATGCTGCTACCAAGGTTAACTCGGCATCCCTGAGCACCAGGCAGAAAGGACATGAATGTCAAAATGATATGGAAACATAGCACTAGGCACGAAAAGCACCTGTTACTTAGATGATGACTTCCCAGCAGTGTGGGACTGTCCAAATGGCTTATGCCTGAAATGCTCCATCACAGTTTGACAGTAACTAAAACAAGAGAAATTAGAAATGGGAGAAGACAGCTAAGCCAGGACCACAGCTGATTCCTAGCCCACTTAGAAAAAAAGTGCCCTCATTTATTATGTGAGCATGACCATTCCTGACAGATATATCTTCATATTCTAAGACTTTGGCTATCTAAAATACGTAGGATTTTCTAGGTGAGCAATTCTATCTAACCACCCTTTCCTGCACAGCATTATCCCCATCCTGACAACACAACACACCCAGAAACTGAAGAGATGAGTTTAGAGAGAAGGCGAAGCCACCTGGGGCATCCATAGGTACTGCTCTCTGCTATCAGCAATATGGGATGTGTGCAGGTTTGATGCTTGCTTTGGAATGGAAGGTATTTCTGCACTTTATGGCAGAGGCATTGGCAGGGAAAGTACAGAAATTATCATGCTTGTTTTTATTTCTGTTCCCATGGAAACTAAAATCATCTCCTACCAAGCTGAACGAGGCATTTTGAAATAATCAGTTTCAATTTTTCATGATAGCAAAGTACTGCTTTTTTTGTTCTCAGCTTTTTGAGGCTTATGTTCGGGGGGAGGGGGGCTGATATTGTCTGAGGGGCACATAGACCATAAAAATGATTATCTGCAGAGGCCTGATTCCAAGTACAGGTGAGGAGTGAGGCTGAGGCCACCACTGCCCAATAGATGTTCACCCAGGCCCTGTAGAGCTCTAACAGCTCTTGTAAAACCTGTATAAAAATGCAGTTTACTAGAAGTATCTGGATAGTTTGGAATTATTAAGTCATCGTTGGAGGGGGAAACCCAGTGAGTTTTCTCAAAATGTTGATTTTCTTTCCTTTTTCGCTGAAATTCCCACATGCCACATTTTTTGTGGTTTGTTTTTATTGGTTTTTTTTTTCAAGACAGGGTTTCTCTGTGTAGCTTTGGCTGTCCTAGACTCACTTTGTAGACCAGGCTGGCCTCAGCCTCACAGAGACCCGCCTGCCTCTGCCTCCCTGAGTGCTGGGATTACAGGCGTGAGCCACTGCGCCTGGCTATAGGCTACATTTTAATGTTTAACACCATTTCTCTCCATTAAACACAAATCTACAAACACAGTGCTACTAAGAGCCCAATTTCTGGTGAGTGCACAGGGTGATTAGGGGCTTGCTCACTGTCATCCTGACACAGCCCCCCCCCAGTGCTGTCTGTGATGCCCACAGCTCCGGGCACCACCACCTCTGCTTGTCTGTGATGCCCACAGCTCCACCGGTAACTGTGGCTGGAATGCATGGTGTTGATGAACTCCTTCCATTCTCAAAGGCTGAGTGGCCCTGTGCTCAGGCAGGAGATAGGGCCAATTATGGGGAAATCAGAAGCTCCCACTCCCTCCACTGCCCTTCATGAGGGGTTCTAAGATGTCACAGACTGGAAGCCAGGGCCTCTGCACTCCTCCTGTGCCAACACCGGCAGAAGCATGTGGTGTCTCTATGGAAAAAATGACTCTCTAATGAGGATTTTGTTTCTTCTGTGACAAAATGAAAGGCTTGAGTCCAGGTTCCCTTTGGTTCTAAATGTTTTACTCTTCTGCTTAGTAAATGCATTTGATTGAAGGGGAGTTGGGGTTGAATTACTGTGTATGAAAGATGATATTTATAGGCCCTGCCTCTTGCTGGTTCCTGGGAGAAGCTGCAGGTAATTGCTGGTCATCTCCAGGAAGCAGGTAGAGTCAGTGATAGATTGAGATGGGGCAATCCGAGGGTTCAGATTTCAGAGCTCCTGTTTTCTGGTTATACCCTCTCAGTCAGCTAGAGTGTCTTCGAAATGGTATTGTGTTCTGCACATGTAAACAGTAGTCACAGCTGACACTAGCTACCCAAGGGGCTGGGCCAGCAATGTAATGCTTAACTTAGGATAAGAGTGAGGGAACAGGAGAATGGCTGAAGAATGTGGCATGCCAAACAGACCCAGGCACAGTACACTGCAGCCTGGCCCCTAACTAGCTCCTGTGAGATCTGCTCGTGGGCAAGCAGCTCTCCGTCCCAGCATGGACTGAGTGAAGACAGCTTAGAACGAGAGTGAATTCTGGTTGGGTTCTGTAAATGGAACAGTGTGGTTTGTTTTGCCCTCTGACATCTTCCAAATCCCTCCAAAGAATCAGTAAAGGGAATTTTTTTAAAGAATCCAGCCATAAAGACACTGAATGCTGAAAAAGAAATAGTATCAACAAAAATGGGGATGCAATAAAGTCAAAGGGCCTACTTAGAAACTGGCCAAATGCCAGGAACAGAGAAATGAGCCCAGAATGGGAGGCTGGGGGAAGTGTTAACCACAGAAGTTTGGGAAAGCGGAGCTATCAAGCTTCTCAATGGCCTTCATGAGTGGGAAGAAGATTGAGCAGGGTTTCCAAAGTCCTGAGAGGAGTCATGTGGCCATAGAATTTTATGCACGGCCACAGTGACAGTCAAGTTTGAGAGAGAAATCATGGCCACTTTCAGATATGACAAGCCTCTTACTGGGGCTGTGGCTCAGTGGTAAAGCACTTGCACTTGAATGCACCAGGCCCTAGGTTCGTGGCCCAGTGCTACTGAATGAAATGTCTCTCCCATGCAGTGAGCCTCCCATGGAGCATTTCTCCAGCAGCTAGTAAAGAAAATTTGATTACACCATCATTTTGTGTGGGGAACTCTCTTTTAATGAAGGTTTAGTCAAGAGGGAAAAAAAAGAAATGGGCTCCAAATATCAGGATCTATACATTGGAAAAACAAAAGAAATCCCCAAAATAATGATAAGGAAAATACCAGGCCAATCTGAGAAGCAGGGGCAGAGCCAACCTGGACAGCTTCAGTGAACAAAGGGCTTGGGATCGAGGAGAAGAAAGACTGCATATTCCCAAATAGTGCATCCTGGGTCAAGAGGAGACCCACAGCTTCAGCTACAGGGGCCCAGAAAGCTAAGCAAAGGAAAAATGATGGGAAACAAGCTAGGGAGGAAGGAAGCTCACAGTGTAACTAGAGCTTAAAAAAAGATTGACCTGAAGTAACATATAGCGAGAATACCTACAAAATGTATTATAAAATACATATAAAATACATATAAAATTATAATAGACTTGGTGTTTTGCTTATTATGTGGCAAAAGAAATTTCTTTTCTGGTCTAGTCTATTTGGTGTTCTATGGGCCTCTTGTGTGTTCAAAGGCACCTCTTTCTTTAGGTTGGAAAATTTTTCTTCTATGATTTTCTTGAAAATATTTTCTGGTCCTTGAACCTGGCATCCATGAAATTTGAGATGTATGTCTTAAAATAAAAAATGACTAAAATTCCAATTAAAATGACACACCCTTGTATAAGACTTAAAGACCTTGGAGATATCAACTTAGGGTATTATATATTTTAGAAAAATGTGAAACTAGTTCGAACTGGTTACCCCAGAATAGAAACAGAGATGGGGAGAGGTGTGGTAAGAAGGTGTGATTTTTTTTGCTACAACCCTTGTCAAAATGGTTGTCTTGAAAATATTATATGCACAGCTTTGACTGAAATATATATATGAATAAATAAATCAAAAAATAACTGGTGCCACACCTCCAATTAAAACAACAACAACAATAAAACAAGACTTTGTCTGCTCCAGCATTGAAGACAGTGGTTTCTACACTACATAATGAAATGACTCAGCATAAAAACATTGAGAAATTCTCCTTGTTTTAATACTCAAAGGCAGTTATGCGCATGTGGGGAACGTCCTTGATCCACTCTCTGCACACACACCCTGTGAGGATAGACAGGTAGCTACTGTCTCTGTCTTCTGAGAATCTGGTTGTATTTTAATGGCCCTTGTTAGCCTGTGTCTCTCAGGTGGAGGACCTCTGTTTCCTGGTCCTTAATGGCTAAGTTAATCAACAAATATGAAGTAGGCTCATTTCTTGCCTCCCAACTGTCCACATTGTGTTCTGAAGGCTCATCGTGGCACAGAGACCACAGTGCTGTCAGTTAATCTGATACTTGTCCATCCTGGGTTGCATGCAAAAAAAAAATGAAAATTTTAAAAGTCTGCCTTATTCTAACTAGACTTAAATTCTCCCCTAACAAAGTCACCTGTGACGTCCTTCCGAGACAGGTAACAGCCCCTGTGAGTCTGGAAGCAGTGCCAGGCACACCATTGTAACGGCTAGAGTCTGATACTCTCCACTATACTTTGAATGCGTGTTCCCGGCTGGTAGCACCTTTTGAGAGGCCATGGAAACTTTAGGAGGTGTAGCCTCGCTGCTGGGAGCTTTTCAAGGTTTTGGCATGTGCCCTCTGTGCTCTCTAATTCCTGGTCTATCACAAACACCTGGAAGTCCATTCTGCATGCCATACAATAATGGAGGAAAAACATGATACAAAGTAAACCTTTCTTCTCTGGCGTTATCCCTGGAGGATGCTATGGTCACAGCAACAAAGTAGCTAGACTCTGACAAGAAAAACAAATCTGGACCTAGGGACAGGACTCAGACTCTTAGCTGGAATGTGTCTAACATAGGTGTACAAACCTGCAGGATGCCTTCACATAAGCACATGTGTGAGAGATGCCAGAAGGACATGAAAAACCTGAGGCTCTGTCTCCTTTACACAAAACATCCTATTCTGCCACAGCTTCGTGGATGCTAGGGTCAAAAACAAGTCGCTGCTCACAACGACAGCGACAGCCTGAGAGTTGGGAATGACTCAAAGCCTTTCCCACAGGGGAAGAGGGCTTCCTAATGACCTCTTTGTGGTTTGCCTGACAGAAAAAGAGCTCTGCACTTGGGGAACCCAAATCGTTTCTCAGTGCTTTTATTATGGAGACAGTATACATAACTTTGAATTTGCCTTCTCAGTCAGTCTTACGTGTGTGAGTTAATGGCATTAAATTTTTGTCATGTGCAGTAATCGGGCCTGTGCTTTAAACCACAGGAGGACAATAAAGAGGCCTGGCCTCTCATCCCTCTTGGCATCCTGGGCCACATAATTTTGGTTGAGAGGGTTTTTGTGTGTATTACAAGTAATTAGAGGCACCCTGGACCACGACTCACTAGAATCCAATAAAACTCACTAAGTTGTAACAACAAACATGTCCCCACAGAAAGCCAAATATCCTCTAGAGACAAAACTGCCTCCAGTGAGGGTGACTCTGCTAAAGGAAGTAACTACCTTTGCTCTCCAAGGCCATTCTTACACTCAGGGCCAGGGAGCTAGCCCAGCAAGTAAAAGTGCTTACTGCCAAGCCGAAGATCTTAATCCCTGGGGCCCATGTGTTGAAACACACATGCGCGCGCACACAATCGCGCGTGGGCATGCACATATATATACACATGCATGTTTATGTCATGCATATTTAATCAATGTTTATATATGTGTATGTGTGCGTGTACATGGAAAGTGAGGCTAGTAAGGCCTGTCTACCAAGTTGTCACCATGGTTACTGAGATCAGAGCCATGCTGTTCCTGGCCCTCAGCATGTACTTGATAAAAGGTGGCTGCTATTTAATGCAGACCATGTAGGGATGTGATCTTCAGAGCTGCTCTTATTGTTATGGAGCTAATGGCGCTCGTGATGATCTCTCCACACCCTCATTTGGCTTCACACAATATTCAGATCTCAGTCATTTAAGACACGAATGTGGCTCTGAGACCTGATCCTAGCACCTGGTACCCCGTGTGGAGCCAATGGAACTGAGGAGGCCCTAACTGTGGAACAGAGCAGGAGGAAACAGCCAGGAGGAGTCACCCGCTTTCTTTCCTCCCAGCCCTCTGTCTGCTGCTGCTGTTGTTCTTGCCCAGCATTTGTTGTTTATCTGTCTGGCTGGCTGCACTTTATCCAGCTATCTCCACACACCCAATAAGAAACCCAGCTCTGCAGCTGCAAGGTGGATCCAGTGACGTCACAGCTGCATTCGCCCTCCCCGTGCCCCTCCCTCCAAATCACAGAACACCTAGGCAAACGGATGCACCTCACAACTGCACAGGGTGCTTATGGAGTGATTTACTGATGATGCTACCGTATTGTCTTGATGTTTTGACTTTAGAATATAAATTAGTCCTAGCTTCTACAACTAAAAAGTTTGTGTATACATGATTGCTCTTCTTTGTCTGAAAATATAATATTTAATTATGGCTTTACAGAAGACTTAAAATTCTGTTTTCTCCCAGGGAAAGAGAACTATAACTGGGGTTTATGAAAAATTATTAGTGAGAGCAAATCCTAGAAAATAAATTGGATTTTTTAACTCTGTGAATTTTAGCACATCAGGCTTTTCACTGGGAAGATGGTATGTGCAGGAAGTGTGATGAAATAATCAAGCATCAGGTGCGCTGCCCCCCTGATAGACAAACACGTGTGGAAAGATCACTCGTGGATTTGCCCTGTTGTGAAATTTGCTTCCAGAAAAGGAAATAGCATATAATAGTCACAGGACATGTGGCAATGCCTAGTGGTCGCTTTCTTCCTCCAGAGTCTGACACTGAATCCCAACCTTCCAGTTACAAGTGTAATGATTATATAAAAAGTGTAATAGGGAGTCTATTCGTTTATTTACTTATTTATTTACTTGATTGTTTGTTTATTTGGGGCACAGGTATCAGTATTTTGATTTAAAGTTCTCCAAACTTTTTCAATATGGAGCCAAGCCTGGAAGTACCAGAAAAATCTAATCCAATCACTGATGGTACCAGGTGTGCTAGTTTAGTTAAATAGGCTTCCACCTTATTTATAATCCCCTTTAGAATGCAAATGTATTCTTGTGCATATACTCATTTTGGTACATAGAGGCGGGGGTTTCAAAAGTTCATTGTATCTTTAATATCTCTAGAATCTTTCAGTGCAAAAAATAAAGTGAAAGAAAGAAAAATGCCCTGAAATTCATATAATGTGATTCATATTTACTAAAGTATTGCTGTAAACAAAAAATACATATAGTGTGCTAGGGCCTAGGGAGATGGCTGCCTGGCTAAAGTAAAGAGCCTGCTTTGCAAGCGTGAGGATCTGATTTCAGATGCCCAGAACCCACATGAAAAGCTGGGCGTGGCACGCATCTTTAACCCAGTGCTGAGGAGGCAGACGAGTGGATCCAGGGGCTTGGTGGCCAGCTCGTCTAGGTAAATCAGTGAGAAATCTCCAGGTTTAGTGAGAAACCCCATCTCAAAAATAAGATATAGAACAACCAAGGAAGACACTGGATGTCTGCCTCTGTCTTACATACATTCACACACACACACACACACACACACACACACACACACACACACACGTGTAACTGACATTCTTCTTGAATGTAGCCAGAATTAACATGACTTAATTTCTTCTGGTAGCACACCTTCCTGAAACACAAACACATTGTCCCCTGGCCTGGGAGAGGAAACTACTACACACAAGAAAACATCCAAGCTGTATTCGTGTGAGCATTTCCTTTACAAAACAAAAATCTAACCACAAAAATATTGAAGACCCTAAAGGAGAGAATATCATGGCATTTTAAAAACACTTTTCTCTCTTCTCAGTAGGAAATCACTTTCTCCTAGATTAAAATTCCCAGCCAAGGCTCCTTTTCAAAATCAGACTTTCTCTGTGAGCTTGTTACTCATGTTTAGCTCCTTCCTGTCTTTCCCTGCTTAGTAAGAAGACAGCATTTCCACATAAAAGAGAGACAGTGGGTGTTTTCTGAAGGAGTACAGGGAAGAACTGGGAGTACTATGTTATACTCCAGAAGTCACTGGCACCTGTGTGTTGGGGGGGTGGAGGGGGGCAGGGAAACCACGGCTATGATTGCTGTGTTCCATGAATGTTTAGAGGCGGCCTGAGGATTACCTGGTCCACTGGAACCTCAACCTGCGTGTCTTCATCTTCTTGGACTTCTGCTGCCCCTCTCGTTTCAGATCTCTCTGCTCCAGCTTTAAAAATGCCTTCATCTGAGGAGACAAGCACATGTGGGAAAAAAATCAAAATCCAATCGTGACACCATGTGGCTGAAAGCTAACATTACAGTGAAATGCCTGAAGGGGGATTTTTTTTTCCCGGTTCCTCTTTCACAGCTATGATTTAAAGGTCCTGAGCCTCAGTTCTTCTGTTTTAAAAGTGTCCAGTGGCCCCAGTAAGTTTGCCTTGGGAAAGCCAAGCTCTGCTGGAAGACCTGCTCACACACTGCTGCTGACAGGGCAGCACCAGGGGCAGGAGATGGGCTCCTGGCTGGACCCCAGTCCCTTCCGAGCCAGCAATCAGTGACAATGCTCCCTGCCTTACACTTTAAAGTTCCATTTCCTCGGAGAATGCTAAGCATTCAATATAATACGAACAAACAATTCTCTCTATTCAGAGTAGGGAAACATGCTTTTATTTCAAAAGCATCACACAGTGGACTTTCTGCCTCCCTCTGGAAAAACAGCATGCTTTAGTTTTGCAGATTTCTACGGGATTTTCAGAACCTGTGGCTTTAAGCTCTTACAACAGAAGAGACCTAAGGCCTTAGGGATTTGGGTTAAGCTCCTTCAACCTGGCCTCCCTTCGCAAAGCAGCCTTCTCTGTTGTCCCTATTTGAAGAACTTTAAATGTGTCCCCTTCGCCTTCCCATCTCCAGGCCAAGTAGTCAAATCCCAGAGCTGTCTGTCATTCTGTCTGTCTGCTTGCTTCCAGACAGATTTAGCGCTTCAGCCACCCTCACAGATGTCTTTTTTGTCTAACTTTTTAAGGCTCTCCAGGGACAGGAACTTTGCCTCCTCTACTGGTACTCTTCTCCATTGTTTCTTTAACCCTGCAGTCTAGAAACTGTTTCTGTCTTTTGTCGTCATGTCACCTCTCTCTGTAACGAGGGCATGTTTGCTAGGGAAGTTACTTAATACATGCTACATGACACCACACCTTGCTGAAGTTCCAAGGTCAACCTTAGCTACATGCAAAATGTGTGTTTACATTTATTGAGGAATAATTGTACATAAGGCACCAACACATTCGTCTAAGATATGAGGGAGATGTGGTACCTAGGCTAGGGAGGTGGTAGGTCAGTGATGGAGCACTCACTCAAATGTTATGTGCTCCCTATGGTTGCTTACAGCCCAACAGAGCAGAGAGAAACTCACCACCACAAAGTTGCTCAGAGTCGGGAGTCTATAGGGAAACCTCTGGCAGAACTGCAGGGAAAGCGAAGGTGATAGCCAGGGAAGGAAGAGGAAGGAAGTGGTGTGGGATGGAAACTCAGGCGTGATTGACATTCTTGTCTTAGATGACAGGACAGTGAGATGGCGGATACAGTAGACTAGCTATGACTTACTCCAAATGCCGAGCTTACATACAAAGAAACAACACGGGGAATGCTCTATAATTTATCGATAAAAACAGAATATGTTTTAACAGGGAATGCTCTATAATTTACCAGTAACAACAGAATATGTTTTCAGAACTCGCAGTCAGTGTCAGTGTCTGAGTCATCAAGCCGAGCTACGGATTGTCCACAGATGTGTTTTGGGAAAGGTGTTCCCCCAGACAGGAAAGGCACCCTCATTAATAACAAGTGAGGATGGTGTGTGGCTCAGCTGGTGGGGTGCTTGCCTGTTGTGTATAAAGACAAGGGCCCCATCCCCAACAATGCAAAACTGCTCATGGTGATACACACCTGTATTCCCAGCACTGTGAAGGTAGAAGCAGATAGATCAAAAGTTCAAGGTCAGCTTTGGCTACATAGTGAATTTGAGACCACCCTGGGACTCATGAGATACTGTCTCAACAGTGTCAAATTGAAATGGTCCTTGGATGGCAAGTGTCAATCTAAAGAACAGATATGTAACGGCTACAGCCATGGAGGTGATTGCCTGGGTGGGGGGTGGGGCTCATTCCTCAGTGAGTGGAGGTGCAGAAACTGTTCCAGCTCACATCAGGGAAGGGGGACTGGAGTGGAGTAAAAGATTCACCACTGTCAACAGAAACCAAACTGGAAGGAAAGGAGAGAGCCCATTGGGGTGCCATGAATGTTACTACAGTGGTGGTGATGTCGTATGCCCTACGTTCTTAGAGAAAGCATATCTTTTTTTTTTTTTTTCGAGACAGGGTTTCTCTGTGTAGCCCTGGCTGTCCTGGACTCATTTTGTAGATCAGGTTGGCCTCGAACTCAGAGAGATCTGCCTATCTCTGCCTCCCCAAGTGCTGAGGTTACAGGCATGCAACCACTGTGCCTGACTCAAGAAAGAGTATCTTTCTAAAGCAGTGTTGTTATTCGGGTTGATATATCATGTATGCAGTTTATGAAAGTTAGAAGATGAAAGAAATAAACACCTTTCCAATATCTCGTGGCCCAGAGACAACTGCCACCAACATTTTCCAACTTCCTACTCCTCTTCTTCCTTCTCTCTCTCTCTCTCTCTCTCTCTCTCTCTCTCTCTCTCTCTCTCTCTTTCTCTCTCTCTCTCTCTCTCTCTCTCTCCCTCCCTTCCTCTCCCTCTTCCCCCGCCCCACCTCTCTCACATGTTCTCACACAAATAAAACTTGAGACTTATAAGTCACTATCTACTTTAAAATTATATCATGGGGTCTTACCAAGCCATTACGTGTTACTTGAAAACATTAAAATATGGTGCTACTGTGCCATAATTAATAGGCACTGCTAAATAATAAAGATAGATCTTTGAACAGATAGGACACATTGTAAGAGGTTGGCTCATGTGCGGCTGCACTGTGATTAGTGAAGAACTGCCACTGTAGAACTGCCACTGTGGAAGAGGAAGCGTGTCCTGGAGGCTCTGCACCTGGTGCAGGAGATCCCAGAGGCAAGTGCCGCCTCTCTCTCTGTGTGCACAGCAGCAGCAGAAGAGATCTGCCTTCTGAATCCTTGCTTTCCAAGAGTAAGCCTGGGGCATTGCACACAGTAAGCTCATGGTGAACACTTACTGAAGGTAAGGAGAAAAACACGCCCCAGGCTTCCTCTCTCTCTCTTCCTGCTTGGTGTGCCCTCCTCATGTGCCGCTGCTCCAGCCACATTGTGGGTGTTTAGTTCTTCCTTTCCACACTGGCCTCTGTGCACAGGACACAACTATCTCATCTCTGTCCTTAGCATCTCATTGGATGCCCCTCCTATCTCATCCTTAAGGAGATACCACCTTCCTATCTCCTTCCCCACCTCATCTCTTATCACCAAGGTAATAGTGACCACACGGGCATCCTGTATCCTGGCCCACATATTATGTATCTCTCCTATTTCCTACTCATGGACAGAGCCTCAACCACAGCTACCACATCTTCATCTCCTGTCCTAACAATGTACATGAGCGCTGTGTGCCCTGGGTTGTTCACAGCCCATGCCTACAGCATCATGCCCACCTCATGATCTCTCTCTTGTCCTTGCAGAAGTCCTGGTGGAGTCTAAGCCTCGGTTCAGATCACATTCAGTACTGATACTCTATAAGGATCACCTGCAGTCTCATTCCTGACCACCAACAAAGCCAACCATTTCCTCCCAGGCACTAGTTATCTCACACTATTTATTCATAAATCATTGTTTTGTTTATCAATTTCTATTACTAACTCTGTCTTGGTCCCTGAAGTTCCACAAATCCTTCAGGCAGAGGCCACAGCTTTTGTCTTTGCAAGTTCAGTGTTTGGAACAATGGCTGCCTCCATGCAGGTTTTGAGAAAATGTTTGACAAGCTAAACTAACAGCATCAAGTACTATATCAACATCAACCTCTTGCCTACAAATGTTATCTATAATAGAGTTTTAATGTGCATATGCCTGTCACCAAAATCAATGTAGTCTTCAAAAGCAAATCCATCAAACTATAGGTGTGTGTGTGTGTGTGTGTGTGTGTGTGTGTGTGTGTGTGTGTGTGCGTGTACACAGATCTATCAGTGCTCTGTGCAATTTTAGGTAGGTAAACAATAATACAATCCCTTATGACTTTTTCAGATATATTTACTGCTATTAAGCCTCCCTGCCTTTCGCCTGTATTTAACTCTCTACCTGTTCCTAATTAAAGCTCCCCTACCCTGTTTCTCCTTCAAGTCACTTGTACCGTTATTCTCCTCATAGTTTAAACTCTTCACTTCTTTGTAAAGTGAATTAATTATTCTCTATATATTAACTAATACAGGAAATTATTGTGGCAGCAGTTATTCATAAACCAGCTATTTTCCAAATAAAAAAACACAGAAACTTGTTGGGTTATAATAAGCCTTAAAGCATAGGAGTTGCACAGATATCAACCCTGTAAGCTATTTTCTCTGCTTCCCATACAAAATCCAAAACACATGCACATGTTCCATTTGGGCTGCTTCTGCTCCATCAGACCAGTCCTCGGAGCAAGCTGCTCTTAGCCTTGTGCTCCTGGTTACCCCATGGTGACCTCCTGTCTCCTCTCAGTCTCCATCCTCCTCCCTCTCAGTTCTCCTCCTTTCCTCAGTAACTTTATTAGCCAATCAGGGATAATTGGGGAACATTCCTTACATCACATGGATTCAGGAGATGGTACAACACACATAATAATGCCCTTGGCAGGGTGGTAATCAGCTCTGTGGGCACTAAAATCAGCATCTGAAAGCACAGTGCACAAGACCCGCCTCCAACACTTCCGGGCTGACAGTGTCCTACCCGCCCGCCTCCCCACTCCCTTCCAGAACATAGACTATCTAACGAAAACTCCAGTAACCAGGCATAAAAAGCGCCCTTTGAAGTTGTTGGCCAGAAGTTTTTAACTCTGTCATGTATTTGTTTCTTTGGGGTGTGTGTGTGTGTGTGTGTGTGTGTGTGTGTGTGTGTGTGTGTGTGTGTGTGTGTTTGAGGGGGGATACGTACGTAAAAATGTGATTGATAATGAAAATGTATAATCAAAATCAAAGTCTCACAGCTTTAAAATGACTGTCCTATCTATACAGAAGTTCACTGACATGTGTAGACTTTGAGTTTTGCTAATCTTGCTGTATGACTTTTTTTTTCCACAAGTTCTCCAAAACAAAATTTTAGTTAAAAGAATAAAATTAAAATTATTTACTTTGGGCTGCAGACATAGTTCAGTCTACACAAGCACAAGGAAGGTGAAAAAGAGGAAGGGGAGGCATCAGTAGCAGCCAGGTGTGGCAGATACCAGAGGATCCCTAACTGGATCAGTCTCTACCCTACACACACACACACACACACACACACACACACACACACACACACTTTTGTCCATCCCACAGCCTAGAAACCCTCCGACATCTTTCCACTACACTTAGAACACAAGTTCTCCACCTGCTGTGTAGAGCTGAGGTTGAGCAGCTGTGGCTCAGATAAGGACATTTCATGCGTTCCGCTTTCTGCACATCCACATACACCGACCTTCATTCTGTTCCCACTCGTGTCGTGGGGCTTTGTGCTTCACAGGTCCTCTGTCCCTTGCAATTCTCAGAAAAGGATTCTTCACTGCAAAGCCAGCAGCCCGCCACTCCCTCAGAGTGTCCTCTGTTCATTCTTTGTCTGGCCCCCATTTGTTTGGTGACTTCCTGTCTGTCATTTTCCCCCAAAGCAGAGAGCAGGGAGGTATCCACCTTGTTCACCACTGCCTCTATCCAAGACCAGGATCCAGCACAAAGACATCAAAAAAAAAAAAAAAAAAAAAAAGACAACTGAAGAGTGAGTGGACACTGAGGCATATTTGCATATGTGAGGAGCCATCCACTTTTAAAAAGTCATTTCACTCTCAATTCTAACAGGGCCTTTGTCCCAAGCTGGCCACACTTGGCAGTACAGGGTTTGAATAGGGATGTGATTGAAGAACTAAAGGACTCAAGGCACAAGAAGCACAACCTAGATTGGGACAGATAATTATGTGTGGAAGACTAAATAGTAGTAACACACACACACACACACACACACACACACACACACACACACACACACACAGGCCCATATCAGAATACTGGGAAACTGTGTCCACCTTACATGTGGAACATAAGAGTAAGGATTCACCAGCTAAGTTTAACATGGACCCAAAGCAGTTACCATGGTGCCTGAAGGTAAAAGGGGAGCCAGAGAATGTATCAGAAAGAGAAAGAGAGTGTAGGTGCCCTCACTGGCTTTGAAAACAGAAGGGCACCCTCAGTAAAGTCACACAGCCTCTGGGGACCAGACCAGCCAGGACACAGTTCCTCCCTTGATTCTGAGCCCAGTGAGGACTGTGTTGGAAGTCTGCCTTTTAGAATCATATTGCCCTTAGTGTTATTTTGGGCCAAGTATTGGATCATTTGTTATAGCGGCCAGAGGTAGCTAATACATCACAGGTCCAAAAATAATGGTCTAGAGAAAACAAGCCCCTTCTGATCTGGCAGAAGCCTGCCTTGCAAAGACAAGTGCAGGAGTCAGTCTTCTTCATATCCTGCCAAGGAGGACAGAGAACCCTTCCGTGAGCACTGCTCTTTTGTTTTTCTCCCTCCCCGGCAGCATGCAAGTGTCGTCACCACCACCCCACACACAGCTGCAAGAAGAAAAGAGACTCAATATTTTAATGCTCCCTCTGCCTGAAACCTTTGTAATAAAAGCTGTTTTCTGAGAAACTAAGAAACCAGGATGAGCTCAATACACAATACTGCTTTCATTCAATTACTACTCTGAGGATCGAATTCAATGGTTGGGTGCACACTACACCCGAGTCCAACGCTCAGCTTTTCTCTTTGTATCATGAATGGACATTTAGTGCACATTACACTGTAAAGCAATAACAAACACTCCAGGAGAAATAAAAATGCTCCTCAATTATTTTTCACTTATCTCTTATGAGTTTTATTGCCTACAGTACAAAAGCAGAGCCGCTGAGGCAGGGAAGACATCTCATGGCTGTGCTGCTCATAGTAACTATGAATCTGTTTCTCCCGGTGAAACATAAAAGCAATGCTGGTGATTCCCAGACATCCAGTGACCACAGCTGAGATGAGAGCTTCTCTGACTCCAAGGCCCTTGGATCTCAACTCATCACCATCCTCAGATTAAAGAGGTGATTGAATAGTTGATAAGCTGTGGTTCAGTCATGTAGCTGGTGACAGTCCCTCCATGTCAACAATCTTTCAATAGAACTAGTTTTTACCTACTTACCTACTTATTTATATTCTCTCTAGACCCGTGTGTGTGTGTGTGTGTGTGTGTGTGTGTGTGTGTGTGTGTGTGGTGAATGTGCACATGTATGTACATGTGAGCACACTATGAATGTACAGAGCTCAGAAATAGACCTATTCTATCACTTTCTTCCTTGAAACAGGATCTTTCAGATATCTTCCCACCATGCTGAGGTTAAAGGTGTGCATAGCAATACCCAGCTTTTTATGTGGACACTAGGGATTTGAACTCAGACCTTCATACTTTTGCAACAAGCACTCTTACCCATAGAGCCATCTCATTGGACCATCCCAGCTTATTACTGAGACAATGTAGGGAAAGAGAGCCTCTGGCTTTGCATATATTGAACGACCCTCTAAGAAGGGACCCATGTATAAAGAAATAGTCCAAACTTCACATCAGTTGTCAGAGGCAGAATTTAAACAAAAACTTACAAACTAATGGAAGAGCAATTTCTATCATTCTAATGTTAGTATAAGTACCTGAACATGAGAAATATATTGAATTTCCAAATGACTCTTCAAAGACACGGATTCCTGACATCACAATATACTACTGAAAGTTAAAGCACACCCAGGGAGCTGGCCCAGGAGGAAGCAATCCCTGTAAGGGCTAGCAAACACGGAGACAGAGGGAAGAGAAGCCACACTGGAATAATGCTTCTTGATGGAGGAGAACAGCCAGCTTCTTCAAACTCTTACAGTGGCCACAGTATCCCTCATATCTCTTATGTATGGTACACAAACACACACCCCACATGCACAAACATGCACCAACACACATGCACACACCAATATGTGCACACACATTCCTCTAAATTCACATTTCACCACAAGAAGAGCTACAGACGTCACCAAGGACAGCGAATGTTCTGAGAACATCTAAGTTGGTCAGTAACTGAATGTTTTCTGTCATGAGTCCTCTCAGTATGTGTCATAGCATCGCATAACTCAAGCCCAAACTCTCTGCAAAGACATGAACATCACAAGCCTCAGCAATTTATAAAGTTATATGAAAATAATTTTGCACACTCACACAGGCTGTGCTTTTATATCCCTAGCTTGAACTGTCGGTTTCTTTCTGCTCTGACTCCCACTGCAAGTACAACTGTCATCTGCTATGCAATTATGTATAAATTTGACTATCAACTATTTGCATAGAATTGATTTTAACCACACATATTTTACCTTAAGTTTAAATAAATGCAACAAAATATCATGAGTGTAGATAAAAGGCAAAAGATTATTATCATGATTTCTCTAAAACATGGGCAATTTTGCTCTGATGTCTACATTTATATTTTGTTCCTTTCAGATATAGGTGTTTTTACATTTTCCTCAGAGTCAGAAGTTTTCAGAGTATAAAATTAAAGCATATATTCCTAACATATACAATTTGTGATGTTTTCTTTATAAGCTGTATAATTTTTATACAAATTTTGAAATCTATGTCAGATATGTGTAACTCTGGATAAGAAAATGCTTCTGAGCAGGGTTGCCTACACTAGCAGATTGGCAAAGGCTTACTGTTTTATTTCTAACCTTTAAAAACTACCCTGAAAAATCAGTTCTAATTTATCAGAATTACTAAATTGTTCCTCTTCTTCAACCCTAGTAATTAAAATTCCTGGTAAGTGACCTAAAATTCACAACTCCTGCTCAGAATTCTGGCTGGTTCAACTCCCACCAAACAACCTTGGAAATTCCAGTCAGTAAAATGCCAATACAGAAGATCATCGCACTTTCAAAGTTCATCATGACAACGGAGCACTTCCTCCCTTGTAGCCAGAAGCCGGGGCACTCTTCGGTTGTTCATGCGTTTGCTTGCTGGTTATAACGACATGCTGAGCCAGCTCCTGAACAGTGGGCAAGGCCTGACCTCACGGTGCTTATAGCCTCCATGGGGTTACATGGGAAAATACCATAGTGCAGGATGACGACAATATGTGTGTCAAGTGCTACCTGGCTGTTAAGAGAGTGCATGGAGGTTCAGCAACAGCCCCTCCTCCCCCCACCCCCACGGAGAATGAGCTGTCTGCAGCTACATCTGAACAAGGGGTCTAGGTTCTCTGCATGAATTGTCCTTGGTTGGTGCATTAGTTTTATGCAGCCCCACCCCCACCCTCCGTGTAGGAAGGGTATATGGCTGGCAAGAGGAAAAGACAATGTTTTAGAATACCTTGTCTGGCATCACCAAGAATTTGACCATGAAGATTATGTTGAACAGCTTAAGGGGTTTTAATGCAGGGAGCCTGCCCATTGTTTCTGTACAGGGCTAGCGGCTATCCAGAAATGTCGCACCTTGACCTTACAGCAGGGTCCACAGGGTAAGTCCTGATAATCTCATCATCTGTTGCATATACTGCATCTAGGTGCATTTGATGTGCTTGACCTGCCAAGCATCATAGCATCACAGTAGAGGCATGCATGCCACTGCAGACTGCCTGAGGTTTCCTTTGTGATCTCAGGGTGACTGAGAGATGGATTCACTGCATGCTGTAAGCCCAGGAGAGTTGAAAGCCAAAAGCTTAATTTCTATTAAATGCATATAGCTTCTGCACTCTTGAAAAGCCAAAAAGCCATAAATCAAGTTTTGGTAAGTCTTAGACAAATCAGTATTAGTTTAAGACACATTGAGAATTATCATGGATGACGTGGGTTCCATTTCTAACACCCACCTGGAAGCTCACAACCATCTGTAACTTCAGTTCAAGGGCATCTGATACCCTCTTCTGCCCTCCACAGCACAAGGCACACACTTGGTACACAGACATGCATATAGGCAAAACACACATACACACAAATTAAGATTTTATTATTAAGCAATCTTCATAGAGGCGCATGGGTGTGGCTCCATGATAAAGAGCTAGCTTCTCGAGTGCAAGAAGGCTTTGACGTCAATCCCCAGTATCCCCAATGGGAGAGGCCCCAAGAGCCTCAATTCAGATGAGGGTCTAAGATAATGGTGTGAACTTGGGAACAGTCAGATCCTGTGGGCCAGCCCAGCCTGCTGGTCTGCTGGACTTTAGCCTCCACACGCTATAGCCAACCTTCAGGCCCTGGCAGGGCCACACAACCTCTGCTCCAGCCTTGCCTGGTGAGTCTTCCTGACCCTAGCCTACATTCACCCTTCTCAAGCCCCAGACTCATCCAGATAGCACATTGTACTCATCAGTCCATGAATGATTCTCCACCACAGACTACATCCTGGGACATGAAACAAATCTTAATAAATTCATAAAAATTGAGATAATTCTTGGTGTCCTTGCTGCCCATGATGCAGTAAAACTTAAAATCAACAGCAAACAAATTGCTGCTAATTATACAGTCTCAGGTAGATCAGATAATGCATTGGTAAATGATGAATGAGCCAAAGGGAAAAAGAAAAAAAAACTTTTTAAATTCCTGGAACTAAGAGAAAAGGAAAACACAATAACATCCCTGGAAAACACTAAAAGCAGGCCCAAGGTGGAAATTCACTGCTGTAAACACCTACATAAAACTCAAAGCACACAGAAAGTGACTTAATGTTACAACTTAAGTATTTAGGAAAACAAGAACAAAACAAGCCCGAATGAAGTTGATGAGGAGAAACTAAATGAAATATATCACAGAGAAACATGAACTAGCAGCAGTCCACCTACTGCAGCCCTTCGTCCCTCTTCACCCCCATTTCCACCTAACTATAGAGCCACGGTAACAAAATCAGCCTGGGGCCAGCAAAAAACAAAAGCAAACAACAAGCAAGACATGTAGATCATAGAGAAAATAGGAGAAGGCAAAAATACACACTGGAGAAAAGACAACATCTTCAGTAAGTGTGCTGGAAATCTGGATGTCCATATGTAGAAGAGTGGAATTAGACCCTGAAGGGGATGTGGGGAAAGTGGAACCCACCCTCACTGTTAGTGAACCGCACACTGGTGCAGCCACTCTGAAAATCAGTGT
This sequence comes from Acomys minous, assembly GCF_964271855.1. Lineage (NCBI taxonomy): Eukaryota > Metazoa > Chordata > Mammalia > Rodentia > Muridae > Acomys > Acomys minous. The sequence goes on from NC_140490.1 coordinate 67,441,904, forward strand.
GAAGAAATCACAAAAGATATATATATAATTTTTATATTATCTAATTTTATATAAATTAAATATTAAAATTTATTAATATTATATATAAATTATAAAATAAATTTTATATATGTACACACACACATATAAATACTCACACACACATATACATGTGCTCAAATGACTCCACATCCTCCTCCACAGATGCTCGCTCAGTCATGTTCATTACTGTTCTAGTCACAAGTGTTAGGACACGGAAATAACCCGAATGCCCATCAGCTGATAACTGGATAACAAAAATGTGCCCATACACACAATGGGATAATAAAGATGACCAGGAGGACTGAAAAAGCCAAATCAATATATAATATTCTATGCTTAGTTAATAATACATACATAAGATGTGCACGTGTGTGGTTTAAATGACGTTGTACCACTTGGGGTGATGATGCTCCCACACAGGCGCTGTATACTATGTAACAACAACAACAACTCCCTGGTTCCAGGCATGGGCACCTTCCCTTCAAGTTGTTGGTCAAAGGGTTCCAGGAGATTTCCAAGACAATATAGACTATATATGTTGCCCTTGGTTGCCTCCTGGAACTTGAAGGTAAGACCCTATTGCTGATGATTGGGACAGAAGACTTACAGGCCTGATCTGGCATTGCTCTGGAACCATCTGTAACTTCAGGGCATCTGGGTACCGTGCTCACCTCCCTGGACACAGTAGTAGGGGAAGGTGCTATGCAGGCTGCAGAGGAGAGAAGCAATCCATAGTCCTACCAAGCTGTAGAATCCATGAATGACTACAATGACTCGACTGCCAAGCTAGCAAAAATGGTATAATAGAAGCACTTTTTTATCTTGGGTGTAACCAAGAGCTATCAAACTGGAGGCCTGCTAAACAAGAGGGAAATCCTGCCTGGTGCTATAAACCCAGCCAGCTACCTGTGGGTGGAGAGGTCCTGGACCATAAAGGAAAACCTACTACAGCCACTTGATGAAACAAACATAGTTTCTAACTGTGTTCTAGATACTCATCCTTGTGTGGTCCTCATGCCTCATTGAGGAAGCTGCCTTTTGCATCAGATGGAGACTGTTACAGAGACTCACAACTGGCCAAAATGCAGAGAATACATGACTGTTGAGTACCCAACCCCATGATATGTCTGTAGTTCAGCCCTTATACCTAAGGCTGGAGGGGTGGGGGGATCATGGAAAGGCAGGTAGAAAGACCAGGAAGTCTGCTGTGAGGTAGTGTCTTCCACATACAGTAGGGAAGATGTGCCCATAAACGCTCAACAATCCATTTGTCAGAACAAGATCAACACAAAGACAATACCAGCTGACACGCCAATATCTCAATATGCACAGAGAACATTCCACACGGTCCCACCCCCAGATGAAGAGCGTCAGGTGGGCAATTCCTGCTGGGAGGGAAGAGGGGACATTTGTTAGCCCTGTGTGTGCAGCTTACAGATTACAGGCAGAAGGCTGTATAGTTGCTCTCCTGATGGGCTGTGGATTCAATGATGGTTTATTATGATATCTAAAGCATATACACAGCATGGACTTCAAGGGTTAAATCCGCAGCTCCACTATGCAAATGGACCGAATGTGTGTGAAGCACTTCTCTTACAGCTGGCTGTTGTAAAAACACCTGGCAAGAAGCAGTGTAAGGGAGGAACGGATTGCTTGGGTTCGTGGTTGAAGATGCAGTCCACCATGCTGTGGAGGTGTGGTAGCAGCAACTTGTAGCAGAGGCTGCTCCCTTATGTCTGGGCAGAGGAAGAAGCAGAGAAAGGGAATGCCTGTGCTCAGCTGGTGGTGTCGGGTTTCCCTTCCTTTTTTTTTTTTTTTTTTTTTTAAACAGTCAGCCAAAAAGCTCAGTCTCTGGTCTGGTGCCACCCACTTTCAGTGTGGGTCTTCCCTCTTCAGATAACGCTCTCTGGAAACACCCCCACCGACAAGCCCAGAGGTGTCTCTCTGGCAATTCCTGATCCAGGCAAGAAAGACGAACAAACCATCACAATGTGTTTTTTAAGGTTATCACAATGTTAAGGCTGAATCGTAGCTTTAACATTCTAAGGCTCCAGGTTTCACTGTGAATGATTATTGACAATGTGCTTTAAAACCATATTTATAATGCCAATACCGCTGCCCTAACTGCTGGCTGCATTCTGAGGCAGGTGCCGCCGTGGAATGGTCCTCACTCAAGGTACAGGCCCAGCGAAGATGAGTGATTCTGAGCAAGCCTGAAGAGAGGGCTGCCTGCCACCTGGCCTAACTGACACAGGTAATTGAGTCCGAGTGAAGGCATCTTTAGCTTAAGCGTGTCAGCAGCTCACAGAGAAGCACACGTCTGCCTGCTTTAGACAAACAAAGTGAGATCCCTCAAATCGCTGTGTTTCGGGTGTTTATGAAATAGCCAAGGTAATTTATGGCCAGGATGAAATGTTATCAGAGCTGATGCCTCGCTAACAACATAACTTAGCTCTGATTGGTGGCTAATCATCCATCTTAACATAAAGTGGAGGTTGTAATACATTCAATTTAGCGTCTTATCTGAATATGCATAAAGTCAGGGAACAGTTGTCAGTGAGTGGATTAGAAAATCCTTTCATGGGATTTTTTTTTCCTGCAATATCACCCATCTTGGACCAACTTTTATTTAAAATGGACTAAGATAAGTGCATTTAAATAATTGCACAGAAGTCAAATGTAAGGTGATTACTATGAAGGGACAGCCCCTGGTGAGGAGCAGCCTAGGAAGGCGCTGCTGCTGCTTGGCATGTTCCTCAGAGCTGGCTTCATAGGCTGCAGTTGGCAGGGGTTAGGAGGGACTTTTTTTCCCCCCAGTCTAGCTCCTAAGTTATAGATAAAAAGAAACAAATAAAAAATGTAAGTGTAGACGCATCAACACAGGGGGCAGTGGGGAACAGGGTGGTGTTAATTCTAAATTCTCATTTGTGGGTGACACAAATGAGAAAAAAGGTAGAGAAAGAATATTCCTTAAACTCAATCAAAATTGCAGGGCTGGGTAAGAATTCTTGGAGGCAAAAGCAAGCAGAGAAGCCGATCAGGAAGCTCTGAACTCGGACTTAAGAGGGAAGCACGTGTGTCAAGTCTGCTGTGTGCCTTGGCGGGCGTTGGAGAAAAACGCTTCATCTGTTTTTGGCTTAGTGAACAGGAAGTCAAAGTAAACATAACCTTTTAAAATAAATTAACCTGTTGTTGAATATTTTAACCATTGTTTAGGAAAATTTTTCTTCTCCATGAAGCAAAAGTCCACTTTTCCCTAACACTTAACGTTTGGGATGTTTCCATATAAGGTGGAATAGAGTTGTCAAAATAACCTCAGTTTTAATACCTGATTCTATCAGGAGTGCCAGTGGGATTAACATTGCAGTGTGGGGCATGAACATAGCATGCTCCGGTGCACAGACTGGGCCAGTCCTCATCCCGTTCTTACTGCAGAGGTGGAGAGCACTGGGTTTAGTTTCCGGGCCAATGCTGAACTCCTTCCTTAGACATTGTAAGCTCACGTGGGCTCTTCCTCACAGAAAGAACAGTTAAAATAAGGAGAGGGGAACAAGCTCATCTGAGGATAGAATAGTGGCTTGATGTATGTGCTACAGAATAAACTAGAATACAAAATTAAAACCATCAAAGCATTGAATAACTGGTCCCATGATCAAGTCACAAAACTCTACCCCAAAGCAATTTTTATTTTCAATAATATCTACTTATTTGAATATAGTTTCGCTTTTTTGAGCAAAAGGTAAAGTTTTACTTTTTAAAAAGACTGGTTAAGCTGTATATTTTCATATGAATATATATACACAGATATATATGTATATATACATATATATTCATATATTGGTTTTTCTTCTTTCCAAAATTCAGCAGCCAAATGAATTCAGCATACATCAATATATTTCATAGCTGGGTTTAAATGGGATTTGGCAAACTGTAAGAAAACTTTTTGTGGAAAGCTCTTAAGCAAAGAGGAGCTTATAATGTCACTGAAACCGTGTCAAACTGAACTGACTTCATTATGAACACAGTCCTAGGAGTATTCATACAGTGCTGCTCCATCTCAATGTGCCACGCTTTGTTCTTAACTACATGCTAAGCTAAACTGTCTGAAAGCAGATGATGAAACCCCACACAGTGACCTCCGTGGTTAAAAAGGAGACTTGGGGGTGGGGGTGGGAGCACTGGCACACCTGCATGTGGGAGCACAGCTGACACCAGGCAAGCTTTGTGAATCCTGCCCAAAGCCCCCAGTGGCCTATGTTTTGTACATCAAATATGGTATCTCATCTACCCAATTTATCTACTTAACCAGTCCTTCAGGCGCAGCACCTTCACCATAACCTTGGAAAGACCTTTGACCTGTCAGAGATGTATACAGTCGTGAATGGATGACAGAATACAGGTATGAGTGACTAGCCCCAAAGAAATGTCTAGGTTAAGTAAGCAGTCCATGTGATGTTCTGCATGTTCGACTCACTTCTCTGAATTCATAAGCTTGTAAAATAAGTCATGAATTGTTCAGCTCGGGGACCACGTCGAGAAGGCATTTTATAAACTATCACCTGCTGAGGGTGTTCAGCTAGCAACAGTTGCCACATTTTGTCTTTGTATCCACTGAAGTGGGTCTTGTAAAGAAGAGAAAAGGCAGCCAGAGGGAGAAAATGGTACAACTGCAGTTCATCTAAAGGGTTTAAGAGTAAGTTCTCTCCAGCCCAGAGATGGCTCAGAAGGTAAGAGCACCGTCTGCTTTTCCAAAGGTCCTGAGTTCAATTCCCAGCAACCACATGGTGGCTCACAACCATCTGTAATGAGATCTGGTGCCCTCTTCTGGCATGCAGGCAAAGCACTGTATATGTAATTAAATAAATAAATATTTAAAAAAAAATAAGAGTGAGTTCTCTTCACTGTGGTAGTGGGCTTTCCAAGCTTGGCAGGAAGTGCTCTTCCCAGTGCATCAGTTCATCTGATGGTGGACCTGCCTGCCCCTCCCCCTCCCTTAACACAGGGCTGCAGCCATGCAGATCATCTGGATTCCACCAGCATCCCCAGAAGAGGAAAGGAAAAGGGGGCCACAAAGAGCTCCCCAAGTCAGAAGCGAGGAGCTTAGAATCACGGAGAACTGGCTCTTCCCCAGCTTTGTTACCTAGTAGCGCTTTCATTTGGTCATTCGCTGTCTGATCAACGACTCTGGACCGACTACCACAGTGCCTCCTTCTGAGCTCGGGAGAACACAGAGAGAGCACTTTAGGGAAACAGCTATGTACACACACCAGCACATGACCTAAGGATGTTTTTTGGGGTGTGATAGTACCCAGATAACAGAGACCCCAGTACTAGAAGATCCAGACAAGAAAGGAGGTGACGGGTAACAAAGTTGATGTGAAAGAATGCAGCTGAGGTGAGGACATGAAGGCTGCAGAGCCCACATGGTGAGGCGTGCCAACATGTCAGGCATGACAACAAAGGGTCCCCGACACAGGGCAAGCACTTAAGTGAACAGAGAGGATCTGACTGGAGTTTGGATCAACCAAAAGACACACCTCTGGGCCTGTCTGTGAGGGCAGTTACAGATGGATTTAGCTGAAGAACAAAGGGGTCACCCTGAATATGGGTGGCACCTTCCCATAGGCTGTGTTTCCAAGCTAAATAAAGAAGGAAAAAAAAAGGAGAGGGTTTTCAGTATTCAGGTGTTATACACATGTATAAAATTACCTAAAAACTAAACTGATTTTTTTTTGGATGTACTAAAATTCATTCTATAGACCACACTGGCCTTGAACTCAGAGAGATCGGCTTGCCTCTTCCTCCCCAGTACTCTTACCTGGTAAGAGCAACGGATACAAATGAGTTGTGAGAGCAGTCATGGAAGTGTGAGAGCTTCTGTCCTGTGTCAGAACATGGCCCACGAAGTCATGTCGAAGAACATGGCACAAAAAGCAACCAGAAGAAAGGCTCTTCTTGCAAGCTGTAAGCATCTATTCTGATTTCAAGTCTCGCCTTCAGATTCGGGGATTCCCCTCACACCCAGATTTGTCCTAAGTGGCCACTGGGCCTGTGCCTAGCAAACTTTAGGAAATTTGTTGCTGCTGTGGGATTCCAGGTGTTTCTTTTAATTTAAAAAAAAGGAACTAAGTTTACTATTTCAATGTGATATACAAACATAATTAAGGTGTCAGCAAGAATCTGTATCACAACACACTCAACAGCTTACTAGATGTATTGATCCAGAATAGAAAATAGACACAAGTAATAAATGGACAAGTTTGCCCCTGGCCAGAAAAACATTGTCTCATTGGGTAAACACACACACACACACACACACACACACACACACACACACACACACACATCTAGAGAAAAAAGTAAATATATGTATGAAGATTGATGGGTGCTACAAATGATCCTGAAAACTAAGTCTTACCTCTGATGACTTTATCCACCATTCTGACTATACTAATTGACTCTCCTTTAGACAGTCACTAATGACAATCAGACATATCCAGACATAACCATTCATTTCAGTGGTTAAAAACAAAAAAAAAACAACAAAAAAAAAAACTAATCCTAGTCAGCCATGATAGCCTCTGTGGTTACAGAGAGAGAGAGAGAGAGAGAGAGAGAGAGAGAGAGTGAGTTCTGGAACTACAGCTCTTTCAGAGGTCTGAAACTCATTTTTATGACTTAATCTGACTGCCTACTTAAACTGAATGAATACTGCAAAAGAATAAAGTCCTGGAAATCGATGTCTTGCTTTAACACCATGCAGTCAGCATTTGCTGCCACCAACCCCAGAGCCTTCGTGAAGCTCAGATCATCCATCACACTCGGAATTCCGCCCACAAATTCATATTGTGCTTCCTCTCACTTACATCCTGAACCATTTATTGATCATTTATTATTTGTTGTATGTGTGTTCTGTGCTGTATACATCACTATGGAAGTTAGTGTAGACATTCTTCAAAAGAAAGTTAAAACTAGAACTCCCATATGACCCAGCCACAGCACTCCTCGGTACAAACCCAAAGGGCTCTAAGTCAGCTTACCACGCAAATACTTGCACATCCATGTTTATCATGTTATTCACAATAGCTGAAATGGAATCAGCTTACATTTATATCAACAGATGAATAGAGAAGAAAAATGGGATACTTACACACATTGCAGTAAGTAAAATAAGTCAGATTCAAACAAATGTTTTTGTTCTTTTTTATCACATGCATCTCTAGATAGGTGTGTGTGTGTGTGCACGCGTGCGTACTGCACGCCTGCACGCAGTGAAGAGAAACCTTAAGAGGAGAAAAGGAAATCTTGAGAGTTGTGGAAGTAGAGGAAAATAAAAAATAATAGAATGTATGTTACAAATTAAAAAAGCAAAGAGGAGCTGGAGAGATGGCTCAGCAGTTAATAACACTGTTTGCTCTTCCAGAGGCCCTGAGTTCTATTCCCAGCACCCACATGGTGGCTCACAACCATCTATACCCGCTAATGCCCTCTTCTGGCCTGCAGGTGTACATGCAGACAGAACACTCAAATACATAAAATAAAATCTAAAAGAAAAGAAAGAAAACAGAAAAAGGAACTATTTGTAAATAAAGAAAGGACCTGCAAGAAGTAGTCAAAGGATGTGGCAAGCCAATAGGTAGGGAAATGGATAAGTACAAAGTAGAGTCACACACATACATGGACACACACACACACATACACTATTATTAAATAAGTGTATTTGTGTTTGTGTGTGTGAGAGAGAGATAATAAAACCATTATTTTGTATACTGACTTTTAAAATAAATGTTAAAATTAGGTTTGTGTTCTCTTTGGACATCAGCATCCAGTGATTGACAGGCTCTGACTGATACCCATCCCCTGCACCCAGATCAGGTGCTGCACTAGCACTTAGAACACAAACAAGAACAGACGTCACCACTTCTGGACTCAAGTGGATCATGCTCACAACCCATAACACAGTATGCAACAGAGAGCATGGCGAAGGCATGCGCTAAGGGTGAAAAGATGGGGACCATATCTGTGTATCATTATCTGACAACCTCAACAGCAGAAAGAGGAACAGGACCAGAGGCTCAGAGCCCCCTTAGCAAGACAGCTCATGGGGGACCTCCCTCCCCCTCACAGTCAAATGTGAGCCAACTCCAGGCATGACCTAGAAAGAGACCAAGCCATCTCCTGAGGGTATATTGGAACAACTCAGGAACACACTGGAAGATATTCTGATTTCCCACTTCTACATCTGCACAGAGCAGACATGAAGTCAACACTGGAAAGTATCTGTTGTTTGAATAAAAATGATCTCTATAGGCTCATAGGGACTGACATTATTAGAAGGTGTGGCCTTGTTGAAGTAAATGTGGCATTTTTGAAGGAAGTGTGTCTCAGTCACTTCCTGCTGCCTTCGGATCCAGATGTAGAACTCTCAGCTCCTTCTCCAGCACCATGTCTGTCTGCCTGCCACCATGCTTTCCTGCCATGAGGAGAGTGGACTAAACTGTAAGCCAGCCCCAAGTAAATGTTTCTCTTCTTAAAAGTTGTCATGGAGCCAGGCTGTGGTGGCCCATGCCTTTAATCCCAGCACTTGGGAGGCAGAGGCAGATGGACCACTGTGAGTTCAAGGCCAGCCTGGTCTACAAAGCAAGTCCCAGATAGTCAAAGCTACACAGAGAAACCCTGTCTAGAAAAAACAAAAAACAAAAAAAGAAAAAGAAAAAAGAAAAAAGTCATCATGATCATGGTGTCTCTTCACAGCAATAAAACTCTAACTAAGACAGCATCCATGAGAATGAGTCTAGCTTAGAATCCTTCATGCTTGAAAACCCTATCACACCGGGTAAGGCTGGTGCTCCAAGGAAGGCTGGGAGAGCAGAGCCACAGGAGGATGCCAGCCTGTGACACAGCCCTGAGGAACACTACACATGGAGATAGAGAAGGGGCTGCCCTGTCCTCCCCAACAGAGACAAGAGAATGGCAGACAAGAGAACCACAAAAACCAGGGGAAAACATTTGAGAGGATGTCAGGGCACACTGGAAACAGCAGGAAAATGCATTGATTTGGTTAGTCACCAGGCAACCCAGATGCCTTTTGAAAACAAACATCTATGCCAAATGGGCGAAGTCATCGGCCATTCAGTGAGCCAATGTGAATGAATGAGACCAACAAGGACAGAGACTACACTTCCCAGAGAACCTTGCACTCCCTCCGGGCCTTTCAATGTAGAAAACAGAGGAGAAATACTCATGTGTAAAATGTTCCATGTGGGCTTTAAAGCATGAAATACTGGAAGGGCAAGCACTGAGCAATCTATTGGACCAGTGCTTCATGATGCATTGTGGGGAGCAGAGAGGATGACGTGAGAACGAGCATGCAAGGGGCTCCTTAGGGAAAGAGATTGTGAGACCTTTCTGCACCGGGCCAGTCAGCGCCACAACCACTAGGCCCACCTGCTAGGATCCGGCGCTCTCTACAGAGCCCTCTGTCATTTTTTGCTAGCTCCTGGGCAGACACCACTGCTGGCAGGAAATGAGCGAGTGGTAAATGGCATCTCAGCTTACCTGACGCTGTTTAACCAGGTGGAGGAAAAGTGCATGTGCCAAAGGTGTGCAGAGACCTGAGATAGAGGAGACACGGGAAACACTTAGGCTTTATCAACGCTTGCAAAGTGCTCGGAGGCAAATCCACTCCTGCTAGCTCGTCCTCAGAAAAGATTGCAGGTAAGAACCTTGTATTACCTTCCTTCCTTCACAGCTCTCTTTGCACACACACATAACGCCCAGCTGGCTGTGTGGACCCTTTTCCGGATGCTACAGAACTGGATCTAATGAGTGGAAATGGGTCCAGCACCTCAGTAATTAGGGAGGAACCGGGGTGGACTACTCCTCCATCTGCCAGGGGCAAAGGTTACCATCCGAAGTCAGAAAGGCGCCTGAGCCCAGCTTGGAGAAATTTACACGTTGGCATCTTAAAAAACGGAGGCAGTTTTTATAGCATTAATTGGAGATTTTTAGCAGCAGGTGGTAGGGTTTCTTTTTATTTTGTAAAGGAAAGTCTAACAGTTGTCAAATGTCCTGGGTAGAAGTGGATTATTTTGATTTTTTTTTTCACCAAGCTCTCTGAAATGAGGCTTTTAATGCCTGCCGTGTAATGGCCTTCTTTTTCCATGTAAATGTGGGATCAATCTAGTTTTAAACAGAAAGATTTTTCTAATGCATCCTTGGTATTTTTCAAGCTGTGATACAGCTGATAGGAGTGCTTATAAAATGCAAATTGCAGGAAATTCATATTTATAAGCTTTTCCGTGTAATTTTAGAATGCTGACTTTTAAACATTTGCTAATGAGGAACTAGGAGAGCTGCACTGTGCGCTAACTTAAACACCCGGACTCCGCCCACACCAGGCTCGGATGGAGTCCCCAAACATTGAGGCCTTGAGTCTGTGACCTGGGGAGAGACAGGGCTAATGGGGAAGGGAAGACCCTCGGGTCGTCTCTGAAGAGAAGCTGACTCCCTCTTGGATGCTGTGCGTGCTCTGTGTGCACTGCAGACCTCTACTGCCTTTGTCTCTTAATTTTCTCTAAACAGATGCTGGAAATCACAGCTCTGCCAGGTAAACACCTGAGGACACGCGGATTTCCCTTTGCTAAGTCTAGATTGGTGCCCGACGCTATTATAGCGTTACCACTGTGCAAACATACTTAAAGATGTGGAAAGAGGAGTCTGACAGGTACCATACTGGGCTAAAGTAGAAGAGCTAATGGGGCTGGGATCCCTTCCGGGTCCAACGGGCAAGAGATGAGTCCTACCCCAGACAGGATGGAGAGGGAACAGCACGGCAACATGCCACATTGTCCAAAACAGACAAGCAACTGAAAACGCAAATTGTCAATTTGGGAAGTTGGTCTTGGTTGTGGTGGTAGTCTCCTCCTCCTCCTCCTCCTCCTCCTCCTCCTCCTCCTCCTCCCCCTCCTCCCCCTCCTGACCCTTCCCTTCTTTCTCTTCCTCCTCCTCCTCCTCCTTCTCCTTTATTTCCAAACTGTAGTTTACCCTGAGTAACGGAATGTGCAAAGTCATACTACAGAGAAAGAGTAACTGCTATCAACATTTTGAAAGAAACGTCAAGGCAGATAGAAGAACTGGTTTGGTCTGCACGGGCTTCCGTTAGTTCCTTCTTGGTAGCTGTGCCACTTGCCTGGCAGATAAAGCAGGAGGGAGGAGACATTTACTTTGGCTCATGGTTTGAGGATGCACTTTCCATCCTGGTGGTGGCAGCATCTCCCAGCTGTGGCAGCACAGAGGCCTGGCTGGGGAGCCGTCCCATAACCCTAGCCCTGTCCCTGCAAGGCAACATCTCCCAGGCAGATACCATGTCTAAAAGGTTCATAACCTCCCAAAACTGTACCACCAGCTGGAGACCAAGGGTTCAAACACATGAGGAGTTGTGGGGTGTGGGGGAAACATCACATTTAGCCACAGTAGAGCTGTCTTTCTAGAACATTCAAATTCTATTTTTATTCACTTTTTTAAAAGATTTTATTTATTTATTTATTTTATGTACACATGTGTGCCTGTTTGTCAGAAGAGAGCATCAGATTCCAGTATAGATGGTTATGAGCCACCAGTGGTTGCTGGGAATTGAACTCAGGACCTCTGGAAGAACAGTGCTCCTATCTGCTGAGCCATCTTTCCAGCCCCATTCAAATTCTAATATGATTATTTTAAATCTCAAACACTATAGCTTCCTGTAACCTGGTATGAATATTCATGCAGCCTATAGTCCTTGACTACTCAGGAAGCCAAGGGAGGAGGACTGCTTGAGCTCAGGCCTTCCAAACTACCATGGGGAAGACAAGACGACACACAGCTCAAAGAGAGAGTGTAATCTAAAGGGTGGTGCACACCTGTAACCCCGGCATTTCAGAAATAGAGGCAGAAAGATTATAAGTTCATCTTAAGCTACATAATGAGATCCTATCTCAAAATTAAAAACTGAAAGTTTCACACTCCTATTATTTTATAGCCATGTCCTTCATAAGGGTGTGTTTTGTGGCCATGCTTACATCTGACTGGTCCCAGGGCTACAGAAGTCGGAGTTGCCTCTCCCAGATCCCTACACGAACCTTCCCAGGAGGCCTGTGGCCGAGCCTCCGCCTCATTCTCCATCCACCCAGCCTGCTGCGTCACTCAATCCTCACACGTTAGGGAAAAGGAGGTTCTTACAGTCCAACCTATTTCCTTAGAAGAAGAAGGAGAAGGAGAAGGAGAAGGAGAAGGAGAAGGAGAAGGAGAAGAAGAAGAAGAAGAAGAAGAAGAAGAAGAAGAAGAAGAAGAAGAAGTAGTTCTCTAATCATTCATTCAACAAACTGTACTGATCTCCTACTGTGTGCCAGGCACTGGGCCCTGCTCTAGAGAATGAAGAAGAGTTGTGTATCACTATCCCGAACACACACACATGCCTGCACATACACACATGTGCATGTATATATACCACATATACACACATACAGGCATGCATATACACACATGTATGTACACACGTGCACAGACACACACATATACATACATGCATATACACACAGAGACACATATACATGCATGTATGTGTACACATATGTATGCACACACACATGTGCACAGACACATACACACACAAACACATGCATGCACATATTCATAGTGACATATGCATACACAAATAAATGAAACAAATCCTTTCTTTAAAAATGACCAAGCAGCTTGAATAGGCCATAATACACGCCCTGTGGAGAAATGGCGGTGGTCAGCACTGGCTTAGAAGAGGCCTTGAGTTAGGTCCATGTGGATGTTAGGCCCAGAGCTCTGCTGTCACAAGGAGACCCAGGAGGAAGGAAAAGACATCAGGCAAGAAGCTGGTGCTTTCTTTGGGAAAACAATACAGCCATTATTACACATGAGCAGTTTTTCTTTGAAGGAAGCATACATGGCTCTGGTGACATCTCTGCACGTGAGCTTAGGGTGTATCTAGGTGGGGCAGAGGCTCTTGTCACCACCACCACCCTCACGAAACACCAGCTTTTGAAAACACTTAGGGAAACTTTTACCTGGGGCAGAGTGCCATTTTTGCTTAAAGCCATTGAGCGGAAAGAGACAGGGGCATTATAAAAAGAGAAGTGTAATTATTTATCTGAAGGTGGTTCCTGGGGCTGCTACACAGCCTCAGTGAGACTGAAACCATTCCCATCACATTAATAATAGTAATAAAAAGGCTTTCACCTCCTATGGCAAGAAGTTGCAAATCTAAATAATTTTATCTTCTCCTCTGAACATTTCCCAGGATGCAACAGTAGCTGTCAGACAGACAGAAATTATTCACTATGCATGAAAGCCTACTCCCTTTCAAAACTGACTTTGGCATAATATTTGTTTCATGCCTTTGGTAATTTCATATATATATATATATATATATATATATATATATATATATATATATACATATATATATATATACACAGTGTTCAATTTTGTTGATGGAGCAGTTTAAATTTTATACAGCAATTTAATTCACTGCAATAGATAGAAAAAGACGTAGAGCTATGCTATGGCTAGAACATCGGGAATATCCATGCTCTCAAGCAGCATGCTAGAAGATTTATTTTTACATAAAATGTCATAAAATCAAAGCGCCACATCTCAATTAACCAGGAGCAGAAATACCGGACTGTTCTCCTTCTAAGCAATAAACATTAGTTCACTAACTCTTTTTGTGCCTACAGAGTAGGAGTGTGGACAGCCTTACAGACAGAAGGACACTTTCCTGTGGAAATTACCAAGCCACTGGTTTTCAGAAATTCAAGTTTCAGGAACCAATCAGCACTGTCCAGCACAGAGTAAAACTACAAATCTGGGTAAGCTGGGAAGCCATCAGAACTAATTAGATCACTGTATTCTAAAGCCCCAGGGCTAGAGAGAGTCGATGATTCAACCCTTTCTTCTCATTGTCGGAAGCAGCATTGTCAAGTGGCATCTGGAGGTGAGGCTAGATCCCCTTTCATTACAAGCTACCCTGTAAATGATAAATACTATCTAAAACAGGGTAGAATAGAGGATATCAAATTTATAACGCTGCCTTAGCAGCTATGAAACGTCTATAGTCTCGCCTTCCAGCAAGTCTGTTTGCAGGAAGTATCTGATAAATTTTGATTAAAAAAAATAGATACATGGATGGATGGACAAATAAATTGAGGTCCCAGGAATAAGTCTACATTTTCATTCACTTGCCATAGGCAACACTAAGCCACCTTTCTCTTTGTCCCTGGTGAGGACTAGCCTGGGGAAACCCAGGTTTCCTAAGTCTTCAACAAAAAGAGAATCATTCTCCAGGACAGCACACCAGGCTCATTTCCTGAATTTCTTATTTGTTTAATCCTCAAGGGAACAGAAGCTCTTATCTATGTCCTATATGATTAAAATATCTATCAGGGTTGTCAAGATGGCTCAACAGATAAAGATGCTTGCTGTGAAAGTTTGATGGCCTGAGCTTGATCCCCCCAGAACACTTACAAAGAGGAAAAAGAGAACCAGCATTAAGCATGTGTCCCCTGACTTGCACATGGACACCATGGGCTATGCTCCACCCACAACCCCAAACACACAGACACACACGCACAGACCCAAGTGCACACAGACATTCACACTCATCAGAAAGCTCTATAAAATAGTTTATACCTATCTAAATATTAAATTTTTAATTTTTTGAGTGTACCTTTGTGTGTGTGTGTGTGTGTGTGTGTGTGTGTGTGTGTGTGTGTTTTAAGATAGGGTCTTAAATATGCCGGGTTGGCTTTGAACTCACTGTATAGGCAAGAATGACCTTGAACTCCTGCTGTCTCCATCTCATGAGTGCGGGACTACAGGCCTAAGCCACCGTCTGACTTAAGTTTAGATGTACTCTTATGTTCATTTCTGAACTAACATTGTTGGCTTCACACGTAGCTTAAGATAAAAGTGAGAGCACCTTTGCTCCACGGCACATGGTCTGACTCCCCTCATCAGTGTGGTGCATGATTTACCTGTTGGCCATGCTCACTTGTTATGTGTGGTCATATGTGTGGTTTGTTCTCCATGCAAACCGCCTGTGTGATGACAGTGCTGGACACGGACAAGCCACACGGGCCTTTGATATGCCACCCGTTCTGTGCTAATGCAGCTGTGGAACTGTTTTCTGCCTTATGCCCACAACTTCATCTCCCAACACAATTACAAATCTTCATAGAGAGCAGTTGATAAATCTGTGGATTTCACCTCGGCTTTAATGGTTTAAAGGTACCAAAAAGAAAAGGCTAAGTACAAAGTGCCCTCCAGCTGGGCAGTTTACTGAGAAGTCCACCACTCTCTGAACTGCTTGTGAGCATGAGGAGTGGAGCAGAAACGGAAGGAGTCTAAGGGTGTTTTCATGAGGAAATCCCTTTGTTTCTTTCCTTAAGGAGTTAGTAATTGGATAGATTAAATGTCCACAATACAAAATATTCACACTCACCTTATTGTGATAATGAACTCCTGGAATGCTAGTATTTGGGAGAGCAGAGCAGAGAGATTTCTCTGAGTTCAAGGCTAGCCTGGGTTACAGAGTAAGACCTTTTCCCTAAAAATCTACATTTCGACATCCTAGCAATTGGAATCACAAATCTATGTGTGTATATGAAAATGAAATCCAGGTTGGGGTTTCCATTGCTGTGGAGAGACACTGAGACCATGGCAACTCTTATAAGCATAAACATGTGACTGGAGCTGGCTTACAGCTTCAGAGGCTTAGTCCATTCTCCTCATGGAGGGAAACCTAGTGACACAACGCCAGACATGGTGCTGGAGGAGCTGAGAGTTCTACATCTGGATCCGCAGGCAGCAGGAAGAGACTGTGTGCCACACTGGCCAGAGCCTGAGCGTAGGACACCTCCAAGTCCTCCTACACAGCGACACTTCCTCCAACATGGGGGCCAATTACATAAAAACTACCACATACACTCAACAAGCATGGGTTCTGATAAGATGCTAAGTACCACAGTGAGTTCAGGTCACACCCAAAGGATGCCATCTTTCAGCTGCCCACCCTCCAGTGAAGAATACATGTAAGATCTGACAGGTAAACACACATGGCACATAGACAAACGCTGATAGTGAGATTTGGATTGGAGCAAGAAGGCAGCTACAGAAAAGGGTTGGGGAATATCTTCATAGACAGCCACACCTAAACTGAGTCTGAAAATTCAGTTTTGGAAAAAAAAATGCAAATGGCAGACAAAAAATATCAAAGGAGACAAGGAATCACATGGCTTGTGGACAAACTTACAAACCATTTACTGCTGTGAGTGCATCGAGCCCAGCAGTGAGTTTCCAGTTAACAAAGGCAGGGCGTGAGTTAGGACACTACGTTGAAGATGCTGGGCTTTGTCTGGGGGAGGCAGAAGCTGCTGGTAGGAGCAGAGCATATGAGCCACACCACCACCAAATTTTATTTTGGACCCACAAAACTAGAAGTGAGTGCAGAAATGACTCGGGAAAGACCAGAAAAAGCACCCTGTTGGGAGGTTAGCATCGCCTGTATAGAGACTGCAGCACCAAGTGAAGAGAGATTGAAATAGAGAGGAAGAGGAGGAAAAGGTCATGAATCAAGGCACGTTCCTGCAGCGTATGGAGTCAGTAGACTTGATAACACCCACAAGTAAGCAGTAAGGGTGAGAGAAGCCAAGACTGTTTCAGGTCCAGGCCCAGGCACATGGATGACATCTGGGGAGGTAGAAAGTTGTACAGTAGAAGCAATTTTCTTAGTTTCAGAATGTTGGGCCTAAGGTCTTCAGACTCTGATCCAACTGTGTGCCAGTGTCCTTTTTCACTGCCTGCCTGCTGGTTGGCTGTTACACATTGGCCAATTGATTCATCCAACAAGTACCGAGCATTCACTACACAACATGAGTACATTCATATATAAATGACGGGAGCTCATTTGCTTTAGATAAACCTAGTGGTAAGCGCACTTGCCCAATGTCTAGATTTGGGTAGATGGAAAATATAGCAAAGAATAAAAATACAAAATGGTCCTGACAGGCTGGGATATGGATTAAGAAATTAAACTTAATAGGAAAATAGGAAGGAAATTCATCATGGGCCTAGGAAGTTGTGATTTGGCATGTGTTCATAAAGAAGGAAATGTGAGATTTGATAGCAGTTACATTTAATATAATCTATATTACGTCTGGGAACTTGGGGCTTCCTTTAGTTAAAAAATGAAATACGGTATTTAATAGTACATATTTTTCACATTGACACAGGCCACAAAATAGCATTCTAATAGCCATTACAATGAACCTAAGTGTGTGGGTAGGCTGGTCCTACCTGCCTAGAAAACCTTCTTCAACTAATCAGGATCTTTTTCATTTGTTTTATAAAGTAGATTTGGCATAAAGCAGCTTTTAAGGACAATAGTCCACTTCCCAAGCCACCACTTGAGATCCTGCGATGTGATCACTACACTGTAAATTATTCAAAAATTAAGCTACACCCTGATGTTCATGTTTGGTTCTAAGAGCCCCAGATTGGGTAGCCACTGACACACATCCAAGTGTTTGAAGGTAGACTGTCCCCAGGATGGAAAAGCCCAGAAACCCTTCTCACTGAGGGATGTTGAAAAGACCCTGGTGAGTCTCCCCCTGAAACAAGGCTGAAGCCAGCATCAGTAGCTGTCTCCAGATATAGAAAAGGCTGTGCAATGAAAGTCCCCTGACTGGGGTCAAGGGTGAAGAGCAGAGAAAGCACATTACAAACGACAAGGGGCTTGTAAGGGCCGAGCAGTGGGGAAGGTGGGGCTATGGGAGATGGAGCATGAACGCCCTGAAGGTGTGCAGGCAGACTGTCTTCTATGTGGACTTGCTTTGCCTTTCTTTCTTCCAGTTCTAGAATAAAAGTCATGTGTGATCTGACTAGAATGTCACTCGGGGTTGTGGCCTCATGGTTGGCTGCTGTATGCCATCAAATTCACTCACTCAACAAGTCCTGAGCATTCAGTTAACCCCATGAATATGCTCATATGCAAACAGGTAAACCAGGGTGATGGTGATTGGCTTTAAATATACTTATATATTATATATTTACTATATAATGATATATAGTAATATATTATAATTATATATTTTATTATAGATATTATATATGTAAATATAATATTTATATAAATAAATAACATGTTTATATTCACATATTATATAACTGTGTATGGTTGTATGTTATTATTAATTATGTAATTAACATATAAATATATTAGAACATGTGGCAAGCACAGTAAAGAACAGTTTGGTATCAACCTGAAGGAACTACAAGAATAGCATTTCTTTTTAAAAGAACAGGAATGAAATGTTCCTGCTCAGTCCAGCATCCTGACAAACACTTCTGCTAGTGTCCTGTCAGACAAATTTCTCCCTAGCATCCTCCTGATAGAAAACACACTTCTTCATTTTAACTTCTTTAAAAAACAAAACAAAACAAAGTCACTTTAGTATAATTAACTCCCAAATAAAACCATGACATAGCTCATTTAAGGAAGTCACTCCAATACTTGTCTAAACCCTATGCCTCCCATTCTCTGACTTCTAACCCTGTTGCAGGTCGGGGCAAGAGCAGCCTCCTAACTCATGGGTGCTTCTCCTTTCTTCTAATAACAAACTTGCTCTCTGAAGCTATGACTTACTCATGAGACTCAGCTAGCTATTAACCGTGAGTGGACACGTGGTGTTAAGCTGAGCCAATTAGATTCCTTCCCTTTGATTATTTCGGGGGGGGGGGGGGGGGTGCACACGCTTTGGTCGTTGGTTGATTGGTTTTGTTTTTCTTCCACCTAAAGTCGAGGGAGTAGTCCTCTTTCCTGCCTTCCCTTTGGTGTGGAAGTGCTCTTGGAGCTCTCTGCAGCTGTATTCCAGTCACAGGAGTAAAGTTCATGCGCAATAAAAGACAATGAATGAAACTGAGGAGCTGAAAACTCTAACCCGAGAGACCCCCTAGCCCTAGATTCTTAGAGCAGCACCTCAGGGCCTTAATATTCTTTTTTCTTCTCTTGTTTATTTCTGTCCTCATTTCCTTTCTCCTTTATGTTTTATAGGGCTGGGCTAGAAGGCAGGTCCCTGCATGCGCTAGGCAACTGCTCTGATACTGACCCACAGCCCCAGCTCCTACATCCTCTTTTCAATCGTCAAAGACATGCTGAACAAAATTTATACATAATGAGATCATTCTAGAAAACAGAACACCGGATTCAAGCTGATGGAGATGTGTGAGAGAGAGAAAAAGAAGACATGGATGTTTCTATTCGGTCAACTAAGAACATCTTAAACAAGCCACAACATAACAAACAGTGTCGCAATGTTAAAATATACATAAAAGCCATATGTGGCACAAGTAAAAAGCGTATTTCAGACTCCGAATTGACCAACTGGCCAGTTCTAACTAGAAAACCATAAAGGACTAAGGAGTCTGTCGGTGATGCTGAGGAATGCCCGTGGAGAAGTTGTGCTGGTTATACGCCAGGTTGCTTACTTTAATTCACTAGAGAAGTTAATTATCACCCTTGGATCCTTGGTAGCTTTCGAGGGCTGCGTCGGAAGGTAGGGGAGGTTGGAGGAGGTAATTGAAGATCAAGTCGGTGCCGGTTTTTCTGCTCGCACACACCATGCAATTTATCTCCTGCTAATTGAACTGTAAAGCTTTTTTTCCACTGAGAATTTGGGCTAAATTTAAAATTAGTAGACTATTACAAAATTATTTTGTCAACAAAGTAAGAACAGGCCTTCTCAGCCATAACGCTCTTCAAAGCAATTTCTATCATTTAATTCACATTGCGGGTCTAGGTAGTGGAAAATCATTAATGCTATTATTTTGATCACCAGGAGTGCTGGAATAAATGACTTACAGACTGTGGGACTGGTCAATTTAAAAGGCTGGAATAATCCAGAAAAGCTCATCAGATCCCTGCTGTTGCGGGTCTCTGAGAACTAGCTTCCTCGCTGTGGGCAGGAGTGACAAGTGAGGAACGAGGCTGGGAAAAGAGCACAGTAAGGCCTTCTGCAGCCCAGAGTTTACAGCGCTCCTGGAGTAGGGGGAGAGGCGGGACCCCCATCCCACCCCAACACCTCCCTCCACCCTGCGCGCGCTGCACTTCAACTGTTGTAACCAGATAACAGCTCTTTGTCTGCACAACTCTCAACTCTCCGTATGTAGGTTCCAGGTTCCGGTGCTGTTTTGGGAGGTCCTGAAGCCTTTGGAGGCGAGGCCTCGCTGGAGAAAGCTGGCCACTGAAGCTTGTTAGCGCCGCCCTGCTTCCCAATATGCCAGGTCTGAGATGGGGTAGCACTTCCTGCCACCCGCCACCCTCCACCTGCCACCATACTCCATCCTCTGCCCTCCTCTACCATGACAGACTGAACGCTCAACGAGGAGCCGAAGTACATCTTCCTTCTTGTCAGGTATTTGGTCAGAAAAATGAGAAAGTAATTAATGTGGTATTAATATCAAAACAGCCTTCACCCATACACAAATTAAATACATGTAAACGAATGTGTTTATTAAGGTGCAAACAAAATGGCTTAACAGGTAAAATTGCCTGTCGTGAAGCCTGAAGATCTGCCTTTGATCCCTGGAACCTACATGATGGAGAGAGAAAACTAACTCTCAAGAGTTGTCCTCTGGCCTACACACACACACACACACACACACACACACGGTAGCACATGAACACCCCACACACACAAATAAGTTAAAAAGTAAAAATTAGTAAATAAAAAGCAATGGCCTTTTACACACTTTATCCTGCAAAATCACTTTCCCTCGTCGTGTGCTTCACGACCAGTAGGTATGTGTGGTGTCACTCTCCTGGGGACTCTATCCAAAGCAAAAGCCGCTCCTGCAATGTTCCTGTTGTTTCTGAAGCCTGGGACCCATCACACACACAAGCGGCAGGTGGAGGGAGACCCGGGTATAGATAGCCTGAGCTGGTGGGGGGAAGGGGGGTCTCAGCACCCACGTGGCAGAGCACAACTGCCAGAAGCCCAG
Organism: Acomys minous; assembly: GCF_964271855.1. NCBI lineage: Eukaryota > Metazoa > Chordata > Mammalia > Rodentia > Muridae > Acomys > Acomys minous. The sequence goes on from NC_140490.1 coordinate 67,462,994, forward strand.
CATCAGGAGACCAAGTGCCTTTACTAGCCTCCTCCAGCAACTGCACTCACACGCATGTACCCCACACAGACACACACACAACTTAAAATAAAAATACATCTTTTTTTTTTTTGAGGAACTGAATCCTTTTATGCATTTTAAACACTGTTTGAATTGCATTTGCCATGAACAGTGTAATAATAATATAATATATATGAACAGTGTAATAATATGAAGTGTAACAATCAAGTTGGTTGACCTTCTCACCTTAAACATTTTAAGTCTGCGCTGAGCAGGTGTGTCCTAAACTCCCACAGTACAAGCCTCTCCTGCATGGGCCCTGAGGAGGTGGCAGGATGTTTGATGCAAACATACGTCACATAGCCACTGAATGTCAGCACTTAGAGACCTGACACCATGTGTGCACTGTCAGTGAAAGGCCCCATCAACAAGAAGGCTTTTATTTGTTTTGTGTTAATATTGGAAGATTTCTGCGAAGAACTAAAAATTAAAAATTTGGAGGAAAATAAGCAGAGGATGACATTTTTAAAATACATGTCTCCTCTGGAATTTTAAAATAACACCTATGGTATTCTCTAACTACCAAAAAACCCCAAACAAACAAACACAAAAACCCTACAGCAAAGACAAAACAACTTATTTTTCCATATTCGTGAGAAGCTCACTGGAGAGAACGGCTAGCTGTGCCTGGCAGGGTTTGTTAAAACCCCCAAAGCTCTCAACACAACCATAAAGAATTTATTGAAATGGGCCCCCTCCAACCATTCTCCAAAACGATGACTATTTCCTTTCCTTTAATGAGTTTGTCTAAAGGATGACAAGATATGTGAGATACTTCTTATTCTGTGTTGTCTAAAAGATTAAAATACAGCCATCTAAAAAGCCACCACTAAACAGAATTTAACAGTCTGTTACTCTTTAAAGGTGACCAAAAACAAAGAAAAATCCCAGAGTCCTTGCTTGGTCTCTTTTCCAATCTCACATCACTACACCCGGCTCACTGCACCCCGACCCCGCCCCCCATGGCTCACACCCTGGGCTCACTCTGCTTCTGGCCTGGACTCAGTCCTCTGTTCATCATTGGGGAGGATTTAGTAGCTGCAGAGACACTTTCTTAGAGGCTTTCTTTTGGCTTCTCCCTGTCCCACTGCCCCATCTAAGCCCCCAGGGAAGACAAGCCTCTGAGGTGGTGTCAACCTGAATGCAGATGCACAGCCAGCTTCTACCATGGAGCCTACGAGCTCTCCAAGGACACTTATGACATCCAACAGAATCCTGATGCAGGCCGCTGGCCAGCCGGTGCTGAAAGAATGCCCCACTGAGAAGACCCTGGAGATTTCTAGTCAACACAACCACAGTGGTCCACCTTCTGAGGTAACTGTCAAGCATACAGCAGTAAGAAAAAAGAGGGAGGGGGAATTAAAGTGATATCCAAGTCAGAAATGAGTTAAACCTCTCAGAAATTGAAGAAAGAACAGAGGAACAAAGTAGAGAGGACTGGACCCCTCAAGCTGGAGCGCAGAAGCTGCTGAGGACAGCGACAGTGCGGGACCCCACGGCTGCCGGGGACTATGTCCACCTGGTGTGAGCCCAGGTTCTGCTGTGTTCTAGCTGAGTCATTCTGGGTAAATCACCAAACCTACCCAGGCCTCAGTTCCCTCATTGTAAGATAAGGCTAATATGAGTCACCTCATGGGGTCATTAGAGCAAGATAAGTGAGTTTCTGTCATGTTAGAAGCACACACCATTATCACCACCAGTGTTTTGGTTTTGGTATTTTGTTGTTTTTGCTGTTGTTGCTTTTGTTATTTTTATCACTGCCACTGGTTGACGGATGCTAAGGAAGGATGGTAATGCCCATCTTCTCTCTTGCTCCAGGGGTGGCAGCTTCTGTGGCACTGAGGGCTTGACAGGGAGAAAGGACCCGAGCCTGGCTGTGGCCACAGACTGAATTAAGATATCCTTGTCCACTGGGCTGACACAGTTAAGCTTTGGAAACCTCAGGGGCAGGATCCTCACACAATGAGGAAAGTCTAAGGGTTTGGGCGGGGTCAGACAAGCAGAGAGGGGTGATCCCAAGCACATAGATGCAAATGGAAAGAGTGTGGATGAACAGGGAGGCTCAGTCAGAACAGAGACTGGTAGAGACACCACCAGCACATGGATCCGGGAAGAGACAGTCAGTGTGTCCCCAGCACCTGCTCCATCATGCCAGTGAACTGCTTGCCAGTGTCCACTTCCTGTCTTCTAATTGTCATTGAGAAGGCAGTTTCCTGCTAAACATAACCCACCTGCTCATCACCAGGACCATCTGAAAGCATCCGGCCCATGTCTGTGTTCGAAGTGAGTAACAACCAGAGACAGAGCCTCAGTATAAAAGACAACCCTGAGGACTTCAGGATGCCCGGCCACAATGCTTGCTGGTGGGTAGTTAAAACTCTTCTGCAGCCAAGCATGGAATCCCAGAAATTACAAGACTGAGGCAGGAGGACTGAGAAATCAAGGCCAGCCTCAGCCCAGCCTGGGCTGTATGAGACCTGGTCTCAGGAAAACTAACTAAATAAACAAACAGTCTAGCTCTGTTTCTACCATCACCAGCGGGAAATTCATAAATGGTTTCTGAGGTTTTAGCCAACTGTCCAAATGAAAATACAATGGAGTATAAAATCCTAATCAAGGCTAATCAAAAGACTCTCCTTTAAAGAAATTGTGTGAGATTCATTCTAAAATAACCTATTGGTGGTGTGGAAGGAAATGTACTCTGTGAAATTACATGAGATGAATAGAAGTCACATTGACCTTTCAGCCCTGAGGAAGATCACGGAGCTGCCTCTGAGGCCACAGCCAGTCTGTCTTTGATCTGGCTGGTAAATGTCACCACAGTCAATGAGGGAAAGCTAATTCAGGGTATGGGCAGAATCACAGTGAGGCTGGGTCTGAAGAACAGAACCCCTCGCCCTACACACACACACACACACACACACACACACACACACACACCTCTAGCTTCCTTCTGTGCCCCTCCTCATGTTCTTCTTCTGTCCTCTCCATCCTAAGTAAGTACTCCCACCGCTGCCTCTCTCCCAGCTCCTCTAGCCCCTCAGGGTGCCCAAGCCAGACTCCCTTCTTCCACCTGCCAATTCTGATAGAATTCTTAATCTTATATGGCTGATGTATTACAAAACCAAGGTGGTGTAGATCACCCCTGCTTCAAATATACAGGAAAGCAGGCAAACCAGGAACTCCTGCGTTCCCTTCAGAGCTCAGCTCAACACATAGTCTTGGTTATTTTGAGGTGAGAGGCTTGAGATGCACTGTCTGGGGAGCTAGGAACTAGGACTGTAGAGGTGTGTGTGTGTGTGTGTGTGTGTGTGTGTGTGTGTGTGTGTGTGTGTACCCTCAGAAGCCAGCAGAAGGTATTAGATCTCCCGGAGCTGGAGTTGAAAGCAGCTGTGTGATACGTGGTGTGGGTTTGGAGAAGCAAACTTAGGTCCTCGGGGAGAGCCACAGGTGCTCTTACTACTGGGTCACCTCTGCAGCCTTGGAACCAGGTGATGTCACAGGTAGAGCTAGAAGGGAGATCCCAGAACAACCCCAAGATTATTTCCCAAGTTCCACATCCCCAGAGAGTGGGCTCGCTTATCCCCAGACTGCAAACATCTGTGTGTATGTGGCTTGGCCTTGAGCTCCTAGAGTGCTGCAGTCACAGGGGTACACCACCATGCCCCAATCTGTGCAGTGCCTGGGGCCAAATGTGGGGCTTCCTGCATGCTAAGCAAGCCCTGAAGTAGACTTTAAAACTGGCTGCTAGCCACAAAAAAAATGGCACGAGAACTTAGGAATCATGATAGTCAAACCATCACTGTCAACTTGATTGGATTTAGAGTTATCTATGAAACTTAACTCTGGCTGGGTCTGAGGGTGTTTCCAAAAAGTTTCAACTGAAAAAGGCCACTCTGAATGTGGACAATACCATTCATGGGCTGAAGCCTTAGAAAGAATAAAAAGAAGAAAGTGAGCCTGTACAGTGCTCATCTCTCTGCTAACGGTCGGTGCAGTGTGAGCAGGTCCCCCTCCCCCTCCCCCTTCCCCTCCAGTCACATCTCTCCTCTGTGATGAACTGTGCACTCAAACCATCACCCAACATAAACGCTTCCTTCTTTCCTCATGTAGCTAATACAGCACCTCTCCAGGTTCCTGGAAAAATCAAAACTCCAACCATGTATTACATAAAAAGCTAAAATTTAAATTTATCTACTCAGGTAGCCAAGACATAAATCATGCAACTGCTCCAAAATGAAGAAAATCCCCATGGACTGCACCATGAGCCAATACAGAGTGTACCAGAGGAGTGCCTCCTCAGCCCTTGGCACAGAGCAAGCAGCACTGCGGTGGCCTGAATGAGGACACCCGCCTCCCCATGTACATAAATGCTCGGTCCCTACTTGGTGGCAGTTTATAAGGAATTGAGAGGTGTGGCCTTGTTGAAGAAGGTATATCACTGGGGTTGGACTTTGCGGTTTCAAAAGCCCATGCACTCTTCTCTCTCCTCTCCTCTCTCTCTCTCTCTCCCTCCCTCCCTCCTTCCCTCCCTCCCTCCCTCCCTCCCTCCCTCTCTCCCTTCTTTCTGCTTGTGGAGCAGGTGTAAGCTTTCAACTACTGCTTCAGCACCATGCTTCCCACCATGATGGTCACGCACTCACCCTCTGAAACTGTAAGCAAGGCCCCAATTAACTTCTTACTTTTATAAGCATCTCTTCACGGCAATAGAACAATAACTAGGAGAGGCACTTAGAAGACCACAGACAGTAGAGCCTCTCTGACGCCCTTGGAGTTCAGGCTGATCTGAGTGTCTGGAAAGAGGACTGACCATGCTAATTGTTGACGAGTCCCAAGAATCCCCAGCCCAGGGAGAACCATGCCGAGAGAAATAAACTTGAAGCAGAAAGATAAATGCTGATTGTTTTTTCTTTCATACATAGAATGAAGTTTTTTTTTAAGACCCATAGAATTAATATCGGCTGCTTAAATTTTTCAATTAAGGCACAGCGTGGTAGTGAATGCCTTTAATCTTGCACTGGGGAGACAAAGGCAGGCAGATCACTGTGAGTTTGGGGCTAGCCAGAGCCTGCCTCAATGAAACAAACTTTCAGCTAAAAACAACAATGACAACAAAACAGGAAGAAGGGACTGGAGAGGTGACTTCGTGCTTAAGAGCACTGACTATTCTTTCCAAGGACCCAGGTTTGATTCCCAGAACCCATATGTCTACTCACAACTTTCTGCAACTCCAATTCCAAGGACTCCAGCACCTTCTGGCCTCACTAAGTACCAGACGTGCGTGTGGCACATGCAGGCAAAATACCCATACACATAAAAATAAGAATAAATGAAAAAAAGCAAGGAGGGAGGGAGGGAAGAAGGGAGGGAGGGAGGGACCCCAGCCAAAGCCTCCCAATCTAGAATGCTACTGAAATTAAGCCAACAAATGCCCGTTATTGTGGGAAGAACAAAGCAAATGGCCTCCTCCTTTATAATGTGCTGGAAGCAACCTGAAGTCCCCTTAACGTGTCATTTTATTGGGAGGTTATGGAGCAAGGGATAGAAGATGCTGAAGTTGAAGGTCTGGACAGGAGGATGATTACGGATGGGGAGCAGAGTGATGGAAGAACCTTTCCAAACAAAGCCCCACTAGTCATTCACTATAGGTGCTGCCCTCCCTTCAATTCAGATAAGCATGCCATTGCTACAGGGTGAGTGCCTCTCCCAAACTTGCCATGTTAAAAGTTTAACCCCACGGATCATCAGGTGGGATCCGTGCCATTCAGATACGGTGATTCATGCCTGTCCAGAGGCTGAGGCAGGAGGATGGTCACATGTGTGAGGCTGGCCTTGACTGCTTGAGACCCCATCACAAAAACAGAAATAGACTAATGCCATTATGATGGGGGGAGGGGAGTCATATTCTGGGAGTTGAGTCCTTACAAACAATGGGTTTTCTGTGCCCCCCCACACACACATATCATGTGATAGCTTCCATTCCATTATCATAAACCTTCAGGAAACCCCAGAGTCTCCAAACCCAGGAGCCAGATGGATTTCTGTTCATTATAAATCACTCTACCTGTGGCATTCTTTGGTACCAGCACAACACAGATTAAGAGAATTATGCAGCCTTATCCCACAGGAAAAGCGATGTTTAAAGGAGAGGGGGTTGGAAGGCAGACGTTGAGATGGCTCTGAAGCCAGAGTGATCTTTGAAACTCAGTCCTGTTCATGAACAGCTGCAGATTCTGAGAGTGTGCTGTGACCTCTCTGAGCTCAGTTCCTGCGTCTTCAGGGTAGAAGTACAATCCTGACAGCTGTTGTGCTGCTGAATGAAAGTATCCTGTGAAGTGTATGGTAGAACAACACCAAGTACCTGCTCAAAAAATTTTGCCCATCGCTTTTTATAAAGATTTTATTTTTAAGTCATATACATGTGAGTATGTACATGTGAGTGCGATGCCAAGGGTGGCCAGAAGAGGGCAACAAACACCCCGGAGCTAGAGTTGAAGTTGTTACTGGTGGCAAACAGTGAGATGAGGGTGCTAGGAACCAAACTCAAGTCCCCTGCAAGAACACTAGGAGTTCTTAACCACTGAGCCATCTCTTCAGAACCTGGCCCTTGTTTTTAAGTGACACACTATATGGAGCTAGCTATTCTGTGTATCTGGGTGTCACATGCAAACCCCAAGGTCTTTATTTACAGACATAAAACTTCACACTCAAGGCAAGTGGGCTAAACTTACTCAAGCCCCAGATACCTTATTTATGAAATGGAGATAACAGCTTCTTCATGAAACTGTTATGGAAATGAAACTATACAGCACGGATAACAAGCTAAACATACCGCCTGGCACACAGGAAGCCCTTAGTCAGCAGTAGGTGCTAGTATTTTTAGACATAATTTGCTACACCCAGTTGAACTAGCAGGGAACGTACAATTAAGCAAAGGTCATTCTTTGACCTTTGGAATATTAAGACACTAAGAGGTGAATTTTAATTTGTGGTTCGCTCCAGGGCAGAAATATCTGTTTATAGCTGCATGCCATGTACTCCGTTAGCCGTTACTGCCTTGCTCGTATAAAAAGATAGGCTGACCTGCCTCGTGTGAAAGGCAGAGCAATTAAAAATAAGTACAAACACTTTAAAATGTGAACTTGCCCTGCGTTAAATTGAAATGGGAGTTCAACAGGAAATCCCTAAGACGGTTATTCTGAGCTGAGTCGGGTACATCTGCGAAATGCAGCCAGATGAGTCTTCACATTCCATTTAACCTAACACAAGCACCATCACCAGTGCATTTGCCAGAGAGCCACTTGAGTTCTTTTTTTTTTTTCTTTGTATTTAGTCACTTTGGGGTCCATTTTTGCAATGCAATAGAAGAGACTATGGAAGATGACCATCACTTCTGACTTTTGTTATTCTGACTCAATTAATGCATTAGTGTTAAAACGCGGCCCTCCCGTAGCCACTCATTCTAAAGTGTTCCCTTAGCCGTGCCCCGACTCCCTGCAGTGTTCCCTTAGCCGTGCCCCGACTCCCTGCAGTGTTCCCTTAGCCGCGCCCCGACTCCCTGCAGTGTTCCCTTAGCCGCGCCCCGACTCCCTGCAGTGTTCCCTTAGCCGCGCCCCGACTCCCTGCAGTGTTCCCTTAGCCGCGCCCCGACTCCCTGCAGTGTTCCCTTAGCCGCGCCCCGACTCCCTGCAGTGTTCCCTTAGCCGCGCCCCGACTCCCTGCAGTGTTCCCTTAGCCGCGCCCCGACTCCCTGCAGTGTTCCCTTAGCCGTGCCCCGACTCCCTGCAGTGTTCCCTTAGCCGCGCCCCGACTCCCTGCAGTGTTCCCTTAGCCGTGCCCCGACTCCCTGCAGTGTTCCCTTAGCCGCGCCCCGACTCCCTGCAGTGTTCCCTTAGCCGTGCCCCGACTCCCTGCAGTGTTCCCTTAGCCGTGCCCCGACTCCCTGCAGTGTTCCCTTAGCCGTGCCCCGACTCCCTGCAGTGTTCCCTTAGCCGTGCCCCGACTCCCTGCAGTGTTCCCTTAGCCGTGCCCCTGACTCCCTGCACAAGCAACAGTGTGAAAGGTGAATGCGGCCACGCGCTGGGGGATGGTCTTACACACCGAGCCTGTGAGCAACATCAACTGGACGCTGTGGGTCGTGAGAGACACACAGGGAGAGAAAGAGACGCAGAGAGAGGGGATACAAAGGTGGGAGGAGCTGGGAGAACGAGGTGTGGATCTAGTAGAAGTTTAACAGAAGCACAAAAGGACGAACATGGCCAACATACAAAAGACATGAACGTCTCAAGGGAATCAGCAAAGATGTATTTTCAAATATTGTTTCCCATGCTTCTTTCATTATTAATAAGATGTGTCCTATTGGGGTCTGGGCAGATGTGAATGTGACAGGCTGAGACCCTTTAATTCCTACAGATAGCTGCTATCCCATCTGGACATCTAACACAGTTCAATACGTCCCATGATGCATCCTTTTTACTTCAATGGAGGAGCTCAACAGATCCTTTCCTTTCTTTTCTTTCTTTCTTTCCTTTTTTTTTAAGCATCAGCACCTCGATGTAGCTTTCAGCAGGTCTGCTGCGATTCACAGGAAAAAAGAAAAAGCCTTTCCTCAAGGAATCATTTCAGACATTTCAAGATAAGGCAGGATGTGTTCATTGAAAAACTCCCTTACTCCAGATTTCTAGCTCTCTCTGCCTCCACCGTGTATCTCAATCAAACCTAAATCAAACCAGCCCAGGGGTTAAATTGCAATGCCAACTGTTAAGGAGGAGACCAAGATGAAATCCTCATCCAACTGCATTCCCCAGACACCCCCACTCAGCTTGGGGCTCTGAGAGAGCCAGACTTCCCAGGCCGACTTTAGAGGCCTGCTCTGTGCAGCTGCCCTGCGTCGTCATCAACGCATCGTCACTGTAAACCAAGGAGCTGACGCAGACAGAATTATTGATTGTTATCTAATGGGAAGAAATGGACTGTTCTCTTTAAGAATGGGTGCTACCAACAATGACTGGCTATGGTGGGGGCCCATTAGCCACGGAAGATATCCACCAAGATACACTGTAGGTACCTTGTAGGCAATTTGAAAGGCTGTGAGCAGGCTCTAATCCTGCACCATTTACCAGATCTTTACTCAAGTTCCTAGCAGATTCTTCTCCTCTCTATCCTGTTGGCATATCATCTCTCCTTGAACCCAACAGAGCTAGGGAACAAACTACAAAGGCAGAAGGCAAGGTTCCCTGGGAAGGATGGCATCTATTAAGCCAGGAGAGATCCAAATAGGTACCCTAAAGCCAGGGCAAACATCAGATTGCCTAATCTGTGCTGCAAGGCCGAAGAGGCAGGACAAAAACAAGCAGTCGTTGGTACAGGCCCAGGGAGCGTCCAGTACTCAATGTGGGCTGGAATAAAGCCCAGAGGCGCCCCATCATGTTTAGTGGGTAAAGACCCCAGAGAGGTGAAAGTTTCACAAATAAAACGTTTCTTCCTTGCGGCGATGAGAAATACATTCTGAACACATATCTGTTCTAGGCGTTCAGTTTCCAGCACTAGAAGACAAAAGCCCTTGTAAAATCGTAACACACTATTTGCATATAAAAATATATATAAGATGTCTGAACAAGTCTAAAGGCGAGCTGCTTTAGAAGGATAGAAATAACACAAATTACTCTGCAAAAAGGGTCATTTGCTAATTTATAGCCCAACCCTTACAACTTTCCTATTAATTCAGTAGATAAAAAACCAGAAACCAGCCGGGCCATGGTGGTGCACGCCTTTAATCCCAGCACTCGGGAGGCAGAGGCGGGCAGATCGCTGTGAGTTCGAGGCCAGCCTGGTCTACAAAGTGAGTCCAGGACAGCCAAGGCTAACACAGAGACACTCTGTCTCGAAAAACAAAAACAAAAACAAAAACAAAAACAAAACAAAACAAAAAACAGAAACCATAGATCGTACCCCTAAAACACTGCTCCACAAGGTGCCAGAATACATCTCATGATGGCACATAATTATAGCACTCTCAAACAGCATTGAAGAACATGTCACGAGCAATGAAAAATGTCATTTATTTCCACTGACAGATATTAATTGCTCCACGTGGAAAAATCATTTGAACCATTACTGATAAGCAAAAATGGCAACCTAAAATGCCTGGGAAACTGCAAGGAGAGAGGGCCCAATGACCAGCAGAGCTCCCGCAGAAGGCGGCAAGGTTTCTCAAATAGGACGCCTATTATTTAAGTTTGTAAGTCACTACGGTGACATGAGAGGAGGAGGCGCAGAGGAGGAGCTGCCTCCAGTGGCTCTAAAGTGTTGTGAATCTGTGGGAGCACGGCATAATCGGAATTTAAAATTCTACCCTGTTCCTTTGCAAACTGCCTTTGTTAAGGCAGAACTGGACAGTTTTGAGAAGACCTAGAAGCAGAGAGACACATGCAGAACGGAAAAGAGAAGCCCAGGTCTGGTGTGGTGGCGTACAGCTGTCACCCCGGCACGCAGCCCGGGTCTGGTGTGGTGGCGTACAGCTATCACACCGGCACACAGCAGGGAGGAGTAGGAGGCTCAAGGGAGCCTGCACCATATGAGCCCGTCTCGAAAAAACAAAACAAACAACAACAACAAAAAAACCTAAAGTATTTCATGTTTTGATTTGAGAGTTCATTTAGTTAAAGTGGTTTTTACCTAAAAAATAAATAAATAAAACTTGAAATTAGAGAAAAAGTGTGAATCACAGATGGGTGCTACCTGTGGTCTGAGAAGAGTGTATTCCCTATCAATCAATTTTACTCTTTTAAAAGAGATGGTGACATTTAGATGGCAGATTTGGGCATATGGCTGTGTGGCCGCTGCTGAGCCAGAAGGCATCACTGAGTTCATGAAGCAGCTGTCTTCAAGAGAACCCAGGTGACCCACTCCAGACCCCAGGGATACGCAGAGAGACCCTGCCTTTTTAAAAATCAAGCATGTAATAAATAAGATTAAAAATACAAAATAAATGCAAGAGCAGAAATAATAAAAAATAAAACACAATAAAATATAGAAAAATTAAAAGACTGACATTAGACTGATTGTGGGTGAAAAAAAAAAACAGAAAACATCCATTACTAGCACAAGAATGTTTTCCAAAGAACGCTTTTTACATTTTCATTTGTTTATTTGTGTAGGTGTGAGGGAAGGAGATGCAAATGCCACAGGGTATGGAGGTCTGAGGGTCATTTGCAGGCATGGGTTTCCCCCTTTCTGCCATGTGGATTCCCGGATGGAACTCATGCCTTCAGGCTTGGAGGCAGACACCCTTCCACATTGAGTCGTCTTATTAGCCCAACATTATTGTTTGTATAAAGAAGATGACAAACATTTTCATACTAATACCTTTTAAATGCAAGTGAGGTGTCCTTGAAAATATACCTCATCAAAGTGGCCAAATAGGGCTGGAGAGCTGGAGAGTGGCTAAGGGTGCCTGCTGCTTGTGCCAAGGACCATGGTTCAGTCCCAGTACCCACATCCAGCAACTCTTAACTGCCTGCAACTCCAGGTCAGGGGATTCAATGGCCTCTTCTGGCCTCCAAGGGCACCTGTACTCATGTGTACACAAGTACATGCACGCGCGCGCGCGCGCGCGCACGCACACACACACACGTAAAACTTGGATAAATCCTCTTTTAAAGTAACAGACAACATAACATAAATAGGAGTACAGCATTCATGTAGGAACTTTAAAAACACAACAGAAATAAATGCAAAAAGAACCTTACTAAAAACCATCCCAAAAGACATATGAAAACATGCTTGATTCCATTAGTCACCAAAAAAAACCCACAACTTAAAATCCAAATGATATCTCATTATTCACACACTGTAATCACTAAAAGAATTAACTTACAATAACAAATGTTGCTAAGACCATAGCTATGCCCTCAAAGTGTCTCACACAGGTGAGGGGAGCAGCGTGTGAGCAGAAACTATAGCCATGGCATGGTAAAAGCCTTCAAAGATGAAAATTTCAGATCTAATAGCCCAGAGTTTAACAGAAATGTGTGTTTGTCACAGAAAAACAGCCACACTTGCATCATGCTTCCAGCTCCAGCCAAAAACAAACCAGAAGTCTCTGGGAAGGCATGATGGCGGGGGGGGGGGGGGGGGGGGGGGCGGGGGGCCATGGGGTGAGACTCGAGGTCCACGTGTAAGCCATTCCCGGAGGATGATGATGCAGATATGGCTTAGTTTTCAAAATTCAAGAACAAGAAAGGTTACTCCATGGTGACGTAAGTCAGGCTCAGGGTTTTCCTCCTGGGTTGAGGATTGGTGGAGAATAATGGGGCGGGCTTTTGATTGCCCCGTGAGCACACACTGCCATCCAGTCCATCTGTACAAATCCATCCAGGTGCCTGCTTAAGACACCTTCAGGCACCTTCTGCAGGAATGCCATGTCAACTAAAAGCTTATGCTTTAACAATTACTGAGCTAAGTGTCTGTTGTCTACGTGCCATGTGCGCCTGTGTATGTGTAGACAGATACCTCAGGACAGCTGTGCACTTCTACTTGTTGTAGCTGAGGGCAAGACACATGAGAAAGGTGAAACAAAGTGACCAAGTGACCTGTGTCTCCGTGAACAGCAAGAGCATTCAGTCCAAGGCCGAGGATTTGTGCCTTTATAATGTTTTGTTCCGGAGGCCACTATTTAAAGCCATGCTCCACCATCCAATGTAGGAAATTAGAAATGTAAATAACTGTTAGTCTAAAGTGGCGTTTAAATCTTCTAATAATAGGGAATCCAATAACGGGCAGACAGCATCTGAAGAGAATAGCTTTACATCTATCAGCTCAGTTTGTGTCTAATAGCCTGTGTGTCTTACTGACATGCTCCTACGGCTGTATAGTCTCAGTGGCATGGTGCACCAGTTCAGGGCCTTTCAACCATATTGACTGTTATATATATATTTGTAACAGGATTTATTTTTCAGTTACTTCTGCACAGAAGTATCTATTGCACCTGAACTCAATATTGATTTCCAGAGTCATAAGCAGTGTTTTCTCTAACCTATTACTCTGCCTTGAACATAAATGAAATGCCTCTGGTTACACTGTATACACCCTAGGCTCTATCAGCATCACACCAGAGACACTGGTAATCTTTATGTTCAACCAGCAAGTCTAACCTCATCAACTTAACCTTAATTAAGAAAGCATCACTAAGGACTGCAGTGCCTACTATTAACACAAAGTTACACAAAATTCAGGACAAATCCCGTTGTTGCCCCCATCACATTTTCAGAGAGCTAACTACATGTTAGATGCTGAGCCAGGGAAGGGTCCAGAGGTGAATAAGACCTCTGCATGATGAGGGGGGAATCTACACTTTTAAGAGTTCACAGAACAGAGGCCAAAGACAACAGGACATTGTCGTTGGCTCTATTGCAACTGGAGACATGGCGCTGTGAATTAGCCTCCTGCTATGGGGACAGAGGAGAGGAGTCAATCAGGACGGTGCTTGTGGGCCCCTGGGTGTGTGTAGGAAGCTAGTGGAAGACAGAGGTGGACTGGGAGGGAGACGTTAGCAAAGGGATTTCATCGGAAGAGTTTTGAGTTTTCATCCCATTGCTCTGGGCCCAGCTCATAAAGGGAGGGAACGGAGGGAGGGAAAATGGAGCAAGGAGGCGGCAGTCATTTACATGGAAGGAAGAGTGAGTAAGCTTCAAGGGCCTCAAGGGCCAAGTCGCAGAACGGCTATGGTTTGAATGCAAGATGGTTCCCGCAGGCTCATCTGTGAACACTCCATCTCCAGATGTGAGCTGCTCTGGAAGGCTGTGGAGCCTCTAATGGTAAAGGAAGCGGGCTGGTAGGGACAGACCTGGAGGTTGTCTACCTCACTCCACTTCCTGCTTCCTGGCTTCTGGCATGACCCGACAAGCTGCTTCACACTCCTGCTGACAGCCCTTCCTGCCCTGGTTGGCTGTACCCCTTCTTAATGTGAGCCAAAATACCCCTCCATCCTTCAGCTGCCTCCTGCCGGGTGCTTAGCCACAGCAACAAGGAGAGAAACTAACATGTAGTAAGAATGATGGCTCATTCTATGTAGATGCCCAGATTGGGGAACCCCAGGCTGCTTCAGCTGACAGCAGAACAGAGTGGTGGCCAGCGACCAGGAGGGGAGTAGAAAAGAGCTTGGGCAGGAGATCTAATCACTGTGAGACAGAAACTCAACACCTGCCCTCTGCTGCCTCCCCACCAAGCTGACCACAAGTGCATCTAACAGGTAGGCAGCATCCAAAACTGGGAACCGTGTGGGGACATCTGTGTAGAAAGGAAGAGCAGCTCTTGGAAGATGTCCCTGTAACATACAGAGAGTTTGCAAAAGTATTTTCTCAGGGCCTGGAGAGATGGCTCAGTGACTAAGAACTCTGGCTGCTCTTCCGGAGGACCTCTGTTTGGTTCCCAGCACTCATGTCAGTTGCCTCAAAACCATCTATAAGTCCAACTGCAAGAAATTCTAGCATCTCTGGCTTCCTTGAGCAGCCCTATTCATGCACACAGAAATGCCCACAAACTTTAAATTAAAAATAAAATGATTTCTGATTATTTAAATTAAGTAATCACTGTTAGGGTTTTTAGAAGAGTACACAGTAGAACTGGGGTAGAGCTCAATTCCAAGCACCAAAAAGTCAGTAATCGTAACTCTTTAAACATTTATTTTTATATTTTTTAATTATTTGTGTGTGTCTGTACGTGAATATGTGCTTATGAGTGCAAGTGCCTGTGATGGCCAGAGGAGGGCGTTAGGTTTCCTGAGGCCTAAGCTACAGACACTTGTGAGTTGCCATGAGGGTGTTGAGAGCTGAACTCAGGTCCTCTGCACGAGCAGCAAGTGCTCTTAACTGCTCGCCTATCTCTCAAGCCTCATGAGTCATTTTAAATTAATTTTTCATTATTATTTATTATAAAACTGTCAAATAACAACCATAATTGTGCTTGTGAGGAATGAAAATAGAAATTTTGCATAGTTAAAAATATGGGTCTCCACATCGCCTTGATAGGCACTCAGAGGAAGGATAGACAGGCTAACAAGATGAGACTTGGTACCTATGATCATATAGAGGGGAAGGAGGTCCCTTCAGTCACAGACACAGGGGAGGGGAATAGGGTGAAAGTGGGAGGGAGGGAAGAACGGGAGGATACAAGGGATGGGATAACAATTTGGATGTAATCTGAATAAATTAATTAAATAAAAAAAGAAAAAATATGGGTCTCTACCTAAAATAAAAAAATAAGCCAAACAAACAAACAAACCTCAGATTTAAGTCCGAAATAACCCTTCCAATGCCTAAAGAGATTGTGTGTAGGGTTCAGAGAAGGAAGCATAGCAGTGATAGTCAGATATTCCAAGAAGGAGTCAGCTTTTCTTATAAATGGGGGCGCTGAGTAAACTATGTTGTTCCATATTATTGTGTGTGAGTCTCTAAGTTTACTTCCTACATGGAAAAAATGGAAGAAGGTGAAGAAGTAAAAGAAGAAGAGGAAGAAGAGGAGGAGGAGGAGGAAGACTTGAGTTTGAGACCACCCTGAGTGAGCTACATCATGAGTTCTGGGCTAGTCTGGGTTATAGAAGAAACTCTGTCTCAAAAACTAAAAAGTAAAAAGGGAAAAGAAATAACTGCAGCAACTCTCTATTGTCCGCTAAACAAGTCCGCAAACAACGTTTCCCTTCCCTGCTCATATTAAATTAAATTACTGTTCCAATTTGGAGGCTTAATTAACTTTTAACTATTCTTGGTTTAAAATGCATTTGAGATTTAAATACTGAAATTAGACCCATTTCTTTTTTTTTCACTCCAAATTATATGCCCAGGGTTCTTTCCTCAGCTAAAAATCCCAATCCCCGGGAAGCAGCTTCCCTGCTGTTATCTATGCTTCTGAGCATCTCGGGGCCTGAGTGTCTTCCATGGGCCATATCCACTTCTCACTACCATGTAGGTGTAGTTTTAAGATCCATGAGAAAGTCACAGGTTATACACACACACACACACACACACACACACACACACACACACACACACACACACTTTTATGCCCCTTCCCTGAGAAGCATATTCAGTGTTGACTATAAACCATTATAAAGAACCTGACTGAAAAACACCTGGTGTGCACGAGATGAATGCTTACAGTTATTTTTTCATTTCAGAACTCAGAATAGAATGAGAAATGAAGGTCAGTTCCTGTTACCCTCCCCCTCCTTTTCTTTCTTTCCACTCCTTTCCGATCCTACTGCCTTCTTCAACCCCATTATCCATCTTTAGGGTTCAGCTGTTGGGGTCAGATTTGAGGGGCAACTGTGCCTTGGAAAGGAAGGGAAGAAATGCATGAGAGGCAATGTGGTTCAAATTCGGTGTCCCCACAGACGTATGTGTTTGCAAATTTGGTTCCCAGCTGATGGCTCTGTTTTGAAAGGCTGTGGAACATTCAGAGCGCAGCACCTTGATGAAGGACAGAGGTCACAGGCACAAGCCTGGACATCAAAAGCCCGGCCACACTTCCTGTGTGCTCTCTGCTTCATCTTCCTGCTGCCACAACTTCCCTGTCATGACAAACAGCGTTCCTTCCTCAACCACGAGCCAAGCTAAACCCTTCCTTTCCCAAATCATTTCGCCAGGTACTTTGATAGAGCAGTGAGGCCATTGGATAGGCCTGTGCCCCGGGAAACTCAATGGTTAAAAAATGATTCACACAGACTTCTGCGTCCCTGATCTGGGGGCCAGTCCTAACTAGACACATCTCTGTGCATTGCTCTTTTCTCAAGCCTCTCTTCTCTGTCTTGCAAAAGTGTTTTCTTACCCGTCTTAGTGCGGTCCCATTATTAAAAAATGCTAAGTAGCAATAAGTGTGCTTTTAAATTACAACCTCAGGGTGAGCCTGGCGATACAATCTAAAAGGAATTTTTTTGTTCTCCAAAACTTATTTCTAAGTTTTAGAAATTAAGCGGGCAGCATCCATCTACCCTGCTAAAGAAAGTTTTTAGCCTTTCTGTCTTGGACTTACTCACAAAAATAAAGTTTCCCCAGTGAAAAACTCAATCCTCTGAAAGTTAGAGTGACGTGCTAATTAGGTGTCGAGCTCTACTTTAGCTAGCAAACCCTGACTTGGAAACTGTAATAAAGGCAGACACAGCACGCAGGGGTGAAGAGAGCCAGGTAACGTGCGTGTGGAAGCCACTGGTCAGTGACTTGGCCCATTGCTCCTTTAAGCTTCCTGCCCTGAGAGCATGTTCTCATGACACCCAGGGCCATGCAGCCTGCATTGCTGATGTCAAAGACAGCTTGAAATATCAAGAACTTTTGGACCAGTGAAGAATGAGTGATGTAATTGTTTTCTTTTATGTAAGGAAAGTCCCATTGCTCTTTTTTGTTTCAAATGCTGTCTTGGTCTAATCCTGCTCGCTGGA
Source organism: Acomys minous (assembly GCF_964271855.1). Lineage (NCBI taxonomy): Eukaryota > Metazoa > Chordata > Mammalia > Rodentia > Muridae > Acomys > Acomys minous. Next base: position 67,480,485 of record NC_140490.1, read on the forward strand.
TCTTTTGGGGGAGTATTAACAGTTACAGGGACAGCCATTCATTCTGAGACAACAAAATGTTTACCTGACACCCAGAACAACAGTTTCTGGATCCATGGTGCCATCTCCTCACACAGCTCTCGGCGGCACTTTTACAGCAGTGTCCTTGCTATCACTCTACAGTGCCCAGGAACTCGGCAGAGTGGACAGCTCTGTGCTGGCTTGAGCGTCCGATCCTTTCCACATTTAGATGCTATGCACACAAAGTGTGCTTCTTAGGACGGACCACGTGTGGCTAACTACACTGATCATATGTACATAAGGGCAGAAACTGAACAGTTCCTCTCTGTTCCCTCCCCAGCAATATGATCAATCTCCAGGCTTTTATATACAATATACACAGACTACTTCCAGCCTGTGTAAGCTTTGCACACTATACCATGTGAACAAATAGAACTGTAAGGCCCTGGCTCACTTGATGTGATATCTTGGGAACATGATAGCTGCCACTTATTAAATGTCACACAGCTCATTTGACAGCAAGATGTCAAACCTTACTATACTCTAACACGCAGCTCTGTACATGGAAATCATAATCACTGCCTGGTATGGTTTTATAAACAAACAAATGAGGCATAAAGGCTACTTGCGAGGGGGTAACCCTTTGCTTCTAAGCCTCTGGGTGCTCTCAGGGATGATGCTGGCTACTCACATCCACTCAAGTGGCAGGGGATGTGGACTCCTTTTGTAAACTTTGTATACTTTGCAGGAAAGTGTCCAAGGCCCCCTCCTGAGGAGCTTCAGGAGCCAGATTGGGCTGCTTCATGTTTAGCCTCTGGGCTCCCCCTACATCTTTTCCCTGGGGGTTCACCTCTTCGTCTATTTATCTCCCCTGGATGCCACCCCTCCCCTGTGTGGTGTCTGAGAAGGGTGCTCGGATCTTCAGCCTGTGCTGCTGGCCTCTCTGCACCTCCCGATACCAACACCTCAGGACTCCAGAGCACTGAGGCTAAATCTCCACAGCCCTGGGGCCTGAGATCAGCCACCTCGAGAAACTGGGAAGCTGAAGCTACAGAGAAAGCAGCAGCACCTGAGGCCTCAGTTATGGCTGCTGCGGACTGGGAACTCGGGTAGGGGTGGGGGTAGCGGTATCCAACTGGAGCTAGTCTGTGAGCGCCATCTCTGTAGCCAGACACTGGCAGCCAAGGACAAGGAATCTGACCCCTTTAGTATAAGTTCACTATTTGAGTCAAGTTGTTTTGCTTAGCCCAGAGTTCAAGTTTTCGTAAACCCCTTGAGACATGTGTTGATAAGCCCCACCCCCACAGCTCTCTGTCATAATGGCATTTCAAACCTCTGCAACTGTCACAAAGGTCATCCCCAGCCCTTCAATAGGATCCCTTACCAGATGATAGTAATTTAGGTGGAAAATCTGAACAAAAAACCACCAATCCCTGAACAGGAAAGCCAACCAATCCCTAAGCTCTCCCAAGCTCAGAACCTGAAATCCCAGCAATCCTCACCCTGGAAATCTCTTCCCTAGAAAGCTCACCTCTTAACAAATCCTACATAAAGGCTGTGCCTGCTCAGTTCCCTACTGCCCTCTCCCAAAAGCAGTGGTAGCTACCCCTGGACTTGTCCGTCCACTCCCCAGACCTTCCACTAAGTCTCTTTTATGAGATTTGCTGCCTGGTTGGACTCATCGAGAAGACCTTAAGGAGCCGCCTGAGGCTCCTGAGCTCCTCAGCTCAGCTGGGGACACCCTCCCCTGGGAGCTGCAACACGTCTGCTGAGGAGACCTCCTCTCAGAGCTTTGCAACTCTTGGGGCTCTGTGTCTCAGGGTGCCCTCCCCATTGGAATACCTTCCCATCTCAGAGCTGTGTGGTTCCTGGGCTCCCAAGGCCCCAGGACACCTTTCCATCTGAGCAGGAAAGTCAACAGACATTGTCCCCTGTGTTATGACACTCTCTCTCTCTCTCTCTCTCTCTCTCTCTCTCTCTCTCTCTGTGTGTGTGTGTGTGTGTGTGTGTGTGTGTGTGTGTGTGTGTACACTTTCAGATCCACATCTGTAAGGGAAAGCTCTCCAGGTTCCAGCAGAAACTTAATGCCACCAGTCAAATCACTTGTCACCGTGGCCAAATACTATGTGGTCCCCATTTTGGGGTCCCACTTCCTACTTCACACAAAATCACATGTTGTGTTCACCGTGTTGGCTCTAGATTTAACAAAGGTCCTCCTGTCCACTGCACTGTCAGACCTGTCTCCTTTGTCATCCCCTTCCTTGACTACTTGTTTAATTGACTCCTCGGTCTCCAAACCTCTAGACAATTCCCGCAATCCAGTGCCCACATAATCATCTATGGACTGTCTCTCAAAAACTCAGGGAGGAAGCTCCCTTTATTCCAAAGCCTCCTGAAGTTCACAGTTAAAATCTCTGTCATTGCTGAAGCCACCTGATAGAACACAGCACGGGACCGTGCAGGGTTGGGCTAGGAGTCTCTCCCCACGATGCCCTGGGAAGGTCTCCTAAACGCTCCAAGCCCAGTTTCTTAGGGCTCTGGACGATAATCTTTTCATTCATTTGAGAAAATAGTGTGTGCTAGCAGCAGCACAGGAGGGCAGAACAGCAGTGCGATGATGCTATCATGCACCTCACCTAACTGTTCTGCCCACACGGCGGCACTTTCAGACTATGCGCAGGCTCTTTGCCCTCTTTTCTCCCATTTCAAGCCACAGTGGCTGTGATGTCATCTTTTGAATGCCAGGGTCCATAGTAAGCATTCCTCGTGATGTGGTAGAGGAATTGACACACACAGTGCTGTTTTAATGTACATGCTTGAGAAGAAACACATGCCCACCCGTACGCGTGTGCCCATACACATACAAACATACTAGAAAATGAGGGAAAGATTTGCTATCATGATGGCTATGGCAGAGAAGCATGTGAGAAAGCCAATTCAAAGCGTATTCCAAGACTCTGAAAAGCCTCCAGAATTAGAGGCCCTGTGTGCACTCAAGACTGAGGAAGATGGCCCAGGACTAAGCACAGAATGCGTATGTGAAAGGCTGCTGGAAGAGCTGGTCTCTAGGTCTCCCTAGCCTTCTAAGACCCTGAGGTCTCTGACTGAGAAGAGGTCCAGTCTGGACCACATCACGCTGAAAGGCTCCAGCGAGGCCTCACACTGAAGTTAGGAGCACGTGATAAAATTCCGTGTGCTCAAGTAAAACCCACAACTCCTCCCATGAGGCTGCGTCTGGCTGCCAAGTTCCAAGCCCTTCTCCAGGGCAGCTGCCTTCCCACAGACAAGAAATAAGAAAAATGTAATACCGTCCCAGCCCAGAGAAAAGACTCACTCATTGACTGAGAAGCTACAACTGCTTCCTGATGTGGCCAGCTCCAACCAGCTCTCAGTCAGCACTGAGGCAGAAGCTATCCCAGCCGACCGCTGTGCCTCATTGTGACGTGAGCAGGCTGCCAGGCTCAGCAGGGTTTGAGTTAAGCATCTGTCATAATTGAGGCTATCACACACTTCTCACATACACACACACACACACACACACACACACACACACACACACACACACTACACAAACACACAATCATACACATTATACACACTCATTACACACATGATGTAGGGATTCTGCGGCTGGAGCGGCATCGCCGACGCGGCAAGATCAAAAGAGGCGCTGCCAGCAGCGGCAAGATCAAAGGCCACTGCCCTTGCTGGTGCCGCCGTGGGCCACCGAGGCTATCACCACCGCCACTGGGGCTGCCACCACTGCCTCGCAGAACTGTGAGGTTCCTAGGCTCCCGTGCCTCAGGAAACTCTTGGGACACTATCCCACCTCAGGACTGGGATACGTTCCCAGCTCTCGGAGTTGTGGACACCTTTCCACGCGAGTCCCGGAAAGCAGGCCATACAACACACACAAGTGCGCAAAACAACAACAACACACCACACACATTTTACACAAGCATACACACAGCATACAAACCAACACATTCATACATACACACAGAGAGGTACACACAGAACAAGGAGAGTTCAGAGGAATTTCAGCAATTCTGGGAACACAAACAGACTTTTAAAATATAAAGTAATAAACAGAGCAAGGTAAAAGAAAGAATTGCTCCTTTCACATGAACATGAGCGACAGCAGGCCTTGCCTTCCTCCTCCTACCATCTTCTAAAAAGCAATGTGTCTGACAGGCTGTGGTGCAACGCCATTTTTTGCTGCCTATAAGCGTGGTCTCTGGAACCAAAGAGAGCAGGAGGCTCTTCTTAAAATTAAAGGTGTTTTATGCCTGAGATAAAACTGAATTCTACTCAGGCAAGAAAAATGCTTATACGTATAAAGCAAAAACAAACAAACAAAACCCACCAAAACCAACATAAACAAACAAACAAACCATAGTGACTCCTGGAGGTAAACAGAACAAAACCAGAGTAGTCTGAGGAAAGGTTTCCGCACCTTGAGAGCATGGAAACTGTGGCACGGTTCATGCTACATTCCAGGGCAACCTCTGTAAAGGCCGACGGACACAAAACCCATGAAATGGTGTGCCCCTCATGGGTTTAAATTAATGAAAAGTAAATAAATAAAACTGAGAGAGAAAAAAATAAAATAGAATTGTAACTTTACTTGTTTAATTCTAAGAATACAAAACCTGGCCGGGCATGATGGCACACGCCTTTAATCCCAGCACTCGGGTGGCAGAGGCAGGTGGATCGCTGTGAGTTTGAGGCCAGTCTACACAGTGAATCCAGGACAGCAAAGGCTACACAGAGAAACAAAAACAAACAAACAAACAAACAAACAAAGAACGCAAAACTCAGTCTACGGAACTAAAAACATGATAGTAAAAAAATTAACAGAATTAGGAGAGAAAGCTGAAGACATTTTCCAGAAATTGGAGCAATAAGACAAGAGATGGAAGATTAGAAATGGGGAGTGAAGGATAAAGATTAAACAGCCCAGAATATTTGCTTCTCAGTAGAAATTCCAGCAGAAAAAAATATACACAAAATACAGAGGAGAAAATTATCACCTGGGCAACAGTGACACACACCTTAATCCCAGTCCAGTCTACACAGTGAGTTCCAGTACTACACAGAGAAACCCTGTCTTGAAAAACAAGAAAGAAAGAAAGAAAGAAAGAGAATTATCAGTACCATAAGAAACAAAATATATAAACACTTCAGGAAAGTACCTCAGCACTGAAAGACATGGGCTTCTGAGGTCATGACCTGCCAGAAATTACAAAAAAAGATTAACACTGACCCACAGCATGTCATGATAAAAGTCAGATCATGCAGGTTAAAAAAAAAGTAATAAAAATGTGTGATTCAAAGAGGTCCATAAGAAGACAGTGTTTCAAGACCTCGTATTTCTACTAGAAAAAATTAATGGGGCAGTGAGATGGTTCAATCCTGGAACCCACAGTGAAAGGAAAGACCCTTCATATATGCACTATGGAATGCATACACCTGCACATACACATGCACATACACATGCACACACACACACACACACACACACACACACACACACACACACACACATGCTCACACATGCACACACATACACATGCTCACACATGCACACACACACTCCAAGGCAGGCACACAGTGAGTTTTCATCACATCCCCCATGCATTGTCTTCTTCAGTATGAGTAGCATACATTTTTCCTGCTAAGAAATCCCACAGAATTTCTTTGTCATCGTTAAGGGAACACAAATTTAATGAGGCAGAGGACAAAATAAACAGCAGCCTGGCCTCATGTTATAATTCTTCAATTTGTATAGAACATGAGGGCTGTCAAATAATACTGTCTTTTTTTCTTTCTTTTTTCTGTCATTAACAAACACTATTGCTGGTCCCTGTGTGAGCATGCCATTGTGAATTAATGAACTACATAATGATCTGTGGGACAGTGGAGCACATCCCTGTGTCCTAAATGACAGCCTTGACAGTGAGCGGCACTGAGGAGTCACAAGCAGGCTTTGTACCACTTCAGCACTTTAGCTCCTTCATCAATAAAATGGGATAATGGCAGCAATAATGACATCCGCCTCATACAGCAGCTGTGAGCGTCAATGAGACTGCACACCTGATGTGCCCAGTGCACCCAGAAAATGGTAGACAGGATGCAGGTACCGCTGATTGGAACTGCATAAAGACAGTATCCACTGATACTCCTCTGCCTCAAAACCTGTGTGGCTGCCCTTGCTTCTTCAGCACCAAGGACCCATAAAGGGGACAAGCACAGAGGGTGAAGGAGGAGGCTGATGCAGGAGCATGGTGAGTTTGATGTCAGCCTGTGCTGCATGGCAAGAGGAAGAGAAAGAAGGAAGAAACAAAAAGAAGAGAAGGCGAAAGAGAGCTCGTGTGTATTATTTATGCCGCGAAGGCTCCGAGAGGGCTGGAGATGCTCAGTAGGCAAGAGTGCTTTGCTGTACAAGCACAGAGATCTCAGCTCTGGTCCCCAGGACACACATAAGAAGTCAGGTACGGCCATGGGCACATCTGCCAGCCCGGCACTGTGGGGCACCAACTAAGGAGGATTGCTGGGTCTTGTTGGCCAGCAACCTAGCCCCAAGTTCACGGAGAGACTCTTGTCTCAACGGAGGGAGGTAAAGGGTGAAAGAGCAAGACACCCAATGTCCTCCGTGGGGCTCTGCGTGCATATGCACCAGAGGGTGTACACACACACACACACACACACACACACACACACACACACACCACACCACATGCATACTACACACATACACACATGCATACCACATGTACACATACACACATGCATACTATGCACACATAAGCTGGCACACCTGCAAAGACTTCGGAATCTTTCAGTAGAAAATGTGGCTTAATCTTAAATAATCCATTTCCCAAATGTATGGTTTTTTGAGCATCAAACATCTTTCAAATGTCAAGAATGTTTGCTCCACAGACGCCACATTAGGAATTGACCTGGTTAAGAGCCTTCTCTTAGGCCCCATCCCCCCACCCTGTGCAGTAGGCTGGAGGTGATGTCATTCGCCAGCCTGACAGGTTGCCTCCTCAGCAGGACCTGCCCTTGGGATTTATGTGGAGGAAACACTTTTTCTTTACTGTGGCACCAATCCCTTTGAGAAGTGACTTCTCTGTGTGACTTCCTTACTGTTAAGCCTAGGAGGACCCAGGTACAGGAAACTATGAACTTGTTAAGTGAGGGCACCTGTCTCAAAGTGAGAAGCGGCTGTTACGATGGATGGCATTTTAAAGGGGGGGGGGGGAGAGGTGAAATCAGACCAATTTTGAATTATCATCCAATTGTATAGAATAAAAATAAGTGGAAACGCTCTAAATTTAGTATGCTCAGAAGTTCTCTGTGGATATTTTATCATCCTCTTTCTCCTCTCTGTGGTAGCACAAGGCATGCTGGTCTCCAATAAAGGTTCTATCTTGGGCTAAAAACAACTGGGACAGGCAGCAGAGAAGAACAAAAATAGAGTCAGATATAAAGTAGGCCACGGGCTACAGAAAAATCCCAGCATATTGTGCTTTTGGAAAAATATCCCCACCCTGTCTTATCATAGCAACTAGCAATGCTGATTCCATCTCCCCCCAACCCCAATGCCATTGTAAGTGTACACTGGGCAGGAAGGCCCTCGTTGTTCTAAGACTGTTGCTAATTTTTATACAGATAAGATAGACAAGGAGGCCCAAGAAAAGACTTCATGACCAACAAGGAACAACATCAATATTTGCATGGCAAAACACGTTTTGACATTGACAAATGGTAGAAGAAATTTGACTGCTGAAATGAGAAAGAGAAATTGGTTCTACTTCACCAAGGAAAACTTCCACATAAAGACAGAATTGTGACCATTAGCAGCAAAGCCATAAATTCAGAGCAATTGGTACAAAAGAAAGAAAGTGCAGGTAGGCCAAGGGTTAGCTCAGCACATAGTGTCCAGCAGGCACTTGGGGATGCTTACAAGTGGAGTAGCACCTAGAAAGGGGGCAGGACTCCTAAGTCTAGAGACGTGGAGAAAGGCTTGCACCCCACGAGTGTGAGATGTAGGTATTCAAGCGACTGCTTGATGAATAAATAAGGACAGCCCAGCTGGGGTGGTAGCTCATGCCTATCACAGCAGCACTTAGAGGCTGAGACCAGAGGATTACCACAAGTTAAAGGCCAGCCTGGATCATAGAAAAAGTTCTAGGCTAACATGGGCTACACAATGATACTCTATCAAAAAAAGAAAGAAACAAAGAAACAAAGAAACAAAGAAAGAAACAAAGAAAGAAAGAAAAGTCAGAGCCTGTTCATCTGAGGAGTAAACTAGAGGCCATCCACACATACGACTGGCTGTTCCAGTGTTCCTTGAATGCTGAGGATGACTCTCCCTGGCTGGCCTGTATGAGAACAGAGGAGACCCACTGTCACATCAGATTGCCAACAAAGAAGAAGGACTAAAATCAATTCTCCCCACTCACGACAGGAAGAAGAAATACCGGAGTAAAGAGTGGAAAATGAAAACTCTGCAGCATGTGAGACATCAGCTCTTAGCCCTGAAGGAAGATAAGTCACAGCGTAGTGGGATAGTGTCTCTCCGTCCTCCCAGAGATGCACTGCAGATGCTCACACAGGAATGTCCACCCCTAAGCCTGATGCCTATCAGCCAGCGCATTTCCAGAACCACTGGCTCCTGCCACGCCCTTGGGTTCTGCATGAAATTCCTTCTCCTTCCCTGTTCCCAGTTAAGTTACACTGAGAATTTGAAAGCAAAGCTTGTAAAATATCAAATCAGTATCTAGTACTGACTGGTTGCCAAGCCTGAGCATCATAACAGTTGTGACTTGTAGCACTTATTTTCTTTTATGTGTGTATATGTGTTTGACATTTTTAACTTTTTCCCTTTTTTATTAATTCATTCATATTACATCTCAATAGTTATCCCATCCCTTGTATCCTCTCATTCCTCCCTCCCTCCTGCTTTCCCCCTACTCCCCTCCCCTATGTCTGTGACTGAGGGGGACCTTCTCCCCCTATATATGCTCATAGGGTATCAAGTCTCTTCTTGGTAGCCTGCTATCCTTCTTCTGAGTGCCACCAGCCCCACCCCCCACCCCACCCCACCCCCCCACCCCGGTCAAGGGGACGTGGTCAAATATGAGGCACCAGAGTTCGTGTGAAAGTCAGACCCCACTCTCCACTCAAATGTGGAGAATGTCCTGTCCGTTGGCTAGATCTGTGTAGGGGTTCAAAGTTTGCTGCACGGATTGCTCTTGGCTGGTGCCATAGTTTGAGCAGGACCCCTGAGCCCAGAACTGCTCTTCATAATGTTCTTCTTGTAGGTTTCTAGGACCCTCTGGATCCTTCTATTTCCCCATTCTCCCATGCTTCTCTCACCTAGAGTCCCAATAGGATGTCCTCCCCTCTGTCCCACTTTCCTGGTAAGTGAAAACTTTCATGGGACATGCCCCTTGGGCTAGTATGCAGATATAAGTGAGTATATACCATGGTAGCACTTATTTTCAAAGATTGCAACATGGGCCTTATGGACCACATGCAAACATGCACACTCAACAGATAGCCCCTCTGCATTATCCACCACTGAACGCTCATCTGCGTCCTTCAGACATGGTGGATGGACTAGGAGTCACTGGTCCACCAGTGGCCCAAACCCAATCCTGATTTTATTCCACTCAGGCCTGAGAGAAGAAAAGGGGGCATGGGGAGGGATGACTGATAATAACACCAGCTGTGTCTCCTCCTGCACCCTTGTCATCCCCTATGAAGCACATTGACCTAATAGTCTTTCATGACACCAGAAGAGCCAAGCCCAGTCTAGACCTCAGATCCCCAAATGAAAGGCACAAGGTGGTCCAATTTTAGTTCTTTCTGAAACATCTTGCTTCAGCCTTAGTGTCCCTTACCAATTCCCCCTTCAGCTTACTAAGCTACGAAAGACAAGGCTTTGAGTGAGGATGATGCTGTGGAATTGTTGGAGCCCTTGGTAGCACAAGGCAGAAAAACACTCTGCTTAAAAGTAATGGGCAGCAGCTGAGAAGAGTGCAAGCCATGCCCAGGGTCCAGGCGACGTGAGGAAGACGCAGCCCCGATACACTCCTCCCACAGTGGAGCATGCTGAAGAAAGAGCCTGTGTCCCCACAGGCCTCGGCCAGTAACTCAGCCCAGGGCCATTCTTTATCTACACATGGTAGGATATAATAAGGTCTTGGCTTTCTGGAATGGGATTCCTGCTTCATTTTCCACTGGAAGCATCCTTGCACCTGTGGGTACTTCACACACCACCTGTACAACACGATGACTATGTGGAATGACACATTGCATTGAGATTTAAAAGAAATACATAATATACAATATGATTTGAGTCCCAATATACCTACTTAAAATGAATCCTTGAAATACAGCCTTGCAAAGGTTTGAAAATCCCTATGTAGATTGGTGCTTAGCCAAATCGTCATCAGAGAGACTTCTTCCAGCACTGATGGTAGCAGATGCAAAGACCCACACCCAAAACTGTAGGTGGAGCTCAGGAAACCCCATAGAAGAGGGGGAGAAGAACTGTAGGGTCCAGAGGGGTCAAAGACACCAAGAGAACACAGCGGAAAGAATCAACTAAGCGGGGCTCAGAGGGGCTCATAGACACTGAAGCAGCAATCACAAGCCTGCATGGGCCTGCGCTAGGTCCTCTGCGTACATGCTGTGGTTGTTAGCTTGGGGTGCTGTGTGGGACTCCTAACAGTGGGAATGGGAGAGTGTCTGACTCTTTTGCCTGCTCTTGGGACCCTTTTCCTCCTACTGGGTTGTCACATCCAGCCCTGATAGGAGGGTTTGTGCCTAATCTTACTGCATCTTTGTTGTGTCATGTCCAGTTGATATCGCTGGAAAGCCTGATCCTTTCTGAAAGAAACAGAGGAACAGTGGATCTGGGGGAAAGGGGGAGGCAGGTGCTGGGAGGAGTGGAAGGAGGGGAGGCTATGTTCAGGATGTATTGTATGAGAGAAGAATAGAAAGAAAGAAAGAAAGAAAGAAAGAAAGAAAGAAAGAAAGAAAGAGAGAGAGAGAGAGAGAGAAAATCTGTATGTAATTCAACACCTCCTTTGGGGATAAGGGACTACACACGTACGTTGTGATCAATGTGACCAGCTGCCTGTGACAGCTATTCTTGGTTGTCAACTTGATACAACTGGATACAACTGTGAAGTCTTTTCCTTGATTAAATTGTTTGAGCTGGAAAGACATACCCTAAATCTAAATATTTTGGTATGGGAAAATCTACCTTAAATCTGGGCCACGCCATCTGGTGGCAGCCTGTATAAACAACGTGGACGAAGGAAGCTCTTGCTCTTTGCCTGCTTGCCTTTGCTCTCACTGTCAAGTACACCCCCTCATTACCAAAGCCTACTTCTTTGTGATTCTGGAGTACACTGGAGACCAGCTGAGACATCCATACTCATGGACTGAATAACTGGATCCTTGGACTTTCCATTGGTAGGCAGCCACTGTTGAACTAGCTGGACCACAGTCTGAAAGCTATTCTAATAAATCAAACACACACATACACACACACACACACACACAGAGGGGGGGGGAGGGAGGGAGGGAGGGAGGGAGGGAGGAGGGAGGGAGGAGAGAGAGAGAGAGAGAGAGAGAGAGAGAGCACCATAATGCCTTGAAAAAAGACAGTCTCTGCATTTTGTTTCACAATAATACTTTTCTTTAAAAGTACTTCTTGTTATCAGCATAATGTAAGTCATGACAGTATAGGCTCCTTTCTTTGCAGTCTTTCTGGCATTTCTAACCAAACTCCGATATTTTCTGTATTTTTTCAGTTATCCAATATTAATAAAAGCAATGAACAAAACCAGGCACCCGAGATGCCGTTCAAATCAGCATTATGGTTTTTTGCCCACAGTGGAAAGTGTAGCTAGTTAACACTGCTAAAACATCTCTCAGGCACAGCAACCCAAGGAAGAGGGCAGCAAGCTGTGCGGCCACTGGGGCTGATCTCGGAGGCAGCACTGGAAACACGCTGCAGCCCCACCTCCATCGATCACTCACCAATCTTACTTTGCATCTTGGCTACAAGAGAAAATGGGATTTGTTTCCCTGAAGAAATATGTCACTGTTCTGCCTGAATTATTAAGCTTTACTGTTACAGAGAGAAACAGAGTCAAGGAAAAAGACAGAAAAGGAAAATAAAATTAGAGCCAGGTTGCCATCTACAGTCAGAAGGCAGCATTGCTGGTTCAAGGAGCATTCGCTTGATAGCTGAACATCAGTGAACATTAGAGATTTTACAAAAGCAAAACATGTGACTAAAACCATTATTTTTTTAAATATCATAATTAGAACAGTATATAGGTACAGAACACTGAATTAAATACTTGTATATAGTTAAATATGCATTGGAAAATAATTTTAAGTATTCACTCTAATCCTCAAATTTAAGTCTTCGAAATACCAAATACCTCTCCTCGCTTTATATACACAGTTCTTAATAGAAAAGACGAGGGTTCCATCTCCACAAGCATCCCCTGCACATCTTTACTCATTATCTTGATTCCCGGCATCCTGCACAGTCTTTTTTCTTGCTATCTCTATTCCTTTTGCTTGAGCCCTCCAGAGACCTGAGCTTCAAGAAGCACACACTTGGTTCCAATTACTAAAATAGATGGCATTAAAGTAAAAGGCAGCTGTGATTATAAATGAATACAAAGGCTGAATTAGGGGAGAGAGACACATGTGACATTTATAATCTAGAAACTTCTTCTAGCAAAGGACATGGGGGTGTCTTTAAGGAGAAGTTGCTTAGGTTTCAGTTGTGCAGATATGAACTGATACTTATATTTACCATGTCGCAGCTTCAGCTACAAAACTGTACCTTTTCTTTTCAGTTTTCATGGAAAAATAAATGATTTTTGGAAGTCAAGGTTTATTGGGGGGGGGAGTCATGATTTTCCTATTGTAGAAAATATGTGGGAATGCTTCATCTCAGCGCTTCAACAATGTTTCCAAACCAGCAACATTGTCCTCGTATGGGGGTGGGGGCGGGAATCATCCTCAAGACCTTCCTTTGAAAGGAGCTTATAGTTTTGCAGGGAATAATGAGCTAGAGCCATCTAAAAACCCGTGGCCCTTGCATGACAAAGCTAGCCTGGAGAATGCCTGTCTGGGATGGGAGGCTATCTGAAGCAACTTCCCGTTCCCTCAAGGCCACTGAGGGGTCCACCTGCTCTGATCGCATCTTAAAAACTATTTGCTTCAGTGTTAAAGATGGTTGCTGTTTTCGTGCCCAAAGATAGAAATGTTATTGAATACACAGGACAAGGTTCTGAGAGTTCAACTTGCCAGTACAGTTTGCTTTCCAATGAAAGGAATGCTAACCCGATCTTGTGTTCTCCATCCTGCACAGTGACCACTCGTAAGCCCAAAGACGTAAAATCCCCATGCGGCAAGGTAAAAGCTGGCACTCTGCACACTGATGAGACCCTCAAAGACAAAGAGCAAAGAGCATCTTCCCTCTTGAATGAAATAATTGCAAGCTGTAAATTGGTCCAGTCCCTTTGTGGAGTTTAAAGTATTACAGAGACCCACCCATCTTTAGTTTCTACCGTTTATTTGGCCAACATTCATTAAATGCCTTGATTTCTATTAGACCTAGGCAATTGTTGAGACCTTTATTTTTTAAATCAACTAAATATAGCAGCTCATGCCAGCACTCAGAACGCTAAGGCAGGAGGATGCCATGAGTTTGAGAGCAGTCTGGACAGCATGGTGAGTTTCCAGTCAACCCAAGCTAGAGTGAAACCTTGTCTCAACAAAGCAACACGAGTACACCACAGTCCATATGGTCTTAGGGGCTTTAAAAATTTAACATATGTTTATGGAAATAAAGTTTCTATTGTGTTTAGCTTTCAGAAATGGCCTGTTTTTCCCAGGTAACTTTTTTCCCCCTTCTTGCTATAAAATAGGCACCCAATGACACCTGCCAGCTACATAGCTACATTCCATCCTGAGCTCCTCACTGCTTGCTCTCTGGAGGGAATATAACAGCCATGGTCATGCAAAGTACTGAAGAAAACTTACAGCATGAGTCTGCAATTAGGAGGAAGACAGTGGGCCGGCAGGACTGGAAGGAGGAGGTGGACCATCAGTCAACAGCAGAGAACCCAGTAGGCCTAGCTTCTGCTAATCTCCACCAGTGAGATCCCAGGAGATAGGAGACCCTTTTCTCCCCTCTGGGGAACCAGAGCATGCATTTATCCTGTGCCCGCCCTGTCCGCTCTCCCCACTGCAGCCCTGGGGAGTGAATCTAGGGCCTCACGCAAATCAGAAAAGTGTTTTACACTGAACTATATCCTCAATCTTTCCTACACTTTACTTTGAAACATAGGCTCAATGAACTCTCCGTCCTGAGGGGTCAGGGATTTAGCTCAGTGGTAGAGCGCTTGCCTAGCAAGCACAAGGCCCTGGGTTCGGTTCTCAGCTCTGGTGGAAAAAAAAAAAGAAAAAGAAAGAAAGAACTCTCCGTCCTGGCCTTGAACTTGAGACCCGACAGCCTCGGCTTCAGTCAGCCTCCTGAGGAGCTGAGGTGGCAGGTGTGTGTCACCAGGCCGAGTCTGATTGTTTCACTTGCTCTTTCGGCCTTGGGTCCTTGTCTTTGTCTGGTTCCTCACGCGTCTGGGTGGCATCCTCTAGACTGCTGCCTTGCGTGAGTGCACGCCCTGCATTCCACACGACTCCGCATATCCGATGGAATTCCCATACAGTGGCTGGGCTCTGTGCATGACTTACAGCCCTCTCCTGTCCATCTCACTCCATTTTCCATTTCCAGCCAGCTGCTGCCTGGGCCAACTATCTGTCTTCACTTTTATGAGCCCATCCTATCAAGAATATATTTGAAATAAAACCAAATACAGCCCTTCTCTACCAAAACCTAGTGTGAAAGTTCACCATTTCCCCACACTTGTCCTGATGTAAGGCTGCCTTTGTCTCACACTAATGGATCTCAGACTAACGCAAATGCTTTGCTTTGGGTTTTCTTTGCTGGAGGTTTGTTGTTTTTTTGTTCTTTGTTTTGTGTGTGAGTTTGTTTGTTTTGTTTTGTTTGATTTTGTTTTTGAGACCCAGAGGGCCTGGAACTCTCTATGTAGCACAGACTGGCCTCAATCTCCTGATTGATCCTCCTGCCTCTGCCTCCCAAGTGTTAAGATCATAGGCATGCACTGCCATGGCTGGCTCAAAAACTTTTAAATTGGTCTTATAGTTATGTCATGTAAAGTCTATGTGTGGTTAGTATTCACTTGGATGTCAGAAGGTCTTCAGGAAATGTGAGGTGTGAATACCAGCGAATCATGAGTGTAGACAAGGATTGTAGAACTTTAACCCACAGAGGCCAGTGTTAGCAATACTTAAGCAAAGTGTAAAGTACCAAGCAAGCACCCTCAGCAGGTGCGCAAGAGTGGCAGTGTTCCCTTTTTATCCCAGTAAGACTGACTTAAAATAGGAGCCGAGTGTGAGAAACAGTTGTTTCTCGCCCAGTGAAAATCTTCTTTGAACAACCTCATATACGACAAGACAAAAAAAGGAATATCTCCGTCAGCCTAGAGAAATGAACATTATCAAGTAAAGAATGAAAATTGAACGGCTAAAGAGAGATGGCTCAGTGGTTAACATCCCTTGCTACTTTTCCAGAGGACCTGAATTCAATTCCCAGCTCCCAAAGTTTCCTGCACTCACACGTCCATACCCCTCCACACATCCAAGCACACTTACATATAACTAAAGATAAAAAAAAAATTAAATAAGAAAGATTTAAAATGGATCCACATCCTTAAAAATAGCCATATGACAATGCAATAACAAACTCACCGTTGCTTGGGATTGCTTGTTGGGAATTCTTCGACTTCACACTTTGTTTCCCTTTTGTGGGTTTTTCTGAGTTTGAGTCTTTCTTCCCTTTCCTCTTCAGGGGCTGAGGAGATGAGTTGTCACTGGAGCCAATGGTTGACTTAGATTGGCGATAATTTCCCTAAATGACAAAATATTAGACCCTTACTATTGGGTAATGAACTCTCAAAGGTATTCCCAGTACACACATGTGTGTAACTAGTGATCCCAGAGATGGGGCCCTGCATTCATTTCCAACTGTTGGTCTTGGTTTCACGCTAAGTGCAAACGCACCTTCCTAGAGGCAGGAGGAAGGCCTGGCTGAGGGTGGAGCTCGGAGGCACAGCGCTTGGCTAGTGCTTTGTGAGACTAAGATTCCATCACCACGGCACACAGAAAAACAGAACCAAAGCCATTCCTTGGCTGGGGAGGTAGATGGCTCAGTAAAGCACTGGCCCACCCAAGCAGGAGAACCATACTTCAATTCCCAAAGCCAAGAGGCAAAGCCAACCATGGAGGTCACACTTACAATCTCAGCTATGGGGAGGGATCACTTAGAGCTCCACAGCCATCTAGCCAGCCCAGGCAAAATGGGGTGGGGGACTTCAGGCACTGTCAAAAACAAACAAACAAGCAGAAGGGACCCCAAGGAACAACATCAGACATTGACCTCTGGGCACACACAGTTCCCTCATCAGCTAAATGTGCCTGATGCAGCTGCCTTTATACTGTCCCAAGGATGAAGGGGAAGATGTGTAACATAACGAGAATATTGCCTGATGCTAAGGGTCTGGTGTTTTCTCCAAGATCAGAGGACATAGAATATAAAGTCATATCAGAGATAGAGGTGTGGGTGCATGATACAGTACTTGCTTAGTGTGTGTAATGTCCTGCATTCAGTCTCCAGTACTGCAAGAATAAAATAAGTAAGTAAATAAATAACTCGACCGTATTGGAGCAACCTTCATGTAACATCTGTACTATGCTACTATCTGAAAATAAATGTAGTAATATTAAGTAAACAAATCTGCCTGGAAGCCTATTATAAATGCTCACTTTAAACATTTATATATTCAGTCACCCAAAAGCATTTAAATGGTTTTAGCCATCATCCAATTAAGAATAGAAAAAAAATCACCATCTTACAAATGAAGTTATTTATGCTATTTTGTCACAGCCTACAAGAAAATGAATCATGCATAGATTTATTAACAGTATGAAAACTTGTCCAAATCTATAACATTTTTGCATAATTTAATTTCCATTCCACTGGCAATTTAGACATCCAGTTTCCATTTAATTATTGCATTATCTACAAGAAGAGATTTATTTTTTCTTTCTGTTCTTTCAGTACAGTTATTGTCTGGAGAAGACAGACAGCATGGCAGGGAGTGGAGCTTCCGAAGTCATTAGCCAAGACCCAGACTGTAGTCTGCAGTCAGCGCAGTCCATACAGCCTGAGATTCCAACACTGTAAATGCTTGTGACGACAGCACCCCTTCATAGATGGTTGGTGCCTTTCTAGAAGGTTGGAAGATGCCGTTAAATGTGCTATTGAATGGCCAGTGAGTGAGGCAGTTGGCTCCCAACAAGGATGGTGTTACTACACTCTGGGAAAACCTCACTCACCAGCAGCAGTGTGTGACAAGAAAGATCAGAGATCTTGCTGTAGACTGCCTAGGTCAATAATTTTACCTCACTTCCAGAAGGGACAGTTAGAGGAGCAGCTTAGGAAGCGTTAAGAAAGATGGGTTAATTTTTATTCCTTCTCAAGTTTCTGATGAAGATGAAGACCAGATAATTTAGTTTTACAATTAAGCTTAGTTGTTTAGGGGTTAAGATGTTTTTAGGTCTAGATAGATGTTTTAAGTTGATAATGACAAGACATGATAGACATTGATTTACATTCAAAATTTTAGACTCACCAAGATAGGAAAAATGTTTTCTTCAAGGCTACCAAGTTCAAATAGCCAAAACATTATGAATGTAACATTTTTATAATTTCTGATTGTTTTGTGGTTCTTCTTGCTGTATGTAGTTTATTGTATTTATGTGTAATAAGATAAAGGTATACATAAAAATAAATAAATAAAAACTTAAAAAAAGAAAGAAAGATGGGCTGAGGGCTGGGAGGTGGCTCAATTGGAAGACTTCCCCTTGGAACAGTTGGGCCAGGGGCAAACCCAAATAGGAATTCTCCACTTCTTTCCCTGTGCCTTCCATTTCTCTGTGGTTTGTGTTCTGTGGCAGATCTCTTGTCTGCCTGGTGTGTGTGTTTATCCCTGTTGCCTATCCATAACTAAGATTTTTGTTCTATAATTATTGAACAGCATAAAAAATTGTATAGAAAGATAATGGTGAATACTTTTCCCAGAAATTTTTAGCAGAGTTTTAGAGGGAAGAATTTACATTTTTGACCCAGAGTAGCACTCAGAACTACAAACAGACATCCACATGTGTTTTCAACATTCATGGTGATTATTTGTTTTGTTAAAGGTTGCTTCCAACCTGTTGACTTATTTTAGCAATTGATAAACACAACATGCACACACACACACACACACACACACACACACACACACACACACACACTATTCCTGATGGTCAGGGGTGTAGAAGAGTACATAGTTTAAGATTAAAGCCATACATATAGCTTGGTTAGAAAAGATGATTGCCTGGGAAGGGCAAAACATATTAAGGTTGGTTCTATTGTACCTTAAAGGTAAAAGGTTAAACTTAAACCTGCTATGTATGCAGTGGGATAGCAGGCCGAGTTCATGGTTCTGAATTATCTCAAGGCACGTTATTTTGGTTTGGTTTGGTTGGTTGGTTTGGCTTTTCAAGACAGAGTTTCTCTGTATCATCCTGGAACTCACTCTATAGTCCAGGCTGGCCTTGAACTCAGACCTGCCTGCCTCTGTCTCCTGAGTACTAGGATTAAAGGCATGCGCCACGACCACCTGGTTCTCAGGGCATATTATTCAGTTGGTTACAAGACAGGCAAAAGCTCAGTTTCTGAAAGCAAGATGTGTTTTCAGGAAAGCTGTTCCCACGGGAATAGTGCTTGCCACACAAAGCCTGAGGAGCTGGGTTCAGATCATCAGTGTGCCTCTGAGAAGTCAGCAGTGGAGGAGGCAGGGCACAAAGTCAGGAGCCTGCTGGCCAGCTAGTTTATCCAATTACTGGTCACCAGGTTCAGTGAGAGATTTTAATCTCAAAAACTAAGGTGAAGAGCCATCGACCAGAGCCCTTGATGTCAACTGATCTCTACACACACATGCACACATGTGTACATACACCACATGTACATGTGCACATACATACAAACACAAGCATGCACATGCACACACAATAAAATAATAAAATCGTATTTGAAATTCTTTTTAAAGACTGGTTGATTCAGACAGTCCTAGGGGGAAGGAATGTTGTTGGTAACTGATGTTCACACATGCTCCGAGCCATTCAGTAAGGAATACCATCCAGATACCTTTCAAGTGAACCATAAACCCAACTGAGAGAAAAGAAAGAATTGCTAATGCTTTGTCTTATAACTTGTGTATGATACATAAATCATATGGAAGTTAAAGAGGGAGGAAGGAGAGCGGGAGGGACCACCTGCTGCTCATGTGACATGGTCAGACACCATCAGTCACTGCTCTTAGATTTCAGGGAGTGTCTTCAACCCTACTGTGTGTTAGTTGGTAAAGCAGCACCACTATGAACTCACGCCATGCTTTTCAGCTTTAAAGGAAGGTGTTGTCAGAAGCGTTGTCTACTGAAAAGAACCCACTTTCTCCAGGTATGATTTTTTTTCTTTTCTATTTTAGATAGGGTCTCTAATGAATCCTAGAGCTCCCTAATTGGATAGACTAGCTGTCCAGGAAACACCTGAGAATTTCCTGTCTACACTTCCTCATCGCTGGGATTTTAAAACCATGCCTGTATGCCTGAGTTTTGTTGTTGTTTGTTTCTTTGTTTGTTTTGTTTTGTTTTGTTTTAATGTGGGAGCTGAAGATCCAAACCCAGGTCACCGTGCTTCCCAGACAAGTCCTTTACCCACCGAGTCCTAATATCTAGAAACACCCACTATGGGGCGTGGCCCTCTAAAAGAGCCATCCCACACATAGCACACTATGGTCATGTGGAAACAATCAAGAAGCAACCAAAATTTAGAGGGTGCCTTGCAAAATTTAGTACCAGGAGCCACTTTAGCCACTGGCCTGCCTGTACCTCACATGGACACCCTCCAGCCATTGGCCTGCCTGTACCTCACATGGACACCCTCCAGCCACCGGCCTGCCTGTACCTCACATGGACACCCTCCAGCCACTGGTCTGCCTGTACCTCATATGCACACTGAAAGATAAATAAGAAGCTCAGAGTTGGCTCCAAGTGTAGCCTTCAATAGCCCCTCCAACCTCCACACCTACGCACAGTGGGGCACAGCTGGATCTCAACTCTACAGCTCCCTAGGCTCTTTCGAGGAAGATCTAGCCAACTCCAACCTGATAAACTTCCTAACACACACTCATACACACACACACACACACACACACACACACACACACACACACACACACACAGTAAAGCATAAAGTACCAAGGCTGAGGTCATTTTGTGAGCTTGCTTTGCTGAAGACTTCTAACTGTGCACCATAACTCTGTTGACATCGCCCTCACACATGCACCTACTGATGGCAGGTATGAACTGACCTTTTGCCCCTACTGGCCTCAGTTTCCCCATGTGTCAGAATGCAATTTGAGGAATAAGAATTTTACTTTAATGTGCTTATAATTTGCCTCAGAGCCGGACGTGGTGGTGCACCCCTATAATCCCAGCACTTGGGAGGCAGAGGCAGATGGATCTCTGTGAATTTAAGGCCAGCCTGGTCTACAAAATGATTCCAGGACAGCCAAGGCTATCACACAGAAATCCTGTCTTGAGAAATCAAAGCAAAACAAAATAAAAGTAAAATATAATAATTTGCCTCACAGTGATTTTGATACTCGTGAAGTCACGGTAGCCAATGAGTCCTGTATCAAAACCCTGGACGTTCTTATGTTCCACCCCAAAGTACTGACCATAAGATGCACTGACCCCAGATGGTTTTTAAAAAAAAAAAAAAGCCATTTTTCTTTTCAGCATTTTGGACATTTTCACCTCTTTTCCTCTAGAGGGCACCCTGATCCTGTGCGGTATGACTGCGAATGGCAGACCTGCATTCATGGTGTTTTTCTGTACAAAATAAATCACTTTTCTCTTTTTGGATATAAGAGTAGAATAACAGCCTAAAATTATTCTCAACTTAGTAAATCCTGCATTCCTCCTACCTGTGAGTTGGTGGGCAGTTTTGTACGATGTATTCTACTAGTTGTTTTCCGTCTACTCGTATCCTAAAGTCCTCTACTGCCTCCTCTCCTCCCGACTCTTCTTCGTGCACTAAAACAGTTACTAGAAATCTATGTGGGAGACATGCAATCTTAACAACCTAGTGCTGTGTCCCCTTTAAGTTCAGCGCACCTAAAGCAGGAAGTTGAGCCCCTCCTACACAGTCCCCTCACTCATAACCCTCCCCTGGGGCCAGACAGTTAATGATCTATCTATGGAGCCCAGTGTTCCCGGAGAGCCTGTTCATTACAGCAAAGGCGTGAACTAGCTCTTCTGTTAAAAACCAAGCTTGTGACTGGGTTTGCTGGCATAGGGTGCTGTCAGCGGCTCACTGCCAGGCATCCGCACACCCCTAAGTGAGCTGCCTGTGAACCCTGTGTGCACCAGGCACTGTGCTCTCGATTAGTCTCTGCTCAGAGAATACTAACCAGAGAGCAGCACAACCTTCCTGTCCCCTCTCTCCTCTCTTGTTCCAACCAACTTTCCTCCTAGTTCTTCCCTAGCGGACTGGTCT
This sequence comes from Acomys minous, assembly GCF_964271855.1. Taxonomy (NCBI): domain Eukaryota; kingdom Metazoa; phylum Chordata; class Mammalia; order Rodentia; family Muridae; genus Acomys; species Acomys minous. Next base: position 67,502,287 of record NC_140490.1, read on the forward strand.
CTCATGCACTAGAACAATAACCTGTGCACAGTGAAAGCTCTGAAATCTCTAGACACCCAGGGACCGCAACTGGGCCCCAGGTAGGAACAGTCACTCAACAAACAGCTGCTGGGCAAGCAAACTGACCAGCAGCCACACACTCAACACAGAGTTATAACAGAGAGCCCCCGCCAGCCCTACAGCCACACAGTTCCCATACTTGGACTCCAACCACCCTCTGCCCTTCCTTATATCTTTTCCCCGACCTGTGTCTGCCATGGTGAGCTTTCAAATTTACAAATCAAGGTCTGGAGAGATGGCTCTGTGGTTAAGAGCACTGGCTGGTCTTGCAGGGGACCCAAATCGAGCTCCTAGGACCCATGTCAGGCAGCTCACAACCACCTGTAACTGGAGCTGCAGGGGATCTGACACTCTCTTCTGGCCTCCACAGGCACCTGCATTCATGTGCACTCACCCATTCATACACATACACAAGGACACATAATTTCAATTTTTATCTTCAGAAGTATAAACCAAATACTAGCTTACTTAAGCCACTCAGTGGCATCCCATGAAGGTCTGGATACAACCCTTGCTTGGTTTATATGATTTCGCCTGCCTGCTCCTCCCACTTTACTCAGCACCTTGGTCTTTTCCCTCCCTTTCACCTATTAAGCTCTTTAACAACAACCTGGATAGTCTTGGTTTCTCTGCCTCCACTTCCTCCCTGTCATCTCTTTTCTGTATGATTGGCTCCAGGACAGCTTCGTTCCCCTGGCACATATACATGGACTTGGAAGGATACCCTGTAAGATCCTGGCCAGTCTCTTTACATGTATAACAATGAATGTGTCTAGTCATTCCTGGCACGTAGCAAATACTCAACAAATATGTGTTGAGTGGGTGGCTGATAGGATGAATAGACTGATATAGGTTGATACAGTGACTGGATTGACAAGTGATAGAATAGGTGAGTGGGTAGCTTCTAGAGTAGATAGATGGATGGCTAACAGCAGATGGATGGGTGGATGGATAATGAGATGGATGATAGGATGGGTGAGTGATGAAATAGATGGATGACAGAGTGGGTAAGTACATGGCTGATAGAGAAGATATATAGATGTAGGTACGTGATGGGGTGGGTAATAGAGTGCATGGCCGTTGGGGTGGATGGGTGGATGGTTGGCAGAGTGTGCAGGCTCATAAAATGTGTAAGTGGTGCCTAATAGAGCAGAAGGATGCATGGCTGGTAGAGCAGAGGCATCATAGATGTACAGCGAGATGTACAGCTGGTGAAGCACACAGGTGAATGACAGCATGGCGGGATGGAAAGCTGACGAGATGAGGGGTTGGAATGGCTGATGGGCTGGATGGGTGGATGGCTCATGGGATGGGTGAACGGATCGCTCATAGAGTGTACTGGTGGGTGGCTGGTTGTGAGGATAGATGGTGGATAGAGCAGAAGGATGTGTGGTTGATGGTGGAAGGGGGGAGAGCTGATGGAGTGATAGTTGTCGGATGCATAACTGAGAAAGCGAACAAGAAATAGGTGGATATACACAGCCCTGTGGGAGAGCTATGACAGAGAGACAAGCTGCCATTTTAATTGTTATATTTTAATAACATGGGGATATGTTTAACCACTTTGAGCCTGTTTTCTATGGGATGGGTATACCCCTTGTATCTTTGAGTCACTTCTTCAATGAGACCTCTGCACAGCTATCTAAATAGGTTCTCTCTTTATTGCCTCACATACTGTTCTGAAGTTTTCTTCCATTTTTATCATGTTCTCTAGTTATCCGCTGATTTATGCAATTGTTGGGTCAACAGTTGTCTCCTGCAATAGACCACGAGCGTCAAAGAGATGAGCATCCTTTTACTGATCTATGCCCCCCCCAGGACTCGGTACCCACTCAGACAGCTGGATACTCAATGCCCGTTCTGGGTATTCACCACAAATGCAGAAATCTCCCTAAGGAGTGACCAGGGACGGGAGCCACATGCGTGCTGAAGCATGTGCTGTGGAGCAGGGACTGTCTCACATCTTTACTGAAACGTTTGGCTTTGCAGAGTTCATGCTAGCAAATACAAAACTGCAAAGCACGATAGCTGAGGATGCGAAGAGCTGGGTTGTGACCCTTGTCGTGCCATCCACTTTCCCTGTGACCCTGGGTCACTTATCCAGTTACGCTGGGTCTCTCTTTAACCACTGCGTGTCTGTCCTGTGAGAGTGAAGAGCTGAGACGTGCATGCTGTGTATGCAGAAGGGGTTCTGCCACAAGGCCCGAAGAAAGATAAGAGAACAAAATACAATTTTTGGGGCTGGAGAGATGGCTTGGAGGTTAAGTCTGCTTACTGCTCTTGTGGAGAAGACAAGTTTGGTTCCTAACATCTATATCAGGAAGCTACAGCTGCCTGTGATTACATCTTCAGGGCCTCTTAACCCTTGTGTAGCCTTAGCGGGTACTTGCACTCATGTGCACACACCCCCACCACCACCACCACAAAGGCACATTTACATGTTTAGAAATAAAACAAATGTTAGTAAATGAATTTCCAAACCCTTAAATGTATGGGTTTCACTTATCATTTTAATAGTGAAGGATTTTCAGCTACTAACATACAAACTCTCACTCCCCTTCCCCTCCACCCTGAGAGGCCAGATGCTCCACTCTAGGCTTAGTCATCTGTGGTTATCACTCAACTGCCCTGATTAATACTCATCCATTCCATCAAGCTACATCACTACTGGTGCCTCAAATCAGACCATTGTGTGGCTAGCCATATCAATTCAGCACACTTGGAAGGATGCCGTTATTAATTATTTCTTCTGCCTGTCCTCTTTCTGATCACTGAACTACCATTTTCTCTGGCATCCAAACTCAAAATCCCTGTGGTTGTCTCTGGTTCTATCTTTTTTCCATAGACCATATCTATCCAATCAGCAAGCAAACTCTGTCTTCATGAATAATAGTCAGGTCCAGTTTCCCTTGCGGGCTACCTAAGTCTAGACTTGGCACATGATACCCAGGCCACTTTCTGTGGAACCACATGCCATAAGTCAGTCACTCCCCCGCCCCCCTTCTCTCTAAAAGAGCTGAGGCTCCTTAGCTGACGCAGATAGCCTTTTTTTTTTTTTTTTTTTAGCCTCTCAGAGGCTTTCAGACTTCCCTCTACTCATGCTGGAGTTCATGATCATATAGAAATTGACTTCCCGGTCATTATGTAGCTGTCGTACATTGAGCAAAATAAACTTACAGATCTGAAAAAAAAAAAAAAAAGAAATTGACTTCCCGGGCACATCACCCTACACACATGGAGGGTCTCTGCTGAAGTTGGCCTAAGGATTCCTTGGCCACAGTGTGCAAGGGTCAGACCCTATATCTCAGAGCAAGCAGGTGCACATGATCCCTTGCCTGCCAGTTGCTCGGTAGAAGGAAGCCTTTGACCTGTTGTTGTTGTTGTTGTTGTTGTTGGGATTTTTTGTTTATTTATTTAATTTTAAACACAGAAGGCAGAAGCACCTGCATTCTTCAGAAACAAATTTAAGAAAAAGAAAGGAAGGAGGATAAGAAGAAGGAGGAGAGAAAATATAATTTCTAAATCTAAATTCATGGGTCTTAATTTGCTTTTCACTATGTAGGTCCTAGAGAGAACTTGGCACAGCAGGGCCTTGATGGACACTGAACAATGGTTATTATGATGGCATCGCCACAAACCCCCACCACCCCCTCTCTGCCACACACACACCCCACCCTCCTCCTGGAAGCCCTCTCTTCTCAGCTGCATGCCCTGAAATCCACACTAGTACTCAAGGGCGACGCTCAGACTCCATTTTCTTGGTTGTCATATGCTGGGTATTCCGTGCCAGGCTGCTCATGGCCTCCCAGGTAGTTTTCCACCTTCCCTTAGGGTGTGGAGAGTGTGGAGGGCAAGAGCTTTGTCATAAGCAGTTCAGACTGCTTGAATGGCTGTCCAGTCAAACGATAAAAAACAAACTTCTCTCCCTTGTTTGTTAAGAATGTCATGAAATAAAATAGTAGGGGAAGAGGGGCCCATGTTCACTAGGAGACTGTGTCACTGCTCACTAAGCACTTACAACACAGGACACCACAACTGCCACTCAGCTGATGAGAGTCGGGTAGAAAGGCCAGGTCAGGGCTGATCATTCCTGCGGAAGCCACTGGGAGGTCAGAGAGCCCACAGGCCGAGAGACCTGCTGCAGCAGCCCTCAGAAACAAAGCAGACTGCAACTCCAAGGGAGCTAGAGATGACGCAGGGCTAGGAGGTGAGCTGCAGTGCAGACTAGACTTTAGGGGGTGAACTGCAGTGCAGGCTGGAGGTTAGGGGTGAGCTGCAGTGTAGGCTGGAGGTTAGGGGTGAGCTACAGTGCAGGCTGGAGGTTAGGGGTGAGCTGCAGTGCAGGCTGGAGGTTAGGGGTGAGCTGCAGTGCAGGCTGGAGGTTAGGGGGTGAGCTGCAGTGCAGGCTGGAGGTTAGAGGGTGAACTGCAGTGCAGGCTGGAGGTTAGGGGGTGAGCTGCAGTGCAGGCTGGAGGTTAGGGGTGAGCTGCAGTGCAGGCTGGAGCTTAGGAGGTGAGCTGCAGTGCAGGCTGGAGCTTAGGAGGTGAGCTGCAGTGCAGGCTGGAGCTTAGGAGGTGAGCTGCAGTGCAGGCTGGAGGTTAGGGGGTGAGCTGCAGTGCAGGCTGGAGGTTAGAGGGTGAGCTGCAGTGTAGGCTGGAGGTTAGGGGTGAGCTGCAGTGCAGGCTGGAGGTTAGGGGATGAGCTGCAGTTCAGGCTGGAGGTTAGAGGGTGAGCTGCAGTGCAGGCTGGAGGTTAGGGGTGAGCTGCAGTGCAGGCTGGAGGTTAGAGGGTGAGCTGCAGTGCAGGCTGGAGGTTAGAGGGTGAACTGCAGTGCAGGCTGGAGGTTAGGGGTGAGCTGCAGTGCAGGCTGGAGGTTAGGGGTGAGCTGCAGTGCAGGCTGGAGGTTAGGGGTGAGCTGCAGTGCAGGCTGGAGGTTAGGGGGTGAGCTGCAATGTAGGCTGGAGGTTAGGGGTGAGCTGCAGTGCAGACTGGACTGTTAGCAAATGAATTACACATTGCAGACTCTAGGTTCCACATCACAGGCACAACATCAATCCTTGCTCAGGTAACAGTGAAAGAACGACCAGGAAAAGCTTCTGGGGTGGAACTAAACTTTGAGGATGATTATTGATTTTTTTAACAGAGAAATGCAACCAAGGATCACCATATTCTTACCTAAAGTTCCTTTTCTGTCTTTCTTAGACACAGGGGACAAGACTACCTAAGCCCTACAGTGACCTCTCAAGGATCTCACAGCATAAGCTACACCATACCTACGTGAGGAAAAGCATTAGCTTTTGTTCAGGACTTCAGCTGTGACACTGAGACTCTCATAATGTTTTATATATTTGCTTATATGCCATTAAGTAACTAAGATTTATTGCTTTGAATTTAATTGAAACCCAAAGGATGGCTCTACAGAGAGACGGACGCTAATGAGGAAAGCTGCTGATACTTACGCTCCCTTTAGACTTCCTGGATCCAGCCATGGGAGGCAGTGAAGACGCTTTCTGACTGTGGAAACAAATTGCAATTTGGACGTCTGAATGTTAGTTACAAATATTACATGATATACGGTAATCATACTAACCTGCTTTCACCACCCAGAAGCCCCTGTCCATTCACCCTTGTGGTTAGTGCCACAGAAATCTCAAAATCCCATTCTAAATCATTTTAATGGTTTCCTGGATATGATCTGACTTGATGCTTACAAATAAACTTTTAATACATGGTTTTTTAGTAACAGTTTTATTTCAAATTTCCAAGCTTTCTATTTGTAGATTTAAAAAATATCATTTCTTAAGCTAAATGACAGTCATGCCAGATTAAGTTAAAAGCAATAAATCTGTTGGGCATGGTGGCCCCCATCTAGTAATCCTAGTCCTAAGGAAGCAGAGTCTCAGGTATCGAGAGATCAAGACTAGCTTCAAAATAGTAATAATGATAATGCTGACTTTTAAAAGTAATTTCTACTATGAACATCTCTGATGAAGAAGAGTGAAAAATGCTGACATTTATATCCAGAGTTTTTAAACTGGCCAATTATCACACTATCATCATCATCAACAACAACTCTTTTTCATAAGTTTCAGATGTCTGTGTCATTAGGCAAAAATCCACCTTGAAATTTGTCTCCAAAAGTAGAAGGACACACATATAATGGTGAACCCTATGACTGTGTATGAAATAGGCAGTGAGTCTCTGTTTTTATATTCCCACAAGACCTGGTGCTGCCCACAGCAGGCTGACCTGCATTGCTAAGCACAAGTTGCTAAAGGATTGGATTTCATGGGTTGGGTACTCAACAACCAGTCTGCTGGCAAAGGACTCTAGCATTCATGAAGGCCTGGGCTCTTAAATCGTCCCAACACCCCTGAAATCGCATCCTGTTTCTCTCTAGAAGCCTCAGCTAACCTGCATCAGCCTCGCAGAATGCAAACTACAGGGAACACACTGGTGGAGTCCCACTCTGCCTCCTCAGAGGACAGCCAGGAGAAGGCAATTCCAGGAGCCAAGAGGCCCTGAACTCAGTACAAACAACAGAGGTGGGTCCCCAGCACCCACCTTAAAGGTTCCAGTGTCACTGCTCAAGGCTCTCCAGCACAGATGCCAAACTATACATGACATCCACACAAGACATCCTCACAAAGGGTTTTCCCAATGGAAAAAAAAAACATAGTACGTCATGTGTAACTAAAGTGAAAGCCTTGCTGAGGCGATGGCTCAAGGGATGAAGAACTTGCAAAGCATGAAGGCTAGAGTTTAGATCTCCAGGGCCCATGGAAATACTGGATGGTCACAGAGACTGGTTTGTAATATCAAGGCTCAAGGTGCAGAGATAAGGGACCCCAGAAATAAGCTGTCTTAAGTTGGATCAGCAAGCCTGGGGCTTAAGTGAGAGACCTTGTCGCAAAGAGTAATGCAGGGAGCAACCGAGAAAGATGGGACATTAACCTCTGACCTCTACATGTTCATGTGCACACATACAAGTAAACATATAAACACACACACACACACACACACACACACACACACACACACAAGCACGCGTGCACACACATACACACACACATGCACGCGCATGTGCATACAGGCATGTGCACACACAAGTACACACACACACGCTTGTGTCAAATTTGCAGCCTCCTATTTGTTTATGCAAGTACAATTACATTGCTTTTGTATTTTACGGTTTTTAAAGGGGATGAAGGGGATGTAATCCAGATGAGGCTGTGCATGCCTGTCATCCCAGAGGAGGACGCAGAAAAAGGATGAGTTCAAGGCCAGCCTAGACTGCCTAGCAAGTTAAAGAATAAGCAGGCTACCAAAATGAGACTTGATAGCCTATGACCACATAGTGGGGGAGGAGATCCCCTCGGTCATAGACCTAGGGGAGGGGAATAGGGTGAAAGCAGGAGGGAGGGAAGAATGGGAGGATACAAGTGATGGAATAATAATTGAGTTGTAATCTGAATAGATTAATAAAATTTAAATTAAAAAAAAAGACCAGTCTGGGGGGCTGGAGAGATGGCTCAGAGGTTAAGAGCACTGACTGCTCTTCCAGAGGTCCTGAGTTCAGTTCCCAGCAACCACATGGTGGCTTACAACCATCTATAGTGTGATCTGATGCCCTCTTCTGGCCTGCAGGTGTACATGCAGATGGGGCACTGTATACATAATAAATAAAATAAATCTTTAAAAAAAAAAAAAAAAAAGACCAGTCTGGGCTACAAGACACCCTGTCTCAAAAACAAACAAACAAACAAACAAACAAAGAAATAGAAACAAGTGTAAGCTACTGAAGATTTCTACCTAAGCCAATGGAAAACTCATTTGTTCTGCTGCACTGATATACTGTACAGCCGCCCATGAGGTTTACACAGAGAGCTCGTGGCCCTTTGTCTGCTTCACAAAGGAGTTCTGTGGTTACCTCAGAGGTGATGAGTCTTTCACAAATTTCACAGATTCTAACAGTATGTTTTATGCAACAGTCTGTGGTCACGAATGCTGCTCATTCTAACTGATGAGTAAGGCTTGGTTACAGAAAGGCTTGTTTTTGTTTGGTTGTGAGAGAGGACTCACAACCTTGCAGAGGATGGCTTTAACCCCCTTGTCCTCCTGCCTCCGCCTCTGTGCTGAGAATTCTGTGTGCACCTTCACACTTAGCCTCAGCCATACACTTATGTTTATATGTTCCAAATACAAGGGAACCCATGAGATGGGGCCTTTCTTCCCCACTGCCCACTCCTGATCCCCCGCCTCTTCCACACTGATGTCACCCCAGGTCTACTTCAACCAGTAACTAAAGCGTGAGAGTGGGCGAGCAAAGATGAAGACTTACCCATAGGGCCTTCTCATCGCTGACTTGTCAAAAAGTAACTCACTGTAAGGTAGTCTCTTGAACTTATCTCTACCAACGGCCACGTAAAACTGCCCGTTCTCCAGCTCGGCCCCGCTCTCAACCAGTTTTCCTTCTAACGTGTAGAGCCTGTCAAAACACCAATGCCAGCCATTAGAATCTCCACAGCATTCAGAGAGCTGCCAGAGTGATAACTAAACAAAGGCACTACGTTCCTCCAGGTGCTGACTATGAAGTCAACAGATTCAACAGGAATTCCCCTTCATACCAGAGAGCTGGCCACTATCTGGCTGAACAGGTGCCTGTCAGCACAGAGTCTCCTTCTAGTACCATAAGAAGATTTTAGAGGAGAAAAGTAACTTGGACAGAATGTATTTGTCTTAGTTTGTTATTTGGGGGTAAGGCATGTGCATGCCACGCTGAGTGTGGAGAGAGGTCAAGTCAGTATTCAGGAGTCGGGTCTCTCCTCCGAAGACTCACAATCAGGTCTTCAGGCTTATGTGGAAGTGTGTGCCTTCACCCAGTGAGCCATCTCAGCAGCCCCAGAATGTGGGGTTTAAATCAAGCTCAGCTTCCACAGAAGGCTGACAGATGGATGTTTTGTCAACACCGTTTATGTGTATTTTCTTGGGCTACTCATAAGCCAATGAGCTTCCTGCCCACTCTCGGGTAAGGATAGCCTCTGGCCAAGGTACTATAGCCGAACACATAGAACTGGGTCAAAAACAGGAGGTGAGAGGGAAGCGAGGCAGGGGCGAGCTGGCACTAATGACGCAGAACTGCATGGCACACATGCTTCTGTCTCCTTTTTTAGCCATGCCTAAGCAGGAGAGTGAGCACAATCCTCCCAGAGCCGTGGGGCCCATGGAACCTCCGTTACTGTAAAACTGCTGCTGCAACTGCAATTAATAGGTTACTTATTGTAAGAACACTGAATTTTTTTTTTACTAGATGGTTTAAATTATCTACAGTTCTTTTTTTAAAGAGAGGAAAGTAGGGCACTAGAAAACTAAACTGGGATGATAATGCAATTTTTAAGATTATAAATAAAATATTACTATCTTGGTAGGGTTTTAACATATTAGAAAATGTCTCAGATTCTTATGTTACATAATAAGGTGAATGACAATAATAAAATTTCCCAGCACTAGAAAAGTTGAGGCAGGAACGTCATGAGTTCAAGGCTAGCCTAGGCTACATTGCATTCCAAGCTGGCTAGCCAAGACTACAGACCTTGTCTCAAAGAGGAAAAAAAAGGTTCCATTGATCTAACAGCTGGCCATATCATATGAGCCAAGAAGAACACTGAAAATATCCACAAAATTCCTGAAAAGTGTTAGCATGCAGACGCCAGCATCTTCTTATAACGTGATGTTTCTAAGTCTCTAAGTATAAAGAGAAGTATACTTCTCAGTCAGATTTCTACTTGTCCTGCTTCACCAAGACCATCAACCCTAAGCAAAGGCCCTGTAACCAGTCCTCCATCAGGAAAGCTGCCTTGTCCATCATGGGGTGCCCAGTACCACAGACTCTCCCCTGTCTATAGTAGGGTACCCAGAAGTATCCTACTCCCTCCCTTATGTAAAGTAGGGTACCCAGTAGCACCCCACACCCTTCCTGTCTATAGTAGAGTACCAAGCAGCACCCCACACCCTCCTCTGTCTATAGTAGGGTACTCAGCCACACCCCACACCCTCTTCTGTCTATAGTCGGGTACCCAGCAGCACCCCACACCCTCCTCTGTCTATAGTAAGGTACCCAGCAGCACCCCACACCCTTCCTGTCTATAGTAGAGTACCAAGCAGCACCCTACAACCTCCTCTGTCTACAGTAGAGTACCCAGCAGCACCCCACACCCTCCTCTCTCTATAGTAGGGTACTCAGCAGCACCCCACACCCTCCTCTCTCTATAGTAGGGTACCCAGCAGCACCCCACACCCTCCCCTGTCTATAGTAGGGTACCCAGCAGCACCCCACACCTTCCTCTGTCTATAGTAGGGTACCCAGCAGCACCCCACACCCTCCCCTGTCTATAGTAGGGTACCCAGCAGCACCCCACACCTTCCTCTCTCTATAGTAGGGTACCCAGCAGCACCCCACACCCTCTTCTGTCTATAGTAGAGTACCCAGCAGCACCCTACACCCTCCTCTGTCTATAGTAGGGTACCCAGCAGCACCCCAAACCCTCCTCTGTCCATAGTAGGGTACCCAGAAGCACCCCACATCTTCCTCTGTCTATAGTAGGATACCCCGCAGTACCCCACACCCTCCTCTGTCTAAAGTAAAGTACCTAGCCACACCCCACAGTCTCCCCTGTCTATAGTAGAGTACCCAGCAGCACCCCAGTCTCCATTGAATGGAAAACTTGTTCCCATGCCCAGCTGTGCTCACCACAAATGGCTCCAGACACAGATGCATGTGCCCTGGAAGCAAAATCACACCTGGCTGAGAATCACTGGCCAAGAACCAGACGGCCAGACATTCTTCACCATCTTTCCTCCAAAATAGATCCAAATCAGCTGTTAGCTGTTACACTAGAGATTATAAGGCAGTGTAGCTGTGCACTCCAGGGCCTCCCAACCAAGAGCGGCCTGGGCTAGCCTGCAGGAAAATAAGGCTCCTGAGTAAGTTCTAACCTGTGGCTTCATTATGCCTCTTGAATGTTGCCCTTTTTGACCTGTTTCCTTCTGTTCCCTCAAAGCACAAGAATGATGAATAGGGAGTTGATCTGGTCTCTGTGATTGCTATTAGTGAATTAATATACTGATGTACAACAGAAAGACACATTAACATCCTATTAGTACATAAATACACTGATGAATAACATGAAGACTTACCAGTGTGCTAGTTAGGGAAAGTGGGCTCTCCCAAGTGAGCAGCACAAGTCTAGCACTGAATAAATAATTAAGTTTCTTGCTGGGCATGGTGGTGCGTGCCTGTAATCCCAGCACTCAGGGAGGCAAAGGCAGGCAGATCCCTGTGAGTTCGAGGCCAGCCTGGTCTACAAAGTGAGTCCAGGACAGCCAAGGCTACACAGAGAAACCCTGTGTCAAAAAAGCAAAATAATAATAATAATAATAATAATAATAATAGTAGTAGTAGTAGTAGTAGTAGTAGTAGTAGTAGTAGTAGTAGTAATAATAATGTTTTTCATTTGGATGTGTTAGCTCAACCTGAGATCACAGCACTCAGGAGAGAGAAATAGGAGGATTTCTGAGTTTGAGGATAGAGAGTGAGTTCCAGACCAGTCAAAGGTATAAAGTGAGACCTTGTTTCAAGAAAGAAAAATATTAATTTCTCTAAATATTCATGTATGGGAAATGTGTATTTTTACTTCTGTTAGTGTTTGCATGTTTAGCTATTTCTACATAAGAATTTGTTCATGTATAAGAGAAGATACATTTAGACAAGAAATTGAATAGTTTATATTATTTGTTGGGAAAGTCAGCATTTATGTGGATGTCAAAAGCTAAACCTATGTTTTCTTTAAAAACTATGCATCATTAGTGATGTTGACTTCCCTACTGGAACTAAAATAAACCAAAAAGTAGCTAAGGGTTAAATAAAAGTTAAAGGCACAAAATGAAACAACACAAAATTATTTTTACACTTCCAGATCCAGGAAATTTGGAGCTAGTGATAAAATTAGCAAACACAAAGACTGAAAATGCAAGACATTTATACTCAAAACAAATAAAGAAAATACAAAGTGGAAACACATTTGAAACTTACAAAAAAAAAGACTATCTTCTCTAATACACAAAGTTTGGCCTAAAGCCACTAAGACAAATGTGTAAGGACCATGACAGGTCATGCAAATGGGGTGTATACACATGCCACATATTTAGAAAGTAGCTTTGGAGCTAAGAGCCCCAGCTCCCGCCAGCCCACTAGGCTTGCCACCAGCGGTGCTACCCAGGGTCCGCTTAATCTTGGATAGGAGACATGCCTCTCTGAGTTTCATATGTCATATCTACTAAAAAAAGAATAACACAACTAAATTCATAAGAACACTGAGTTAATTCACTTAAAATGTAAAGTGATTATAAAAATACCGAGAATGGAAGAGGGGAGGAATCAACAGACGGTAATGTATATCAAATAAATACAAATGAAGAAACAGTGAAAGCTACCTGTGTGTCAGTGCAATGTGCATAAGCATGTGAAGTTGTACACCTGTCATATGCACGCTTGAAAAAAAGGTCAGAGGGGGTCACGTGATGCCCGGATCCATCTCCGCCTTATTCCTTTGAGACAGTGTCACTCACTCGATCTGGAGCTCAGAGGGCTGACATCCACCAGGCCCCATAGATCCTCCTATCTCTGGCTCCTGTGTACATGTTTTGTGGGTGCCTGTAACCCTAATACTGAGGAGGCGGGCAGAGGCAAGAAGATTGTCAGGGCTTGCTGGCAGCCAGCCTAGCTCTGGGTTCAAAGAAAGTCTCTCAACCAAGTAAAGAGGAAATGTGATAGATTAAGACCCACAACATCTTTCTCTGGCTTCTGTACACACACAGAGGTCATCCCCCCTCTCTCTCACATACACACACACACACACACACACACACACACACACACACACACACGCACACACGCACTACACAGAAGAAAGAAAGGAGGGAGCGAAGGAGGGAGGAAGGTATGAAAGAAGGCAGAAAGGGAGAGAGGGAGAAGCTAACTGTATACACTTGTACCTGCAGAGCATTTCTGCCTCTGATTTCTAGGAAACAAAAACTACTCAAGAAGGGGGTGGTGGATCTGAGATGGGGGAAATATTTTTAATTTACACTTTCTGTCCTACTTGAGTTTTTGTCATACATTAAGCATTACTCTTGATTAAAACTTTATACTTAAATTTTCAGTGATGATAAAACTCTAAGATAAGCATGTATTCAGTTGAAGGACACGAGGTGCAGTCATCTGGGACTTACTCTAAGCTGTGGCTGTGCTTTGGTGTGTGCATTGTAGAAGAATTCTAATTCATAACACGGCTGCTCTGACAAGATATCTCATCCAAAGACCTTGTAGGTCTGTGTGATCCAGCTGGAATACAGACATGCCTTTAATCCAGGAGACAGAGGCAAGCAGATAATCTGAGTTCAACGCCAGGCTGGTACAGAGTAAATTTCAGGTAAAGAAAAGCTTAGGTCGTGCTCGTTTCGGCAGCACATATACTAAAATTGGGACTATACAGAGATTTTAGCATGGCCCCTGCACAAGGATGACACACAAATTCATGAAACGTTCCATATTTTTTTAAAAAAGAAAAGCTTAGGTACAGGCGTGGTGGTACACACCTTTACTCCCAGCACCCAGGATACAGAGGCAGGCAGATCTCTGAGTTCTAGTCAGTTCTGTTCAGGCAGTTCAGTTGAGTCAACGAGTTAAGAGGCAGTGCAGTGCAGTTAAATTCATGGAAGTTCAGTTCGTGGAATTCAGAGGCAGTTTTACTGGGAACGTTTTTTCAGAGAGAGGTTGGGGAGAGAACAGTCTAGACACAGGTGAAGACAGAATGATCCAAGAAATGAAAAGGAGCCAGAAGACTGAATATATTGCCAAAGTCAGTATGAGCCCAAGCAGAGCAATTCAGTCAGAAGCCAAGAGAAAAGCCAGATTGAATCAGCCAGCTTGGAGGGGAGTTTGAGCCAGAAAAGCTGAGTTGAACCAGCCAGTCAGAGTTCAGAAAGAGATAGAAAGGGTGGGCTTATTCAGCATGAAGTCTCAGGGGCTGAAAACATTCTAGGCCTAGATTAGATTGTATGGAGGCTAGAAGCTTCCAGGACTAGGCCTAGGTTAGCAGACAGAGGCAATAAGCCTCTGAGATGACAATTAATCAGGTAAATAAAAGCTAGTTTTACAGTGTGTGTGTGTGTGTGTGTGTGTGTGTGTGTGTGTGTGTGTGTGTGTGTATGCAACCAACACATTGCACTGGAGCAGTGCATCAGGAAAAAATAAGAAGATAGATACTGAGGGAACTGCTTGTACTTTGAAACATATATGAGTATGTATTTGTGTGTCCATGCACTGTATATACTCTTAATGTGTTCTGTACATTGACATGTTATTTGTACAGCTATATGGTACTTGTCTTCTATCTAATAAAGACATAATTTCAGGGCCAGTGTGATGGCTCAGTGACTAAAAGTGCTTGCCACCAAGCCTGACAACCTGAGTTTGAACCCCAAGACCCACAAGGTAGAAGGAGAGAAATGACTCCCAAAAGTTGTCCTCTGGCCTCCATATGCGTGCATAGGCAGCACGTGCCCCCTCCAACCACACGTAAGTAAGTAAATAAATGAATGTAAAAATTTTAGGAGATAATTTCATAGGCTACGCCATGGCTTACATGTTCACTTAAATTTCACTGACAGTGCTTCTGGTTTTAACTTTAGATCACCTCACTCATCCTCTGTCACCTGTCTCCCCAGTAAGCCCACCTATTCTTCCTAGCATCTGACGTGTTTGCCTGAGACAAATAGTTGGCACCACTGAATAAGCAGTCTTGCATCCGTGGAGGGAAAGGACAGTTAACTATGAATCAAGAAGCTGGTTCAGGCTAAGAAGTCTTTCTCCCTTAAGCTAGTGTGATGCTTGCTTATTACTCTACACTAAAATAGCAAGAGCAGGCCAGGGTTCCTGGCATGTTTCAGCATGCCAAGGACTGTTGGAAATAACCCCGCTGAAGTGCTACTGCACATCATAGTCTTCATATAGAGAAACTGAGGCACATTAAGCTTAACAAGATCAACCAAACTTCAAATCTAGAGATGAGTGACTCCAGAGCCTTTGGGGACATCTTCAGGGATTCCCAAGCCACCCCCTGTGGGAAGACATTGTGACACACCTGTGGACAGCCCCACTCCGGAGAGTTATTTTTTCTGTGACCATTTGTAGTACGTGATCCCACTGGCTTAAAGCTTTTCTGGGGATGAGGAGGCGAGAAGCTGGGTTTATGAGGTCTCCATTTGCAATCAAGCTGTGGGGGCAGGGAGGAGAAAAGAGACAACACGTCCAACAGTTATGTTCATAACATTCAAATTCCAAGCCCCAAGGAAAGTGCACAGCCAATTAATTGGTTGAAATTCAGTGTACCCTGAAATCGGAGGGCCCCAACTTACAAAATGGTGCAAGGCTCGTGCAGCGACTTCCTGAAGCGGGCAGACACATTTATCCTGCTGTGGATGACAGGTTTCACCTTTGGAAGCAAAGCAGAGGGGGAAACATTACTAGCTTCCTAACAGGGAAGCTGGACGGTGTTTGTTACGCTGAAACACTGAGGTAACATCATCTTCTGCTAGCTCCATTTTCTGTTGGCTAAGGCAAGTTCTCAGTCCTATACCCCACTCCACACAATAGTCAGGTTTGCCTTGGCAGCACATTTGAGATTTCCATGGCCTTGACTATATGTCTACAGGTCTTAATGAAAGTAATTAACCTAAAATCACTAGAAAAATATAAGTTGAAAAAATAACTGGCATGTTACATCTAAAATAATTACTGTGCTCTGCCAGGAATGAAAGTTTCAAGGTTACTCTGATTCTAAACTAACTTTGAAATAAAACTTATGCTCTTTGTGGGTTTTGCCTTTAAGAACTCTGTACCCCTGCGCTTGGGCACCAAGAGTCTTTTCAGAGGCACAAGCCAACTCTTCGTCTGACCATCAATAAGAAGACATAAAATTTTAATTAGGCTTAATCAGCATAGTTGTCAATAACTATCTCACATGGCTCATTTCAGTGCCTCTGTTAAGATTCATCCTCCATCAGTAATTAAAGCCCTCAAAGAAGCTCTCCAAAAAATAAAAGAAAAAGTTATTCGTTAAGCCCTACACGTACTTACTACAATCTGTGCCAAAGATCCAAGCAAGTTAAGGCAACTTCTTAAATAATGTTTCCCAGAAAAGCACAATCAAATCAAACAATCCTATCAGCCCTGAGTTCTGAAGCTGCAGCATCGTCTCTTGTCGTCTCCCCTCCCCGTTCTTAGCACAGGCCTCGGCTCTTTTACTTCATGTTGTATCCATCACCTGCATCCCATCATTACCCGGGCTCCTCTGATTGCCACTCGCTCTCTTTTATTAGAAAGGCTCTCTTCCCCAGGCTCCCCTCAAAGTCACTATATAGCCGAGGGTGACCTTGAACTTCCCCATCCTCCTGTCTCCAACTCCCAAGTGTTAGGATTACAGGCATGGCCATCACCCAGTTTATGTAGAATTGAAGACCAAAGTCCGGGCCTCATGCATAAGTGCTCTACAACTGCGCTATGAACCCAGCCTCCCGTATCTCCTTTTGCTTCTGAAGTCTAGGGTGCAGTTAGAGCTACACAACCCTGTGGAAACACACTAGAAGAAATGCTTGACCAACCTTCCACTCAGTCTTCCCTAGATAATGATTATTGCTACCTTCTATAATGTGTAGGTATAATGTGATTGTGTACTGTGTAAATATTCAAATACTGACTTCTGTGCCCCTTATATCTGGATGCAATCCTTGTTCTGAGAATTTCCTGTCTCAATGTTGTATAAACACTGCTCCCCAATTGTCCCCTGATGTGCCAATAAAGCAGCTTAACAGCCTATTGCTGAGCAAAGGAGAGAATAGGGCTGGACTTCCAACCACCAGGGGAGGAGGAGAGAGAGAGAGAGGCAGTATGGGGTTCAGCCACTGACAGGGGCTCGGGAGACATGATGAAAGAGCATCTGGGGCAGAGAAAGGCATAAGAGGCAAGTATCTTAGGGTTTTATGCTGGGAGGAAGCCATACTAGCATAAAGGGTTAAGAAGAGAGTAATAATGCCCAGCTGTTGTGCCATAAAGTTTATTAAACAAATATAATAGACAACTCTTAATTATTTGGGTGGAAGCTGGGTTAAGAGAGAGACTGCCAAACTCAAAATTTTAAAACAACCACTAACAGTAATGGATAACCCAAAGCCCTACTTACTTCTCATGATAAACACACACACCAGATTATTTTGTTCCAACGTCAAGAAAATAGAAGTAGGGGTGAAGAAATGGCTCAGCAGCTAAGAGCACTGGCTGCTCTTCCAAAGGACCCGGTTTCAATTCCCAGCATCCACATGGCAACTCAAAACTGTCTATAATTGCAGTTCCATGGGATCTGACACACACATACACACAAGCAGGCAGAACACCGATGTACATAAAAATAAAAATAAATAAATCATTTTTTAAAAAGAAATAAAATGGAAGTCAATAGACATAAAGGCCTTTGCTTTTCCTTTCCCCTTGTAGCGCAGCTCTCCCACATCTCCAACCCTTTCTCCTTTCCATCCATCTCAGAAGAAGAATCTTTGTCCCCCTAAAAGACTGTGCTTCATCTTAATTTTATCAACATTCCTTCAAAGAGAGCCTCTGCATATTATCTAGCATAGATGTGACAGACATGTAATTTTTAAGCTAAGCGATAGAGGGCCGTGACCATTCTACACCTTGCATTTTTATTTAGTGGTCTGCCATGGAAATGGTTTCACACTGGTACTTAGGGGGAGACTTGGGCCACTAGTGCCAGCTATCTGCCCTGCACCCCACAGATGTGCTGGAGCTCAGCTAACCACCTCTGAAGCAATCCCTACAGTTGTGGCTCAGCGTCTCTTATTCATTTGCACAAATATGTAAGTTGATCCACACAATCAACTATGAAAACTGAGAATTTTCTGGAATAAAATGTTTAGCTCAATGATATTTATGACAAGATCAAATTAATCTCTTTATTTACTAAGCTTGTTCCTTTGCATAAAAACCTGGACTCAACATACAGACCATGCTATCTGACACAGGGCCGGGGCTTATGGAGTCCTTAGAAGACAGTAAACACCTTCAAGCCTGATTGCTTGCTTTTAGGTCTTAACAGGTTAGGTGTGAATAAAGCTCTATCCAAGTGCAGGACAGGCCTTCCTGCCTGTGTGTCTCACAATCCTCACACCTCCCACTGCCAGCTGCTGGGGTGTCCAGGTTCTCTGCTGCTCTTTGTTCTGTTGTTTCTCATAGCTGTATTGACTGGGCTTGCAACAGCCAATTCCATGTTACGTTAGTTCCTCTTGACATTGCCCAGTAATGTAGTCAACATGTACTATGTCATCAGCAAGTTTTCTGTGTGTATACGTCTTGCCACATACTCACTGGTACCTTTAAACCTTGTTGGCTTGTTGAATTAAAGATAAATATGATTAATTTATTATATTATATATATAATTATATACATATATAATTATATTATCAATTATATAAAGAAATGGTTTTAAAGCTCTTGTCTAAATTGTTTCACTTTAGTAATTTAGAGAAATAAATATATACAGCTATAAAATAATTTTGTAACTTTATTCCGAATATAAAAGTGGGTTCTTGGAAAAAAGATCGCAGTGCTTGCACGAATACTGGTTATTTTCAGCATGGCCAAGATGGTGTCTAAGGATTCATGATTAATCATCTATATTGAAGATTAATCTTAATTATACCCAGCCCAGAGATACTAGCTAAATAGCTACATTGTCAATTTCCAACAGACCAATAAAAGTATCTGAAAAACAAAATATGTCTGAATTGAAATATCACTTAAGAACATCATATAAAGCAATTTTTACTTTTTGAAAAACTATAGTTTATGTTTTTGTTTTGAAACAAGTTCTTATGTTGCCTGGGTTTTCCTCAGATTTGCTATATAGCCAAGACTGGCCTTGAATTGCTAATCGGCCTACCTCCAGCTCCCAAGTGCTGGAAGAACAGCAATGTGCCACCACACCCAGCTCACCGTGCGTGTTCCTAAATGGCATTTTCAATAACGTCACATCTAAGTGCAAAATAAATTAAACTAAGTCAACTGGGGTGGGGGATTTCCAGAACTCTGATCTTGGTGGGGGGTGGGCAGGGAGTATTGGTCACGTGCTGCTGCTGATCAATATTATGACTCTGGATAATGGGAGACAACAGTAAAGGAGAGTGCTTATAATTGTATCAGGTCTTCTCATATCAGCACTACACTTTGCCGTGACATGAACAGTATTTAGCATGAGATGATGTAAAGTTTCCGCACACTGAGTCTGAAGGAGTGCGCATCAGGGCTGGAGGGGAGGGAATTCCCACTCGGACCTATGGACCCTGGGTAGCTCACACCGGGGAGCAGGCCTAGCGGCCCCAGCATACAACCTGCAACCGAGGCCAAATCAAATGAATGGCCATCATTCATTGTCTGTGGGAGTGAATATTGTTGTAGGAGAACAGAGTGGACCAGCAGTCATGAGAGACTGGTAAGGGCGTGGCTGGGGGGTGGAGGGAGCAGGAAGAAGTGCAGTAAGAAACAGCAGCATACACCCAGGAAGGAGGGGCCAGACCTGGGTCTCTGTAGCACACACTATGGTTTAGCATGAGATGTCACCCACAGGTTCACGGGTCCCAACCCAAGGACTAGAAGAGGACAAATTCCTAAAACACTGAGAAGCAGGGAACCAGAATGATTCAGAAAGAGGCAAGTGGGTGATTCTGACCAAGTCAGTCCTCTTTTCTTCCCATGAGTAAAGGAAATGAAAGTGCAGATGAGGGCAGGTAAATGACAGGAAAGGGGGGAGGGAGGGAGGGAAAGTGATAAATACATAGGTAGATGGGTGGTCACCAGATAGCTATAGTTAGCTGAGAGGTAGACAGATAACAGATAGATGAGACACATGATAGATCTAAACACAGAAGACAGTTAAAAAAGAGGATAGCTGTGGGCCGTGTGAACCATGGGACAAGGGGAACCAGCTTGGGATGACAGATAAATAATAGAAGTAGATGATAGGTAGATAATATATGACTGACAAATGAATAGATGATAGATTGATAACTGATAGGTGACAGATAAGTGATGGATGATGATGATGGATAGATAGATAGATGATAGACAGATAGATAGATAGATAGATAGATGATAGATAGATAGATGATAGATAGATAGATAGATAGATAGATGATAGATAGATAGATAGATGATAGATAGATAGATAGATAGATAGATGATAGATAGATTGATAGATAGATGATAGATAGATAGATGATAGATAAATCATGGATTAGATAGATTAAGTAGAAAATATATGCTACTCAATCAATCAATGTGGAGAAGTTAGAGTGATTCTGCTAAGTTAGCCCAAAGAGCTGCTCGGTGAACTAATTGCCACAGTGGCAGCTGCACACCCTTGGCTGCTCCCTGGGGCTCTTAACTGGCACTTGCCGCCTTTTTAACCCTAGACCAAGAAAAGCAAAGTCAGCCTTAGGACCCAAGGGAACAAGAAGAATGGATTCTCATGAGCTCACCTCTTGTCAAAGCCCTTACACTGTTTAAGGGCTCAGTTCACTATAACTCTCTGAAATGCTGGTCTAGTTAGAGAGACAAGTGTACCAAAGTCAGCCCTGCACCAGGTTTTGGCTCTCGTTTCCTTCTGGTATATACTTAAGGGATTTTGAACATCTTTGAGGAAACTTTGTTACTTTGCAAACACCACCCAGCACCAAAGAGAAAACAAAGTCTTATGCAAAATAGTTAATCAATTTTCACCTTTTTAAAAAATAACATTTCAAAAAAAAAGTTTAAAGACACAAAAATAAGGAATAATTTACCTAGGAATCAATATAATGGACATTCCAGGTATAAATTGTCCTAAAGAAATTTTTACAAAATCATCTAAGGGTCTGGGCATAGTGTCATAGCCTTTACTCCCAGCACTCTGGAGGTAGCAGCAGGTGGATCTCTATGAGTCCAAGGCCAGCCTAATCTACATAGTGAATTCCAGGCCAGCCAGCTCTATCTACACAATGAGATTCTGCCTCAAAAAAAAATCATTCAGGGTGTATCAATGGTGAAGAGTTTGTCTGGGACACATAAGGCACTGGGCTTGATCTCCACTAACTACCCCCCAAAAGAAGAGTAACAGTTGCCATTGTCATTCATTACCCCAACGTCACTGTTTTCAGTGGAATAAACGACAGATAAAAGGCAGTGCAGAGTAAGCACACGCTCCATGGGACTGACCCTGGTCTGCTGCTGACCATGAGGCTTATACATGACTTTGGAAAGGCCTCTATCAGGATACTTCACTCTGGGAACAGTTCCTAAACTTAACAGATAAGCCATCTGTTGTAGAAATGCTCAGGGTGCACAGCCTGAAAAAAAAAAAAAAGACATCTGCAAAGGAAAGACTATACAGCAAGAAGTGAAGACAGATGCTTGACTCCATAAGAAAAAAATGTAAGACACAAGCTCACTCCTGCTTAGAAGGGACATTATAGGAGACAGTGGCATCTGCCCAAACAAGGGAAGCTGAAAGGCATTTTTTAAAGCACATAGCATAACTCAAGTTGCAAAGAAGCCCAGATGACCTAAATTCTAGAGAGAATGAGTCCTGAGTGTGAAGAAGTCTAGGGCTGCTTGCGTGCCCTGGATGACAAACCTTCTGCAGCGAGTTAGCCAGAGGATGGGCTGGCATTGTAGAGGAGACCAGAATGCAATAAGTCCACACCACCAACGAAGTCTTCTTCCCCTGGAGCTGTCTTCAGGCGTGCAGAGGTGTAATGAAAGCTAGGAGCAAGGCAAAGAAACAGGGACAGAAACCCCATGGCATGGACCGGTGGAGGTGGGGCTAGGTAATAGATTCTCCAGGGGCGTATAAAGCTAACAGTTGGACCAACTGCCAAGAGACAGCTCTAAATCTCATCAGGATTAGCTCCCGAGCCCTGAGAGAAGTCCTAATTTACCCTTGCAGTGTTTGAAGGCATTGATATAGTGAAGGCAGGGAAAGCTGTCTCCAGCCTGTGTTGAAACCAGTTGTGGGCTGGGAGACGACCAGTCCCTTTCCCCGACATCCACCCAACAGGGGAGGCAGGAGTACTTTCTTCTGAGGAAAAGTATTATGTGCTTTCAGTTTCTACATAACAAAACATTAACAAAGCGACCTCTATACAACAGACATTACAAAACAATTCAAACAAAGGAAGAAACAAAGTCTATTGTTTGGGGGGGGCACAAAAATCAAACCAGAGATGGTCAGTGATGTTGAGATGGGCAAAATAAAGTTTTTTACTGTAACTGTTGTAAGTAAATTAAACAACTTGGTGGCAAAGGGTAGATCAAACAATATTTATGTTTTATGAAGAGATCTAGACCACAAATTAAACTTCTAAAAGAAACAAATGAAAATTTTAGAAGCAATAAAACATAACATCTGGAACGAATGGGTTTATTACATAGACTTAGTGGCCAAGACACAGCAGAGTGTACCTGAGGAAGCATATTTTAAAAGAGGAAAGGAAGAGCGAGAGAGATGCTTTGCTGGTAAGGGTGCTTGCTGCACACACCTGGCAACCTGAGCCCTGGAGCCCACGTAAAGAAGAAAAGAACCGACAAGTGTGACTACCATGACATGCCTGTGTGCACACCCACATACAAAATCAATAAATAGAGGTTTTAAAAAAAGTTAGTTCCATTAATGCTATTTTAAAACGAAATGAAATAAAGACATTTTTGAGTACAAAAAAGCCAAAAGAATTGATAACAGACCCACGCTTCAAAAAAATGTGGTGGGAGTTTTCAGACCGAAGGGAAATAACTAAAGACAGAAGCCTAGGTGTGCATGAAAGAATAAAGGACATTGGAAAGAAATGTACCAGGTATATGAGCAATGCAGTGTTTATTTTTTGTGGAAAAAATGTTTTAAAGCAAAACAATGATTCATGAAGTTGCTAACATACATTATTAAAAGTATACTATTTAACATAAACACAAAAATGAGTGAAGATGCACGGAGTTATACTACTATAAAGTTCTTCAAGACCTGAGAGGATATTATTTGAAATCACACTAAAGTTAAGGGTACATATTATAAACACTAAAGTAACTTTTCAGATCTCAAATATCATAACAAAGCATTCATTTTAGAGATAAAAGGTTAAATAGTTCAAATGTCTAATTACCTAAAGAATCCAGAAAAGCACAAACAAAAGCAATGAGCAATGCGATGGACTCAGATCCAGCTGTGCCTGTAACTCACTAAATATAAATGAATTATAAGTTCCAACTAAGTGCAGAATGGAAGGAGCAGCATAAGAAAATAACACCCAAATGCGTACCATTAACAAGAAACTCGCTTTAAAGGGTATAAAGACAGGGACAGACGGGAAAGCATGGGACACACAGTAACTGAACGTGACCCAAGTCAATCCAAATGGTTTGATCAATGACACAGTATAGGAGATATATAATGCGCATTTTCTCCATTAATTGTCATAGATAATACATGTGTTTACTTCTAAAGTTGAGCATTTCTTTTTTTAAATATAGTGTACCTTCATTATGGGTGTGCGTGCGCGTGCATGTGTCTGTCTCGGGTACGTGCACGTAAGAGTGCGCATGCCCACAAGAGTCCGCTGAGGGCTACAATCCCTTGGAGCTCCACGACAGGCAGTTGTAAGCCGCCTGCTGAGTGCTGGGGTTCAAACTCAGTTCCTCTGCCGGAGCAGAGTGTGCCCTTAACCACGGAGCCATGGCTCAGCCCAAAGCTGAGTACTCCTTAGAGAGAGCAGCTACAATGTGGCTGATGTGTTAAGTATATTTTTGTGGTATCTGTGTTCTTTGAGACTTCAAAAAATTAATCTGCGTTTCAGAATACGACCGCACTACACCTCATCGATCTTCCATGGTATCAAAGAGAAAACTCTAACAATACGTGGCTAGAGAGTCTACCATAATTCAGCCGTACGTTGCCTCTGATCCACTTCTATTCTGGCCATTCTGTTTCCTATGCTTACTGCTCCTCCTCTGGACCCACAGTTAAAAGTCAGCGTGCCCTTCTCCAGGATTCCACACCTGCTCTGCTCGCTTAACCTGAATATTCTGGACAAGTTTGTCCACCCCACTGCGACCGAACATGATTTTGTCACTCTCAACTAAGTTTCTGTCTGCTGTCCAGATCTTTCTCCTGACACTGAATGTGTCTGCTTCTTCACCCTAAAATGAAGATTTGGAAACATCTATTGGTACCTAAGCTTTCACCGAGCAACACAGACGCTCATTTGTTCTCACACGTTATTCAGATAACTTGCACTTTTTCAGAGCAGTTGAAAGACAAAACATACTGCTGAACAGTCAGTGGTGGCTCG
The DNA here is from genome assembly GCF_964271855.1 of Acomys minous. Classification (NCBI taxonomy): domain Eukaryota; kingdom Metazoa; phylum Chordata; class Mammalia; order Rodentia; family Muridae; genus Acomys; species Acomys minous. The sequence goes on from NC_140490.1 coordinate 67,526,852, forward strand.
CATCCTCCTTCCTCAAGCTTGCTGCATCGCCCCCTCTTCTGCGCCCCACCCTCAACCAAGGCCCAGCCTTAGGACCTCACAAATCCTCCCACGGCATCCAGAACAGCTGAGCACAGCTTCTGCCTTTGGTACCTTTCCTCGCTCAGTCACCCATTTCTGAATTATTCTTCGGTCTCCACAGGCCCAAGCATGCGACATTCCAGAGCATCAGAGGCTAGCAGCCCCTGCCTCAGACGAAGGCCACAGCGGTGGACTCAGAGGTTTGAGCACTTGTTCTCTGGCTGCACCCAGCATGCTGTTGGCCTTGTTCAGTGATCTGCCCTCTCACAGGCTGTTCAGTTAGCTGGACAGAATTCCTCCCCTCGGAAATCCTGTATCTTCTTCCAGAGGATCCATTGTGCATCTTCCATTAATGTAACACCCTTCTCCAGTTATAAGTAACCACACCACGGGGCTGCATCTCTTTTTATTTTCCCAGTAAACGCTCTCAGCTGTAACCCACGGATGGTACTTTGGAGATAGAACACTTCCATTAAACAAATTAGGGTGAGTTTTGAACACAAATCATGCTTAAGCAAGCATCTCATCCCCTTTGCTTTTCATATATTTACAGCGCAGCCACTTATTTTCTGAAGGTTTACAACTTTAACTATAAAGAACTTTAAATCACATCCACACTTATTAATAAAAAGTGCCTTACAAAGTTAGCATTGTTCTCTTTTTCCTTATTACATTTCATTTATTTATTCCAGGGCAGGGAGGCACATGTGCCACAGTAGGTCAGAGGACAACTTTTGGGAGTGGTCCTCACGTTCTATCAAGTGAGTCTCGGGGATTGAATTCAGGTCATCAGACTTAGTGGCTCATGCCTTCACCCGGTGAGCCATTTCACTAGCCATATGGTTAACATTGTTCTAATCGTGAGGAGCCTTTTCACACCTCAGTAGCCAAAGAAATAGTCGCATAAGCCCCCTTGCTTCCCATGCCAGTTTTCTCAGAGCACCATTCAGCCCGCTGGTGGTGTCAAGATAAAGCCAGCCACTAACAGAAAGAGCTGGCATGTGTTTGTAATCATCTACGTGAATCTGTACTGGGCTATGTAAAGATGAATAGATGCACATATGCTACATATTACCATACAGGGCATGGTGTTCAATGACTCAACTCCCTCAAGTTCCTCTCTCTCCAGCTACTATTGTCAAATATACTTGACATGATCTCATCAGTATAATTTCTGTGTACACAAATAGAGTGAAAACTGAAGCTTACAGAAATTTCAGATACCGAGGGTGGTGGCAGAGTCAGACTTCTGGCTGAATAATATTTTACTGTTGAGCTATGATTTTTTGTAAATTCCAACCAGCCTAACTTCAGTAAGAATCTAGTCACAGAAGGTGTCCCTAATTACCACGAGCAGGCTGCTCAGAACATTCCTTGGAGGCTCCAATTAGTCTCTGAGCTGATGAAACACCTCAGCCCTGGCCGAGCCCTGTGCAGGTCCCTGGGTTGTACCCAGCACAGGCAGCAATTCCCAGAAGGTGGGCTAGAGTTCATCTGTCAGTCTGGAAAGCCAAGTGTGGTGGTGTACATTTATAGTCCTAGCACTGGGGAGGCAAAGACAGGAAGATTCCTAAAGCTTGCTGTCCAGCCAGCCCAGCCTACTTGAAGGATCCCAGCTCAGTAAGAGATGTCTAATTTAAAAAAAAAAAAAAAAGTAAAAATAGAAATGGAGGACCAACAAGATATCTCAGGAGGGCAAAGGTGATTTCTATACAAGCCCGAAGACCTGAGTTTGGTAGCTGGAACCCACTGTGAAAGAAGAAAACTGACTCTCAAATGTGGTCCTGTGACCTTCACATGCATAAACCAACACACACACACACACATACACACACACATGCATACACACATGCACACAATCCAAAAGATAAAAATACTTATCACTGAAATCAAGCCTTTGCTTGAAACACTTTTAAAATGCATGTGTAAACTAACTAATGTTCATATTGCTAAATCTTCAACCAATTTTGATCCAATTAAATCTATTTCCCAACATGTCTAATGATTATAAGCCATTGACATTACAGTCTAATTTCTCTTTATTACACTCTGTGGAATATTTTGAAAGATCACATTAACCCTGGGAACTCCTCATATGCAATGTTAAACCTCTGGCTGATTACATTAATCTAAAAATAATTAATTCAATGGGCACTTTGCCGTATAGAGAAACAAGACAGTACTTGAATACTGTCAAGGCGACTAGTCATAAGTGAGTCTGTGTGGGTCCCCTAATGCTATGCTGAAGAGAACAGTATGACCCCTGTAAAGTTAAAAAATAACTAATTAACCCAAGAGAACTCTCAGAAGTTACGGGAACTGCCACTAACCAAGCATTTAAAAAGGACACCTTTTTTGGACTGTACCTTTTATTTGCATGTTCCTTCTTGGCTGTACTTGCTATTTCACCATTAGCAGCCTCTGATTTGTTTTGTTTTCCCAAATGGGATTTAGGTTACCAAACCAATCTGTGCAGTAGAATATTTATCCTCTAAGAATACAGAGGATCAAACACAGTATAGGCAGCAATCCCAGATGAAAATGGGCAAGTCAGGAGGGGAAGGCATGTAGAACAGGGGAACGGCTTCCAGCTGCATGGAAACTGGGGTTTCTGTGCTACATGTGTGCATACAACCTGTACTCAGATGTAAAATAATATAAGAAAGCTATTCACCCAGAAACACATGTGCGAGAGGGGAAGCTACCACGGTTAGCCAGTCCTGGCTTTAGGCTTTATGCTGAGGATTCACCGTGGAGGACCATAGACCCAGACACAGATACCACATGCAGATACAGATAAAGACACACACACACACACACACACATACACACACACCACCACCACCACCACCACCACCACCACCACCGCCGCCGCCGCCGCTACCACCACCACCATCACTTTTTCTCCCTGGAGCATAAGGATGGCAGTGTGGGTTTAAAGGATGAACATTCAGCCTCCTGTGGGAGCCCTGATCTGGGGGCTCATTTCAAGGCCTAAAATGTCAAGTCTTCAGCAGCCTTCCCGAGGTACACTGCCTCATCACCTGGGTGCCTTTACATGCTCAGACATAGGATATGGGTCAAGCATTTCACTTTCAGATCCTTAAAATACCTTCAAGGTCTTATTTTCTGCAGGGATATTAAGATATTACTACAATGAAAATTATCTTAAGCAAATAGAAACTCTTTGAAATTTAAACTATTAAAAATATGATGATGCTAGACCAAATATCAGATACTTACCAAAGCCACAGAAACCTCCAGTATTTGCAATAAACATTATGTAAACAAATGGAATCAGATACAGCTATCCTTTCATTACTTCAGAGAAATAGCATCAATGTAGAAATATGAGAGAGAAAAATTGAATTTGCTGCACTGATTTATATTTATCTATAAAAATCACCTACAAACATCACTTTTCATTGTCTTCTAGATACTCCATCTGTAATCATACATTACACAAGGCAACAGGATAGGAACTAAATTTGCATCGATAAGCACCCCTGACTTTGAAAAGGCATGAGATCCATGAAGAAATTCTCCCTGGCATGGTCAAGCCTATAGCGCCTCTTCAACTGCTCTAAACAGTTGCAATACATATTCTGTTCTTCACCAAAATCACTAAATTTGCAAGTAGTGCTGTGTGCAAGTAGTGCTGTGTGCAAGTAGTGCTGTGTGCAAGTAGCGTTGTGTGCAAGTAGCGCTGTGTGCAAGTAGTGCTAATCCTGAGACTTGTCAAAAGAAATGTGTTTTTCTTCCCTAAAAACAAAATATAATGATTTAAGTGTGTTTCTGATTTAGATTAATCCAGTCTCTGAAGTTACCCCTCCTTTGCCTACATTTTTAAAACAGCAATGCTTCCCTAATAGAAGTCCCAGTGACAAGCCAATGAGATGGCTCAAACGATGCTGTCCACCAAGCCTAAAGACCTGAGTCTGACTCTCATGTTACCCTCCTACCTCCACACATGCCCACATGAGTTAACTAAATAACAGTTGGCCAGGCATGGTGGCACATGCCTTTAGTCCCAGCACTCAAGAGGCAGATCTCTGAGTTTAAGGCCAGCCTGCTCTACATAGCAAATCCCAAGACAGCCAGGACTAAACAGGAAAACTTTGTGTCAAAAAAACAAAGGAAACAAGCAATACTGGTGAAAATACTTTGATTTCCAAGATGGAAAATGGCACTCGTAAATCTATGCATTTTAAAGGTACAGTCAGTCCTACACCGTGTGTTTCTACAGCCTTTCACTGAAGCACTTCTGCCCGAAGGAATGTCCCATGACTCAAGTTCACCCGTGCCAGCCATTACTGCACTTACATCATCTGAGGTGCCCAGAAGACCTCCCATGTCATCCACACAGATCACGGGGAGTTCAGGAAGAAGTCGGGGCTAGAGACCCAGGCTTGAGGGTAATTATTGTATAGATGATATTTAGAGCCATGAAACAAAGTGAACTCGCCAAGTGTGGTAGCTAATCTTTATTGCCAGCTTGACTAGATTTGGAATCACCTAGGAGACATGCTTCTGGGTGTGGGTGAGTGTGAGGGACTTCCCGAGAAGCTTAGAGGAGAAGGTCTACTCTGAACTAAGTATGGATGACATCATCCCCTAGTCTTGAGGCTCATGAATGAGTAAAAAGGGGAGAAAGGTAAAGCCTGATGAGCTGCCATTCTAGTGCTCTCTCTTTTCTGGCTGCAGACACGGTGTGATCAGTTGCTTTGCCTCCCACTGAAAGGCCTTCCCTGCCATGATGGGCTGACCCATCACACTATGAGCCAAGATGGATCCTGCCCCCGTTAGGTTGCTTCTTGCTGGATGTTGGACCACAGCAACGAAAGTAAAGAACATACTAAGGAAGAAGCAGGAAGGAAAGAAGGGGGCTTGAGACTAACCCTTGGAGTTAGGCAATAGAGGAGAAATAAGAAGAATTAGGGAAATAAAAGGGAACCAAGAGGGTGTGATGTCCTGAAGGGAACACTGACACTGGCATTGGCACTGGCATTGGTACTGGCATTGGCACTGGCATTGGTATTGGCACTGGCACTGGTATTGGTATTGGCATTGGTATTTGTGTTGGCGTTGGTATTGGCATTGGCATTATTAGTATTGATAATGATAACTGAATACTGCTGAGAGAAAGATTAATGTGAGAAACAAATGCTAAAACATTGATAAGTTTGGAACGAATGGAGAAATATAAACTTTTACATGCTCTCATAAGTGAAAAGAAACAAAAAATAAATAATGAAAACTAACGCTCATGTCAGAAACAGCTGCTGAGGAACAGCCCGGCTGGTCCAGTGCAGTGAAGCCACAGGCTTTATCATTTAAATGTTAGTTTCTTTAACAACTGTCCATGCAGCGTCCAGTTAGGACCTAAGACCGTCTGATAGTCTCCTATCAGGTTTCCCAGCTTCTTCTTACTACTGAAAAAGACAATAAACTTGCTTGCTTGCTTATTTACTTTTAAATTTTTTAAAAGAATTTTTACTCCTTTTCAATTTTATTTAATGAAAATGAGAGTTTTTCCTGCTTGTGTGTAAATGGACCACATGCATAATATGCCCAGGAAGGACAGGAGAAGACACTGGACCCCCTGGAACTGCACTTGCTGGCCACCGCAAACGGTCGTGTGGGCGCTAGGAACCAAACCCGGGTCCTCTATAAAAGCAGCCAGCACTTTAGCCAGAGCCATTTCTCCAAATCCCCACTCAGATGCCTCACATAACAACTCTTAGGCTGTTCTGTCGTGAATGAGACCTCTCCCTTTTATTCTTGAGACACAGCAGAGGCCAGCCCTACCTATGCTTATGAACGCCGCAATGAGCCCTGTTTTGTATTTCAGAGTAAATGTTCCTTAGTAAGGGAGGCCTCTCTAAATGTTTGATTCAGTCAGCAGAAATAAGCAAGCCTGTCACACAGCCATAACACAGAATGGAAAGGGCGAGTTCCGGCTTTGAATGCGGTGTGTCCACCACAGGCTTGTGAGCTTCGGCTTTTGGTCCTAGGTAGTGGCATTGTTTTAGAAAGTAGCATAACATTTACTAGGTACAGCTGGGGCGGAGGAGATGGATCACTGAAGATGGACCTTGACACCATTTTCTGTGTGCTCTGTTTCCTGATGGCAAAGCAGTGCGGCCAGCTCCCTTACACTCCTGCCACCATGCCTCCCTGCCATGACGGACAGTGTGCTCAGACTGAGAAAGCCAAGATAAGCCGATCCTTTGCCTCCTGCTTCTTGTCTGGTTACAGCAACAACAAAAAGTCACTCGTGCAGTGGAAAAGGGATGGAGATCCTAATCTAAGTTGCCTAGGAAAACAGGATCCTTGCTGTATACTGGAAATCTAAATGCAAAAAGCACCAAAAACAAGTCGAATATTGTAGTTACCAAAATGCTTCCTGTGTAAGTATGGGCTAGCACTCCTGTAACTGTTTTGTGTGTACACAGGACATTATATTATATAGCTTAATGTGGCTAACAATGAGAGAAGGGTTTCCCACTGTGGTAGAAAGATGTTAAAGCACAGAGGTTTAACTAGAGAGGATTACAAATGAGGAATGGGTGGGGGTCAGGAGGAGCTGGAGCATAACTGGATGTGTCAGGATAAATTCAGATGCTCAAAAGACATATCTGCATACATTTATAAAGATGGATGGGTGCAGAATAACGCAGCTGTGTGCACATGTGTGCATGCTCTCGTGCATCTACTTCTTAGCACTGTCTACTGAGAAAGCCTCCAAGCAGTGACACCCCAAGAGCAAGCAGCACCTCATGCCCATGTTGATGGGTTCAAAAACATCACCTTAAACTAAAAGGTGTAGGCATAAGGTTATTGTGTAATATAAATGCTGATTTCTGTACCCCGCATACCTGATTGCAAGCCTTGTTCTGAGAATTTCCTCTTAATGTTGTATAAACACTGCTCCCCAACTGTCCCTTGATATGCCAATAAAGCAGCTTACAGCCAATCACTGAGCAGAGGAGATAATAAGGCTGGACTTCCTGCCAGCCAGGGCAGGAGGAGAGAGAAGAGGGATCAGGGATTCAGCCACAGGCAGAGGTCCAAGAGGGATGAAGAAGATCCAGCTGGAGCAAAGAAGGAATTAAAAAGCAAGTAATTTGGGGTTTGTGGCAAAGATGGAGTCAGGATAACATAGAGGGTTAAGAACAGACTTAAACTGCTCAAGATTGTGTTGTAAACCTTTATAAACAAATGTTTTAAAAGTCAACTATTTGTGTGATAGCCAGGTTCAGAAATAACTAAGAGAACTAAACACGGTTAAATAAAAATTAACTGTAACAAAAGGGAACGAGGACTTTCTGAACAAGCAAATCCAAGACTAAACACTAAAGGCTACAAGTGAGTCTGGAGCAGCTCCTGGTACTAGAAGGTAAGAAAGCACTCAGAGAGCAGCAGGGCCTTCACAGCCATCCTGATGAAGTGACCATGGTCCAAATCAGGGATAACATAAGCAATAGAACAAATAATGACAATATTGAAATTTAGTTCAAAACAAGTACCCATGGTCTTGCCCAATGACAAAGATACCTTATAATGTAAGTCTGATGACCTATGATCATCCTGAGAACCCATGGAAAGTTGGAAGGAGAACATCTGTGCTACAAAGTTGTCCTCTAACCTTATGTGCGCACTGTAACACATATGTATATGCACATACACACACACAAAGAATAACAGTAAGTAAAAAAATTTTAAATACTCATATCCTTACTGATACAAATAAAAAGATAAAGTGAATGTATAGAAGAAAATTTCCCTGTTCAGTAGAAAAGTCCAGTTAGGAATGTGAAGTAATTAAGGGGAGAGAAAACCATCGCAGGCCAACACACAATGCCAGCTGATGCAGAAAAGACCCACTGACTCATCACATACTCTGAGGTTGGAACCCTGTAAGGGGCAACAGTGCACCTGCGCAGTCTCTAAGTCTCTCCACAGGGCATCCCTGTCAGCTCAGAGAGCTGGCAGATAGCACACCTAGCTTTGTGATTTAAGGTTAGCATCAGCATCAGCATCAGCATCAGCATCAGCACCACATGCCCGCATCATGCGCTGCCAGGACAGTTAACATTGAATAAGAGGTTTGATTCAGCTGAAATGACATCTCCCTCCTCTCCACGCTCTGGGCACATTAGATATTTTAAACAGTTTACCTTCTCTTTGAAAGGAATGTACTAGACAGGCTAGTATAAATAAAGCCAGACAGGCTTCTCATCGCTCGTATGAACACCTTCTCAGAGACATATGACGCATCTCTCAGAATCATAAGGAAAGGGAGCTGGATGGGATGGAACTTGCCACTAAGAATGGTGATCTGAGTTTGGATTTCCAGGACCAAGACAGTGGAAGGAAAGAACCAGTTCTTTCAAGTTGTCTCCTGACCTCCATAGGTGTACCATGGGATGCAGGTATCCATCTGCAAGCCCCAACACACACATGAAATAAATACAATACAATAAATGAACATTTTAAATAAATATTTGTGATATTTATTTATTTTATTTTATGTGTTTGGGTATTTTGCCTGAATGTTTGTCTGCGAACCACAGTGTGTGATTAATACCCACACTGTGGGTTGTTAGCCACCATGTGAGTGCTGAGAATCAAACTAGGATTCTCAGGAAAAAGGAATACATACTCTTAAATCATCTCTCCAGCCCCAATAAATAAGAATTTTAAAGCAAAAGAAAAGTCCAGGAACAGAAGCAGCACCATTCCCAGGTGCCTGTGCGAGAGCAGAAAGCAAGATGGGTGGCTGAGAGCCTAACGGAAGAGTGGCTTGTTCCGAGGGACGAAGATAACTATCCTCAAGATGAGAGGAGTATGTTTCTCCTCTGGATGTGGCCAGTTTACACCGATGCTTGGCTCAACTCGGATAGGGTAATTATGTACGAAGGGTCCTGTCCAGAGCCCTCACTGAGGGACTGGTTACTAAGTTTCTGGAAAACAGGACTGCAAGAGGTTACGGGTGCTTGGCTATACAAAATAGTGAAGCTTCCTTCTGCCGGGCAACCCGTTAGTGGACTCTATGATTACAGCCTAAGACTGTTCGGCGATAGAGTTGTTTTCTCTCTCACTACTTTTACCTCCCTGCAGTGATGATGGTGTCCTGTTTCTAATGATACTTCCTGGGCAATACCTTCTGATAGGACATGACAGCAGGACAAAGCAGCTTTTTGTAGACTTTGTGTCTCCAAAATGAACGCTCCCAAGCAGGCCACAGGGAAACAACATGCAGACACAAACTGAGAGACCTGCTACTAAGCAGCGGGCCTCAGAATCACCAAAAACATGAAAGACTGATGAGAAGTCACAGCTTCGTATTAACTAAGAAAACATTGGCAACTAAATGAAGAGTGTGCTTCTGTACAAGCCGCACATATGTTGGGAAATTTGACAAAATTCCTCAAGATCTGCAGATTTGGTAATTGTATCAATTTTAATTTCCAAGTTGCAACATCTGGCATCTGCAAGTGGTTACAAGTAAGAAGCTAACAGAAGCTGTGTGGCATAAGGAAGAAGGAGAGATCTGTACTCTTTCACCTCTGGGAGCCAACACCAGTCCAGCTGGACCAACCCTGAGTACCTCAGACGTGTGGTTACATTGGCTTTTGCTTTGGGGTCAGAGAAACGTGACCCTCCTTCACTTTGTTAGGCCAAGGGACAGCTGAAAAGAGCAAACAAACAAAAGTACCCACACCAAGTTCACACTAAATTAATTATTTCTCAAAGTTATCTTATAAAGATCAGCCATGAGGTTTGTGGCTGATCTGCAGAGCCAGGGGGGTCCTCGTTCACATACCAAGCTTATTAGCTCAGAACGGTAAGAAACAATGGCCGGCTTGTTGTTAGCCAGCGGGTCCTGCTTAATTGAGAAAATATTTACATTCCCTAAGGGTAGAAGTGGGTCAAGAGAACCTCAGCTCCACATCAAAAGCGCACCATCCAGGAGGTCAAAGCACATGGTGTAGATAAAGAAGAGTTGTTCAGGGTTCGCTGAGCGACTTCCTCAATTAAAATAGCTTACTCTCCCACTGTCCATGCAGAGGGCTCTTTGCCTGTCCTACTGAGTCCTTTTCAGAGCGTCTTTGTATATGCCTGCACATATGCTATATTTTCCTCCAGCCGTTTTCACTGCCTTGGGCCTTATAGTAGGGCTTTGATATATTTTGAATCAATGTTTGTGCAGAGTGAAGGGTATGGATCTAATTTCATACTTCTATATGTGGAAATCCAGTTTCCCAATTGTCTTTTTTCCAGGACATGTTGACACCACTGTCAAAAATGAGGTGGCTGTACCAGGCACTGTGGATGTAGGCCTCAGAGGATTTGAGCTGGAACTGGACAGAAAGTCTCGTCGCTGAGGACCAGCTCTCATGCTTCCAGAAAGCACCCCAAGAGCTGCCAATGGAGGAAAGCAATCAGTAGTCCGCCCCAGCCGTGATGCCCATGGACCACAGCAACAATCAGCACAGCAAGAGAGCCCTAACGGAGCAGTAATGACAGTAATGCCCCAAGCATCTAGCTTGACAGTAACCAACACATATGAATTTACAGAGACTATGGCAACATGTTCATGTTAGACAGAGTCCTAGCGCTGTGTGGGGGAAACAGACACGTGGTCCCACACCTAACCGAGAAGCTATGTGTGGTTGATACCTGCTGGGAGAGAGAAAGTCACTTCATGCCTGGTACTGTCAGCAGAGCAAACTGCACATGGCTAATGAGGCCATGGATCTTACAAAAGAACCTACTACCAATGCCCTTGTAGAGGAATTAATCCAGCAACATGGCTGCTCTGGTAAGGAATCACATCCAAAGACCTAGGTGTGTGTGATCTGGCTGGGATACAGCCACACCCTTAATACACTGCTTTTGTTTTTTCTAATGGAGTGTCACTGGATATATCAACAAACTCCATGTTTTGGTGTGTGTGTGTTTGTGTGTGTGTGTGTGTGTATACTTTTGTTTCATTTGGCTTTATTTTATCATTTTCTTTTTGTCTTTTGGGTCTTTTGCTTGTTTGTTTTGAGTTTTGTTTTTATGAGAATGTTTTGGGTTTGTGTTTTTGTTTTTGTTTTTCGAAGAGAGAGAGAAAGAGCATAAAGTAGGGTGGATAGGGAGGTCAAGAACTTCAAGGAGTAGTTGGGGAAGAAGAAAATATCAAAATATATTATATAAAAATTAATAAAAGATGACAGAAAAATTACTTGCCAGCTGAAAACAGTTATTGTTGGAGACCACTGACAGCAATGCACCGGGTGTCGCCTCGTCAGCCCACTGCTGGCTTTTCCAGCCTACGTAACTGAAACACCATCATCTATGAACAGGATTCAGTGACACTGACTGCTACTGTTTTAGAGAAACTGTATTGGGACAAAATTTATGTTTGTTTCATTAAGAATGCAGATTGAGCATTCCCTCACTACATTTCCCCCTTCCTCCTCTTCCTTCCCTGCCTGAGTGAGGGTAGCTCACGAGACAGCTGAGGTGTGTTGATACTTAGAATATTTCAGTTACATCAAGGACAGCATAGCACATAGAAAAGTAGAAAAGGCTCCACATGGATGAGGCTCAATTCTTCTTTTTCCCAACCTGTCTACCTCAGTAAAGGCCCTGGACCCAAGGGCTATCTGATGGGAACACCACTTACCAGCTTCTCCCAAAACCAGAACCTCCCAAGCCTAGTGGTCCAAACTCAAACATTCCAACCAGCAGTGAGGGTACAAGACAGCGCTTCATCATGTTTCATACCAATTCTTACCAAAGAAAGGCCCTCAGGGGCCACCATCTTAGTGACTCCAGACAGCTTGTCCACATTACAGCAAATTAGCAAATCTTAACATCCTCCCAGGGTTAAGAAAAGCAGTGTGAAATCTGGATTATTATGCTCTGAGGAGAAGATCAAGACAGCCCACAGCCTGGTCAGTTGGCTTAGCTCCTTCAGAAAATACCTCAGCTCCTGTTCCCAAGCCACAGGCACGGGTCTGGAGAGAAGACTTGGGCTAAATATGCTTACTCACCTGTAAGCAGAACAACACACAAGCACTAACGAGCATAACTGAAGAGAACCGCTCACTCCCATTCCCTCTGCATAGAAGACAGAATTCGTGGAAAGCCTTTACTCATTCTTCGCTTGCTTCCCTAAGCAGAGTCCCAACATAAAGAGGAAAACTAAGGGTAAGTAAATCTGGTTTTCTCAACTTAGGTTTATTGAAACAAAGGTGTTTTTCAAGGGACCCGTGTGCTTTTCCTTATATACCTTGCTGTCAACCCACAGTGCTACCCTTACAAAGAGCAGGGAGGAAGCTCTGTATCCAAGAACGCCTGTGAGACATTGCTTAGCCTCTGGGCATGTCTGTGAGGGAGACACCCAGCCTGCCTTAATGTGGGTGACATCACTCACTGGGCAGGATCTTGACCTTAGAGGAGAACGCTGAGCTGAACACAGGGTCTCATCACTCTCAGATGGCTGACTGTGGCCTTGATGGGACCAGCATCTTCAGGCTCCTGCCGCCTCCCGTCTCCACCACGGTAGACTGCACCCTTGAACTGAGAGTAGAAACGGACCCTTCCTCCCTTAAGTGGCCTCTGTCAAGAGTGACAGGAAGAGAAGCTAAGCTGGCAGCTGGAAGTAAAGCTGTGGTGCCAGCAGACGGCTTGGTCAGCACTTTTATATGAGCTACCCAAGTTCCACGCAGTGGGGATTGCAGAAGCGCTTCTTACAACACGTGAACACAGGAGCCCACCAAGGGACGTGGTCAAGCCTGTGGCACGTCTTCAGTGGAGCTGATTTAAGTTATCCAGAGAATCCATGATACGACACCGATCAGGTGCCATGAGGCCTGTGGCTACTCCCTGCACATGTTTCTATTCTATCGGCATTTGTTTCTGTGATACCAAAATGAAGACATGGTTGAATAAAACAGGGAAAGGCAAGAGGTTGCTTGGAGTGACTAAGCTTATCTGGGCTAACTTTTCTCTCCAGACCTAATTTCTATGATTTCATCAGTGAGGAAGACTGAGGTATTGTTACCTGAAAGTGTTACATAATGTGAAATAATACTAAGAGTAGGAATACAAATCCATCTGAGAGAGCAAGTCTCTTGCAATTTCTTGAACACAGAAGAAGCAAAGATACTCACTCAGTTCTTCAGGGTGTTAGGTCTCAAACCCATGATACCCAGCTAATTGAGGTGCCTGTTAATACATCAAAGCTGAAGCTGGTCACCAAGTTCTCGCAGCATCCCTCAGTCCCTATTTGTTACAGGGTCCTCCTGGTTGATATACCCAACCCACTACCACAAGGGCTTGGCTGCCCTTCCCCCAGCTGGTCTTCTCTGTGTAATCAAACCATTTTGGCTATGCAGGCCCTTTCTTGCCTTTGGTCTCCTGGTCTCTTGGCCTCTCCTCTCTCCTCTCCCCACACACCTCTCCTCACGTGGCCTGGCTCAGGGTCATATTCACCCTGGACTCTCCCAGATGTTTCTATCTCTACCTCTGGCTGTGCTCTCCCTCACATCTACAATAAACTCTCTCCTCCACCACACCTAGGAGCAGTCATGTCCTCCTTTTTTAGTTCTTTTTTTTTTTTTTTCACTCGCCTGGTAGGAAAAAGAAAATGCTAATCTCAACCAACTACTACATTCAATGGCCTTCCTTCCTTCTTTGCTTTGCTTTCTTTTTTTCTTCCTTCCTTCCTTCCTTCCTTTCTTTTTTTATTTTTCTTCTTTAATCTACTAAACACACTTCTGGATTACAGCATCCCAATCATGAATAAGCATAAATCAGGGTAAGTTTGCCTGAAGGACCTACTGGTCAGCCACTGGCTGATCCTTCCCGGTATTGTTTTTATTGTAAGCACAGAGAGCGTAGCTGCCTTCAAATGGCTTGTTGTTGCAATTAGGTTTCCAGGTTACCGCGGACCAAACAACCTCAGGCAGACTCTAAACCCTGCTGCATGCACCAAATGATGAATTGCAATCTTCACACCCATAGGGAGTAGAATAATAAATCAAAGCAAAGGGTCACGATGTCCAAATGGTGCTGGTTGAGCAACTTCACGCTAAAAAGTCATTCTGTCCAGCTTCAAAGAGAAGAGGAATTTTGTCCCCAAAACTATCTTAAGACTTGGCCTTTGGAAAGGGACCACCAGGAAGAAGGCTTAAGAACTTTTACACTGTAACTTTTTTGGCAATGTGAAGGCTCTCCTCTCACACTTAATACTTTCTTCTCTTCAGATTACCCTGGGCTGGTAGGATTGTGCCACTGTCTTTGACTCCCTAAATTTCATTTCTTCTTCTATTCTAATCATAATTCAGAGAGAGGCAGAGCAAAAAGAACCAAGAGCCAACTGAGAAGTTGAAAAACAACACTCACAAGGAATGACATTTTAATTGACACATTGGGTCTAAATAAGAGAGGTTTGGTCTGTTTAGTCGAGGTTTTCAGTTGTGTGATGAACCTTTACCAAGCATCACAAGGCCTGGATGTGTGCCCAGCAGGGCTGGATTGTAGTTTTAGAAGTAGGCATTTTCACGATGAGGAGGAATTACTGTGAGAAGCAACTGGATGGAGCCTTCACTCTAAAGAATATAACATATGGGGGGGAAGGAATATGGAAAGGAAAAGGAGGCCAGGCATAGGCATTCTTTCTTTCTTCTGTCCAGTATGATAAAGATGCACACTGCTGGGGCTGGAGAGCTGGCTCAGAGGTTAAAAGCGTTGGCTGCTCTTCCAGGGGTCCTGAGTTCAATTCCCAGCAACTACATGGTGGCTCATTAACCATTTACAGTGAGATACGGTGCCCTCTTCTGTGCAGACATACATGCAAGCAGAAAACTGTATACATAATAAATAAATCTTTAAAAAAAAATAATGCACACTGTTCCCTGTCCACTTGCTCTCTTTCATCTCCAGCTCTTCCAGACAGCTTCTCTCCTTTGCTTAAGCAGCTACAAAAACGCTACCCATCCTATGAAATCTTGCCTGTGTAAGTGGAAGACATAAAGAGAGGTTCCCCTGGTTTGTGAGACTCCCACAGTACTCCCTTCACTTAGCCCTTCAATAAGCAATGAGCCATGATCAAGCGCAGTACTAACAAAGCCTTCTAAGACAAGTCTGTTTGGAGCATCCTATGCTGCCTATGTCTGCTTGTAGTGATCACGACCTGGCCCATATTCTAAGATCCTGGACAACCTGTAGCCCCCTGCTCACTGAGCAGCCTAGACCAGTAACACAAAGACACAGGGAAAATGTGTCCCTCACCCTCTCTCTGTTTCCCCTACTTCCATGACCGTTCTATGATGATGCTCAATCTACCCTGCAAAGAGCAACCACATGGATGAGACAAAAGAGAAGGAAAATCATCAAGGGTCTAGCCAATGGCTGACATCCGTTCTATTGCCATGTTAGTTTTCAGAAGAGCCTCATATGCAGCCTTCAAGTACCTCATTAAAAGCTCAGATAGCATAAAGCAGAGACAAGCCACCTCTTCTGAATTCATAGACCCACATGGGATCTATGAATAAAATACAGTGCTGTTTCTGCCACTAAGTTTTGGGATGATTTCTGACTTAATCCTTAAAACTAGGCATTCTACCTTCATCTCTTGTTGCTGTAACAAGACAGTCTGACCAAAAGCAACTTAGGGGAGGGAGAAATGTCCTCCTGTTTACAAGGTTATAGTCCATTGTACAGGGCAGTGAGGACATGAGCCTATGAGGGGACATTTTGCATTCCAACCACAAAGGAGATGAACTAATACTTTGAAGCTTTGAGGTGGGGCTGGAAGCAGGTTGTCTGCAGCACCTGGTGGTCCTCACGACCTTTTCCTCCAGCCTGGCAAGTTACATCATGTTCCTGATAATGTGGTTGAGGGAACTCTAACCATCCAGTCAGAAGAGTCAAAGTGACCAAAGGGTGCCCTGACAGTAGCACGAAACCCTTAATCAGCCATTCCTGTCTCGGTGTCCCTGTCACTAATATCTTCATACTTGGTAGTAAATTTCCATGTAAAAATACTTTCAGCTTCCTGTGGGAGTCTTTTCTAAGTAGACATGCCAAAGCCATTTCAAGGACGGCAGTGGAAACATTCAACATAAATATCTTGTCCTATAGGGAATATTAGCCATGGCAAAGAAAAAAAAAGCCAATTAAGAAGACAACTAAAATAGCTCTAGGCAGGACTGTCACTAACAAGTTGTTGAAGAAGGTCATTGAGGTAATTAAGAGAAAACCATACCCTTGTCTAGACTCACTTCCCAGTGTTCCGTCCTCCTCATTTTCTTCTTATCATGATCAAATCACATATGGTAACTTCTAAAGACCTTCACCGCACTCAGAAGTCCATCCACAGCAACAGACTCTGAGTGATCACCTTCAGTTAAATCCTCCTGGTTTAGCTGGAAATGCTGCCCTTTGCACGATGCCAGATACAAACACCAGGTCTCTCTGCTGTGGCCTCACGAGTTTGCTTCATAAAACAGGAATGGTGGCAACCTCTGCTTCATCGTAAGGCTGCCAGGAGGTTTCAGTTGTGTTAAGGTAAAGGACTTAGCATACTAAATACATAACACAGAAATCCACATGTGCTCATAGCATATCCCAGGCTTGCAGATCCTTCAACACTGTATATTCCAGTAGTTAGTGTGGTATTTGTTATCAAAAAGCACCAAGAGTGGCCAGACATGACAGAAGAGACCATAAGTCCCAGCACTCAGGAGGCAGAGGGAGGCAGATCTCCATGAGATCAAGGTCAGTACAGTCTACATAGTGAATTCCAGACCAGACAAGACTACACAGTGACACCCTTTTCCAAACAAACAAAAAGTGTCCCTTTGTTTCTATGAATGCAAACATGGTTCATATAGTTACTGTCTTGGATAGGGTTACTGTTGCTTTGATGAAACACCACAACCAAAATCAACTCATGGAGTAAAGAGGTTATTTGGCTTGTACTTCTACATCACTGTTGGTCATGGAAAGAAGTCAGGACAGGAACTCAAACAGGGCAGGAACCTGGAGGCAGGAGCAGGGTCCTCAGCTCAGGGATGGCCCCGCCCACAATGGGCAGGGCCCTTTCACATCCATCACTATTTAACATGCCCTACAAGCTTGCCTGCAGCCTGATCTTATGGATACATTTCCACAGTTGAGGCTCCCTCCTCTCAAATGACTATAACTGTGTCCATCTGACGTAAAAATTGCCAGCAGGAATTTCCTGGCCTCCAAGCTCACAGTGATGACAACAGAGATTATGGCCACTCCCGGCTGAAGCCTTATCAACGGTTCTAGCTGGCTTTGGAGGAAGTTTTTTATTATTATTTATATTTTTAACATTGCAGTTAGGGTCTTCCTATTTCTCAGGCCCTGCCGCTCACATCACTCTATCCCCACCATTCTGGCTCTGTCCTTCTTCTGTCTTAGTCCATGACAATATTTCCCTTCTGCCTTTAGTGCTCATCAAAGGGGCTGAGGATGCCCTGGCCTCCAGCCGCTGCCTTCCAGCACCCTGTGTTTTCTGACTCTGACCGCGCTGTCTTCCTTTGGGCATGGGCCTTCCATGCAACCGACAGCTGAGAGGTTTGGACCCTGGTCAGCCTTCCTTATCATTGTAAACCAAACTTGCATGAAGCCAGGCAACATAAAATTTTCTAAGTCTTAGGCCGGTTACATGAGGATGTGGGACCTGAACTAGCAAGGACTGGCATTGGGGCTCCTAAATCTTTGAAAGTCCCAAATGCCTGTGGCTAGAAGCAGGAAGCACGCTGCTGCATAGGCTGCCATTCGGAATTTCCTAGAGAGAGAGGTTCCCTCTGAACATCAAGCGTTGCTGCAAACATGCCGAGTTGACTCCGCTGTGTCTTTCCCACAATCCTGGGCCACTCAGCATTCTGCCCTGAGCTAGCAGGTGGGCCGAGGCTGACTTTCTTTCAACAAACAAACATCTAAACTATGTAATCATGGGGTGATATCTGAGCTGGATCTAGCTGGCTGCTCACAAGGGAGTCTCTCATGATGGTATGTGGGAATTTTCACTGTTGACCAAGCCAGACATTAGGTCACTGACCCAGCCCTTAAAGCAGACCTCCATTGCCTGGTGCTGGACCACGCTGGTGCCTGTTCCACATAGTGCAAGGAGGTATATAGCCTGCTGCTTTAAAGACACAGTCTTCTGCCATTTTACCAGTGTGGCAACCTATACAGGCTATTGTGTCCTTGCAAGCAGTAAGGAGCATCACTCATGAGAGAACAGCACGATCCCAGGGGGACAAACTGAAACTGGGGACAGAGACCTAAATGTTAGGTACTGAATTTTTCCTGTTGTTTGCAACAACTTATTAACACAAGGAAGAATAATACAAGCTTGAATATGCATTTTCATGTGTAACAGGTTTCCTAAAACCACGTCTAAAGGCAAAGAGGATTGGAACTATTTTAAATCAGTGCCAGATACCTGCTGTTGGTCAAACGCAAATCACCGATGGATTAGCTTTGTTCCTAGTTGATGAGAATTATTGGTGGATTTTTTTTTCATTCAACTAGTATTTTTCAGGTTGGCGTAACTATTTCTCTAATCTCCATGCCAGCCAGCATCATGGTGCAAGCATGATCACTCACAGAATGTATAAATATAAAAAAATAATGTTAAGAAAAAATACAAAATAACCAAGTGTTCTTCAGCAAGACTCTCTCTACAAAGCCTTGGCAATGTCTTACACATTGGAATTACCACGGCCACTGCGTTGGCCTGGCTCACACCGCAAAGGTATGCCTCTCACAGAACACCTCTGCTGAGAGGTGGGGACGGTGCAAAGAAAGAGCAGAGAGGAGCCCCAGTGCTGTTAGGTGAGTCTACAGGAGGTTTCTTTTTCTTTTATTCTTCGCCAGATTAGTACACCTGAGTCTCTAGACTGATTTCCTAGAGTTAAAGAGAAAACTATTGAACTTTTCCATGGCTGCCCCTTTGAACTCCCCTGAGAACTCAGAATATGTGAGCTAAAAGTTAGTGTGCTCGGCCAGAGTCCCCATGCCTTCCTGCAGCGTGGTTAATAATTATACTCAGCTTAATGTCTAGAACCCCAGCCCCATCCGAAGCGCTTTAAGTAACAATTTCATGGTATATTTCATTGGAGATTGTGCCTAATGATTAAACAGAGCCAGTCAAAGTCTCAGCAGTGATGTTTGCAATCTGAAGGACATTCATCCGAGCAGGTGACCCGACATAGCTCAGGTCCCCCACAAGTTTCCAGCAAGGCAAAGTTTTGCGGTTTCCAGGTGCCTCCCTCCCTCCCTCTCTTCTGGCACCCACCAGGCTTCTCCATATGACCAAGGTTGCCCAGATTCTCCTAGGGAAAACTCCAAAGTGAGGTGGGTATATCCAAGAGGGTTTAGCAGCGTGGTCTTTTCCAACAGGGGAACTGCCACAACTTACAAAGCTTTTCACTGAGGTCTAAGCCCAACTCCTAACTAGCAGATGGCTTCAAAGCAGTGTTTCTCCCAGGTACAGACCGCCACTTCCTCATCAACAGGTCACTTGCAGAAGGAGAAAGCCAACCCTCCCTCTTCTTGCTTGTCTTTTCACTGGTGACCAGGGCGCCTACAGCAGTGTATAAGGACCAGCAAACAAAAGAAGGAGAATGTCCAAACAGACTCTTGGTTTTTGAAAAGTAAACGTGGGGGTAAAAATTAAAATTATCTTTACTAGGCTGCTGAGATGGCACAACAGACAAAGGTGCCTGAGTTCAACCCTCCCGACCCGAGTGGCCGAAGAAAACCACCTTCAGCAGGCTGCCCCCTGGCTTCCCCCAACACACATACACCAAAGAAATAAATAACAAAAATATTTACTGATCTTGAGTGTGTGGATCAGCAAGATTCAAGGGAACATGAGGAAGCCCTAAACTGTTCTGTTTTCCACTCAGCAGGAACACGGGATGCAGGGAGGGCAGGAGAGCTATGGGAGGAGGAAAAGAATGAGGAGTTCACTCTGAAGTGTGAGCAAAAATGGAGCCTGGGCTGCTGCATCTTAAGAAGATCAAATGGAATGCTAATTCTCAGCTGAAATGTATACACTACCAAAAATGCCCTTGGGCTCCATAAACTATTGGTAAGTGCCATTAGCACAGGACAGGTTTTATGCAGGTGTCAAGAAGAGGATTTTGTTTCTGGGTTGATGGCACACTCAACAAACAAAAGCCATAAGGAATCATTATAGGTCACAAAAATTCAACCAATACATTAGAGTCAATGAGGCCACAAGAAGGGATCACCTTACAGCCAATCTGTGCTTATGTTTATAACCTTTGGACGTTTGTACAAATTTTCTCAGGACTCAAGCATTTCTTGTGCCTCAAAAATCAGCCACATTGCTATATACTATACTGTACTGTACTATACTATACTGTACTGTGCTATACTGTACTATACTATACTGTACTGTACTATACTATACTGCATTATACTGTACTATACTATACTGTACTGTGCTATACTATACTGTACTGTGCTGTACCATACTGTACTGTACTGTACTGTGCTGTACCATACTGTACTGTACTGTGCTGTGCTGTACCATACTGTACTATACTGTACCATACTGTACTGTACTGTACCATACTTACTGTACTGTGCTGTACCATACTGTACTGTACTATACTGCACTGTACTGTGCTGTACTATACTGTGCTATACTGTACTATACTATACTATACCATACTATGCTGTACTGTACTATTCTATACTATACTGTACTATACTATATTTAATCTAAATTTTAAAATTCAAAAACTGTGTTTCTGGACCCAAAAGTTATTCTTGCACCAAAGAAGCTTTTTGACATCAAGTTTTACAACAAAAGCCAATACTGAGAAGATTAAAATCCAATTAAAACCAGTGATTTAACAAAGTAAGCTCTGTGGACAGGACTGGGTTTGGTCCTGAGCAGGCATCACAGTGCCTGATACACAGTAAATGCTTGCAGAGTGAGCAGGGCTCATTCAATGTAACTTCAAATTAGCCTGGTAGAAAAATAAGCCGGGTGGTGGTGGCGCACGCCTTTAATCCCAGCACTCGGGAGGCAGAGACAGGAGGATTGCTGTGAGTTCGAGGCCAGCCTGGTCTACAAAGTGAGTCCAGGATGGCCAAGGCTACACAGAGAAACCCTGTCTCGAAAAACCAAAAAAAAAAAAAAAAAAAAAAAAAAAAAGAAAAAGAAATGTAACAAGCATTTACCTGCAACAAAACATATGCCAACATATGCATGAAGATTTTCAAGGTACTTGAGCAATCTTATCTGTGTGAAATCCAGACCAAAAAAATGGGATATTCACACAGCAAACTGATGTCTACTTTATTCAACCAATGAGGAGTAGCAAAATTAAAAAGAATTAAAGCAGGTATAAGAAATTATTAGTTATTCCTAGCAGAAAAACATTAGAAATTCCTAACAGGAGGTTCCAGTGCATATGTTAAGCTGATCGGGTGAAGCCAGCTAAGAGCAACATGATTGGATTGTTGACGTGATGTAGGAGAGTGCAGTGCTCAGAGAACCACAGGATGCTGAGAAGACCACAGGATGCTGAGAGAACCACCGATGAGGCCTCTTACAGGGGCCTAATGAAGGACTCTGGGGAGGATCTAAATGAAGCTGAGATCAATTCTACATTGGCTGTTTCTGAGGTGCGATGGGTCTTCCTTGGGAGTGACTGTGAGGCGAGGGTGATTTAGCAGTTAAGGTACAGGAGCGGTGAATCTGTGTGACAGTGTGGGCAGGAGGAAGGCCACGTCAGCACACACAGGGCCCTACGCTCACGGCAAAGCTGCCACACAGTGTGGGAGACACAGAGCTTTCTGCCAAGGCCCCGCTGGCCTCTGCCTGCCTGGCCTCTCAACCTGAATGATACTGCACGGCCTTGTCCTCGAATTCTTCCAAGCCAATTTTCACCCTTTCTTTGAAACACGTGTTTCTTTTTAACTCTTTCAGAGATAAATATTAAATAATTTCTTTATCACTTATAGAAAAAATGTTTTTAAGATCTTAATCTAAGAGGAACAGGCCAAAAATATAAGACTCATATTTAAAACACTTTTCAACCCACTGAACCTCTACCAGCACTTCCCCGTGCCTCTAGGCACACCTCTAGCCAGGTGCAGATGCCCTTGGAAGACCAGAGTTAATGGCGTGGTTTGGAAGGAAATGTGCCCCTCAGGCTTGTGTGTGTGACCCTTGGTCACCACGTGGTGATGCTGTTATGGGAAGGTGTGGATCCCTTAGGAAGAGGAACCTAGATAGAGGAAGTGGGTTGAGGGGGTGTGACTTGAGTTATGTTGCTTAGCCTGTTTCCTGTCCCACGAGATTTGAGGAGGGAAGAGAGCCCCAACCTCATGTTCCCATGGTCACAAAACCAGCAGCTCCCAAGCCTTTGGGACCATGATAGATGAATCCTCTAAAATCATAAAATGAAATTAATCCCTTTAAATTACTTCTTCTCCTGGATCTGGTCACAGGGACATGGAAAGTAAGGGAAAGAGTTGGCTTGCTCCTGACTCTTACCAGACTCCTGCACCTATAGAACAGAGCTGTGAGGCATTTAATTTATAAGCCACACTGGATACCTGCCAAGTGTTCTACAGTTAGGATGCCTGTCTCTATACATTGTGAGCTATGGTCCCTTCCTGGCTAAAGAGACTTTGACCCTAACTACGTATGAATGCCGCTGTCTGGAAGACCCTCTCCAGGGAAGATTCAAGGAGTACAGGGTAAGGAGTGGAGTTCTCATCTAGGTCAGAGCAGGCAGAAGCTTCCGTCAGAAGGCTCACACACGGTTTTGCAGCAACACAATAATTCTGAAGCAAACAGTTTACACAAATGGTCTCTCAATTGAATCACTGCGCTAGTGAGTCAGGGTTCCGATGAAACACCATGACCAAAAGCAACTTGGGGAAGAAAGGGTTTACCTCAGGTTACAACTCTCTCGGGTCATACTCCATCGCTGAGGTCAGGGCAGGAAGTCACAGAGCAGGACCCTGGAGAGAGGGGCTGATGTAGAGGCCATGGAGGGCACTGCTTCCTAGCTTGCTCTTCGTGGCTTTGCTCAGCCTGCTCCCATATAGAGCCCAAGACTGGCTGCCCAGGGATGGCACCACTCACCATGGGCTGGGCCCTCCCACATCAGTCACTAATCAAGAAAATGCTCTACAGGTTTTCCTACAGCCCCATCTTAAAGAGGCATTTCCTCAGTCACTCCTCCTCTCAGAGGATTACAGCTTGTGTCAAGTTGATATAAAACTAGCCAGCACAGTCACCAAAGAAAAGGCACACCACCAGCTGCCCTTCTGATGCCACATCAAAGACCTGGGGCTAGAGATAGAATTCGGGGGTTAAGAGCACTTGCTAGTCTTGCAGAGCAGCCAGGTCTGCTTCCCAAAACCCATGAGGGCAGCTCACAGTCATCTGTAACTCCGGTTTCAAGGCATGTGACACTCTTGGTCTGTAAGGGCATGAGGCATGCATGTGACATACATATATACATGCAGACAAACACTCTACAATGCAAATAGATTTTTTTTTTAACAGATAAATTCCATGCAGCTTGGGGATGGCTCATTTGGAAAATTCTTCCAAATACTCACTTAACAGCCAGTGGGCACATATCTATCACTCTGGCTCTGGGAACACAGCCACAGGAGGCTCCCTGAGGCTCACTGCACACCCAGTCTAGGCAAACCAATAAGCTCCAGGTTCAATCTCAAAAACTAAGATGAAGAACAATTGAGGAAGACGCCTGGGGTTGAGCTCTGTCTTCCACATGTGCTCACATATAAAGAGAGAGGACAAAAATGAGCTTGGTGGGACAGAGCAGCAATGGCGCCAGCCATAAAGCTCTGAGGGTTAAGATGGGAAGTATAATTCTAGCGACCAGCACCTGTAGGCAGGACATGGCAGGACATGGCAGGACATGGCAGCACTCTATCTCTAGTGCTGTGTAAAAAGCAGCCGCTGTGCAGCAGTCTTGCAGGCTCTGGGAGTTGAGTGTGAATTTTAAGTCCCAGGACAGTCCAGCTATGGTAGCTAGGACTCCTCCTCTATTCTGCATAAGCCCAAAGAAATTCAGAGAACTTTCTGCAGCAAAGCCCACTGGGAATAATTAGAATGCCTGTGCCTAAAGCGACTGGCAAACCCCGATGCTGGGGAATTTCTTCATATTTGAAAGAAGCTTCCTCTAATCTCATCCTTCAGAGTGACACATCTTGAAAAGGCATTTTTGTGTCCGTGCGGCCCTGAAGCTTCCCTTTGAAACAACTCTAAACTCTAAAATTCTGTGTACTCTAAATCCACTTGCAAGTTGTCACAGATGGCCTCCCTCTTACGCGGTGCTGTAAGAGGACCAGCAGTGGCCAGGCCTGAGGTCTGCGGAAGGTCAAGGAAAAATCTGTATTTGTGAAAGGCTGCCAAGTCCAGTTTCAGTATTTGAATACTATCAGTCCTCTAACTTAAAGGCTCAGTGAACACCAAGAGTTTGTTCATAAACCATGTGCAGAAGACAGAGCTCCTTCCCTGACTTCCCCCATCATGACCTGGTCTCAGGTCAGGGCTGAGCTGGTCTGGTCTCAGGGCAACCTACGAGGACTTTTCTTCAGGGACACAGCAGTCTCCATCCCAACCCTACGTGCTACTTATACAATCAGGTACATTCCAAGACCTCTCATGAACACCTGAACCCACAGACAATACCAGATCCTAGAGATTATAAACAAGGCAACAAGAAAGTAGCAGTCATAAGAAAGGTGGTGGGGGCACAGGAGGAGGGGAGGCCCGGGGGGGAGGAACACATGACTTTCACATTTTCATGTAATGTAGCACTTTCAGCTTCTCTTTGGCATAAGCAAACTCCCAGCACTATTACTCGAGTAATAGGGCAGCCTTTGTTAAATGAAATAAGCACTGCAGTACTGAGACTGTCAATCTGGACATCAGAGCAGCTGCTTGCTGACTAACACAGCATGGATAGCCTGCGCCAAGAGCTGGAGTGAGATCTCACTACCATACGCACATAGACGACATCATAGGAGTTGGTGAGATGGCTTAGCAGATAGAGGAATTTGTCAAAGCCACGCCAGTCTCGTCAAATTGTCCTCTAACTCCCAGGTAAGTACTGTGGCATGCATGCCCTCCCCCTACATACACATGCACACACATGTAGTAGTAGTAGTAATAATAATAATAATAATAATAATAATAATAATAATAATAATAATGAGCTAACAGCTAAAGTGGTTATTTTCTTTTATTTAGATTTATTTAATTTATGTGTATTTTTTTGTCTGTATATATTCATGTGAACCATGTATGTGCATGTGTGTGTGTGTGTGTGTGTATTCTTCAGAAACTAGAAAAAGGCATTGGATTTCCTATAACTGCAGTTACAAATGGTTGTAGTATTTTGGTTTTGTTTGTTATTTGCTTATTTGATTTTGACTTTGATACTGGTTTTATAAGATGAGGTTTTGTATAGTCCCAGCTGGCCTCCAGCTCACTATGCTGTTGAGGCTGACTCTGAACTTCTGATCTTTCTGTTGTGCTAGGATCACATGGAAAAGCTACTCTTGACAACCCTGTTGCACATCTGCTATACTTTACTGGGTTTGAGGCCTTTGTCACAGAGGCTGGAACAGCTTGTGCTGTTAAGGAGTTCCCACATCTCAAACTTGACAGCAGACATCCATGTCCCGGCATCATCTGCATCCGAGGTGGCCTGTTTCATACAGGTGTGGACAGGTTCACATGCAGAACTAATCCACTAATCTGTTCATTATTTCCCCCTCAGTATAGCTATTAACACAATATAAACACAACCAAAGAAATGTATACTGTTGTCTGCTTTGAGCTTTAAAGCCCATCATTTTCATAGATAACATGACATACAACTGAAAAAGATAGACAAAATATTATTTTAAACAAGATCTGGAAATAACGCCTTTTATAAACCATTCAGTGACTATTCACTGAATAATGAATGTAACCTCACACTGTTCAAAACTGCACGATTACGTGACTTTCTTGGAGGGATCTAGTTGGCCTTGCTACATATTTAAGAAGAATGAGAGAGAAAGTGGTGAGCAGCAGACAGTCTCTCTGGGTCTGGACTTTGAACGGGAAGAACTGATTCCTGCATGGGCCGTACTGGATCTGAGGAATGTGAGAGGGAAGACTGTCCACTGGACTGGTGGGCGGAGTCCAGTCTGGCCTATATCTTTTCTTTCCTCACTGAAGAAGGTCAGGCTGTCATCTTAGTTTCATTTTGTTTTTTATTGTTCCCATAACAAGCCAAGAAACGCATGCTATAGGATTACCAGAAGTTCCACCAGGCTTTCTGAAGCAACTTAGAATACAGTGTCCTGGTTACCTGCTTCACAAAGCTCACCTCCAACATTGGTGCAGGTGTCTGCTGACCATACACAATAGAAGGTTAATACAAGTTGGAGGTGGCTCTCAAACAACACAGCAGTGAGGCTGTAGCCCAGAGGCAGGATGTTTGTTTAGTATGGGCAAGGTCCCAGGTTCAATCCCCAAGACAGAAATGGACAAAAGAGCACCATGCTGTACGTCTATAATCCTAGCTACTCTGGAAGCCTAAACACAAGTGTAAATTCAAGGGAAGCCTAGGCTACAATAGCTTGAGGCTAAGCTTAGAAAGATCCTGTCATCAATGTAATAGATGGAAGATAGATAGATAGATAGATAGATAGATAGATAGATAGATAGATAGATAGGGAGTTAACTCCATAGCAGACCACTTGCTTAACATGTATAAAGCCTTGGGTTTAATTCTTTCACAAGGGAAAAAATGAAAACAAAACAGACACATGTTTAAGCCAGACATGGTGGCACACACCTTTACCCAGCACTCAGGAGGCAGAGGCAAGATCTCTGTGAGTTTCAAGCCAGTCTGGTCTACATATTGAGTTCCAGAACAGCTAAGACTTTATGTAGAGATATCCTGTTTCAAAGAAACCAAAAATAATGACATGGCAAGTCCAATATGGCAAATGTTTATCTTTCAGGAAGGCCTCAGGCTGGAAACATGACCCTGGGTATTCATGACAGGTACGCTGTCTGGAAGGAGATGGGCAGGGTTCCTTGTGAGCTTTGAACAGAGATTCATCCAGAACTACTTAGAATCTTCTCACACTGAACAGAGAGACTTGAATGGATATCAGCTTGAAACACATGGCCATAAAATAGGAAAATAAGAGAATGTTCCATCCAATTTTGCATGCCTGAAGACACATCTCTGCATTTCTGAAAATAGTCTAGCAAAGAAAGGACCACTTTTCCCTTAAAATATATAGTGCCCCTTACATACCTTTGAGAACCCATATCTTACCAGTAGAGTACTGCCCACATGTCATACATATTGTAGACAACAACTGAAAGATGGCATTAATTTAAACCTTCAAGATAGAATTAGTATTACCTCAGTATTAACAGCTTCCATTGGTCTTTTCTTGATTTCTCCTATGTCCAAGTAACTAGAAGGGAAAGAAAAGCAGGGGTTGCTTTTACAGGTTTGAAGTCAGTCGTATAAAAATATTTAAGCATTATTGAAAAGTAAAGCCAGTTATAGGAAATGCATAAGCCTGAAGCAGAAATCAGTAGGTACTAGAGTTGTGAGAATGGTGTTTGCGTGGCCTCACCAACTACAGCAGAAACATCTGTCCAAACACCAAAAGAATTAAAGTCTGTGGAAATGCACGTTTTGGTTATGAAGCATTTCTCCCTTAGTACTGGCTTCTCACTCTGGACTGACTTTCTCCCTCTTCGTCTTCCCCTTCTCTCCTCCTCCCTCTTCTCCATCTTCATTTCTCTACCCCTGTCTCTTCTCCCCACCCATGAGTGGCTTCTTATCTCTTCCCTTCTCCCTTTCTTTTCCATTATTTTTCCTTATTTTAGAAACAAGGCTTTATACACAAAAAGCTAGGCTCGAACTCATTGAGTTGTCAAGAGTGGCCTTGAATTTCTGATCCTCTGGCTCCTACCTCCCCAGAGCGTGGACCACAGGCATATACCATCACACCTGCTTTACCTCTGGCTCCTACCTCCCCAGGGCAGGGACCACAGGCATATGCCATCACACCTGCTTTACGTAATGCTCAAACCCAGCGTGAACAAGCACTCCACCAACTGAGTTACTCTCTAGCTCTATTCTCGGAATCCTATAAATTCTATTAATTCCATTAATTACCAATGTTAGGTCGAAGGAAATAGTGGAGCCCTGGGAAAGACAGACTGGGGTGTCAGAGTAAGACCTGGGAAAGACTGGGTAAGTTTCCCAGTGACACAGAGGTGCCCAGCCATGTGGAGTAGGCATTGGCTCACCTTACAAGCAGCTTGGGGCTGGTTAACCTCTGAAACCCTTATCTTCCCATTTCTTTTCATTACAGATACTAACTAGTCGCCAGTGCCCAAACACAACCTGAAAATGTGTTATCTTTTTCAACATCAGGGGATTGGCCCATCAGTGTGATCTAGTTCCAGTTTTAAATGATTCCTAATTTATCTTATAGGTTTTTTAAAAACCTAAGTAATTATTTTAATATAAAAATACAAGTCTACCTTCTAATTTATCACCACAATTAGGGACTCAACTATCTTAGCTACTGTAGCAGAGAAGTTGTAAAAAAAAAAGTTTATTCAGATGATAAAGGCGCCTGCCATCAAGCCTGACTGAGGTTCATCTGTGCTTATACAGTGGAAGGAGAGAACTGATTCCCCAAAGTTGTCCTGTGACTACCACCCTTACACTGTAACATGCACACACCTACACACATATGCACACAGACAACAATAATAAATGTAATACATTGTTACTACAAGTTAATGAGTTATAATTAACTTTGCCTATTGAATTATGTTCACTATTGGCTAATGTTGTTTAGTTTTGTTTTGGGGTTTTTGTTTTTTTGTTTGTTTGTTTGTTTGTTTGTTTTTGATAGAATGTTAGTTAGTTGGTGTGAAAATTAAACTCTATTTCTCTATCCAAATAGCAATTGTGTGAGACAGTGCGAACAACAGAAATGAATTGGGTCATTTGTAAATTTCCTAGAGGTATTTCTGTCAAGAAAATAAAATATTCTGTTGTCTACAAGAGAATGCTTCCTGGTTTATATTCTAAATGGCTCAGACCTAATAGGTTAATGTTGGCGAGACAACTCCCAAAAATGTATGAGAAAAGTTATAGAGGCATGTGCATGCATGAGCACTTGGATGAGTGTGCTTAGTCATGCACATGCTGCAGCTCACACGTGGAGGTCGGAGAACAATTCTGTGGCATGGGTTCTCTCCTTCCACCATTACATAGGCTTCAGGGGTTAAACTCCGGTCATAGGCTTACACCATAAGCACCTTTACCCCCTGATCCATCTCACTGGAGCCCCAAAAGAAGTTTTGAGAGAAATACTCCCTAAAGGTGCTAGACAAGAAAGGTCTAAAACCTACCTGATCTTTAGGGATGTGTCAAAAGTATTAGAAATGTCTAAGTGAAAGACATCCGAGCAGGAAATTGATTGTCTCTTTCTGACAAGTATTTTGCTCCCTTCCCTAACAACAGTATGGTGCACTTCAGACTCTTCTGTTCTGCCAGTCTCTTTGCTTGTTACCAACATACAACATGAAGCTTCAGCATAGTAAGCACTTAACTCTTCTAGTGTCTCTCAGTGCAAGCACGGAAAGACTGACTGCTACTTCAACACCGGTGTCAGCGTGGAAAACTAACCTTGGGGACTCCAATAGCAAACGCAGGTCTTGTGTGCTTACGTGTGAATTAAAAGCAACAGTTAACCCTGCAGAATCCATACAATTAGAAAATAATCACAGGAACCAGATTTATAGCAAAGTTTTTTTTAACTTTTTGCTATCTGGGGACCAAGATAAATTTAAATTAAAATATTTCTATTTCAAAGCTATGGCGTATAGGATTATCTATGCTTCCACAATTCCATTGGTAGATACAACCAAGAGAAATGAAACATGTTAAACAGATGTTCACAGAAATAGTCTTCGTTAATAGCCCCAAAGTGAATAACCCAAATATCTATCAACTGCTTAATGGGTAAAGGAAAATCATTAGCTCCATATCGTCAGAAACTACTCAGCGGCACAGTGGCACTGACACATGCTGCAGTGTGGGTGAACCTTGAAAGCGATACAGTGGCAAACAGCAGATACTTTACGTCCCATTGTTGCACTATTCCATCCCATAGGTACAGGTGGTTGGCTCATGCCTGCAGGAAGATTTGAAGATGGGAGGTGTCCATGTATATAGGGGAAGGATTGAAACGTGGTAAAACGGGTGATGGTTCCCAACCCGGGAACTCGCTGAAATGGGGTGGATTCACCAAAGTATATGTCAGCAAAGCCTTAAGCCACTCATGGGATGGAAGAGTTTACCATCCTGTCCACTCCTGACCACTTTCAGCTCCCAACTCCCACAGAAATTTAAAGTACTTTGCTTACTGTACGTGTCCTTTTACGATGTGCATTAAAATGATCACTGTGTAGGTTGGAAGTCCTCAAAGGCGAGTCCACTCCACGGACCTTAAGCTCTGTTGCTAATTCACAGAAATGACTGTGAGCGAGTTTCCTGCCAGCAAGTGACATGCAGGTCCGAGACAGATATGTGCACGGACACAAAAGCCTGGACTTTTCCAAGCATTCTGTGACTAGCATAAACACCCCGGATACAGGAAGAGGGCACAGCGCCTGGCTGTGTGCATTCTGCTTGCAATGAAGGAATTCAAACAATGAAGAGCGAAGTCCTAACAGAGCATCCAGTACTTGGAATTTATTCATAAGAACGTTTTTTGGTTTTTTTTTTTTTTTTTTAGGCTAAAGGGATGGCCTTGAATAAAATAAATAAAGTAAAACGAACCTGTAATCCCACACTTGGGGAGGCTGAGGCAGGAGGAGGACGGCATATAGTTCGAGGCCTGAGTGATCTAGTGAGTTTCAGGCCGGCCAGCACTACAGAGATCCTGTCTAAGAATAACAGATAAAATTCCTTCTCTGGTTTCAACTCTACCTGCAACTAACTGCCAGCTCCTTGCCAGACCCACCCAGAGGTCGCCTCCTACCAACCACACCCCGAAGCGCGCAGGGACGCACTGACTCACTTGAGTTTCTTAAAAGCTTCCTGGCCTCCAGCCACGTAGTTGCCCCCGCTCTCGATCTGGTCCAGCTTTCTGATGCGGTGGCCGGTCCTCGGGGTGTAGATGTTCCTAACCGCCCCAAAGGGCGCCTGCACGCCGCCCGTCACTTCCTTGAGGAAGATTTCGAAGCTGGACACCTTCTTCTCATGAATGACGACGCGGCGCCCGGCGAAGAAGGGATCCCCATTGCGGTACACCAGCACACTTTTCACTACCGGCAGCGACAGGTGGGTAGACTTGGCGCTGGGACCGTTCATCTTCCGCCGTGGGACCGCCGGACCCGCTAGCAAGCACTCCACCGGCCTGCAACACCAGCTCGTGAACCGCCTCCTACAGGGACAAGGAAAGTCACCCGCAGATGATGAAGGGCCAACCTTGCGAGGACAGCCTTGGCTGGTAGCTGTTCAAGTAAGGCGCGGCACCGACGGCCAATCAGCGCTCACAGGCTTGCACACCTGTATCCCCCCCCCGCCCCCCGCCCCCGCCCCCGCCCCGCAGCATCCAGGTGTGCTGTCTGGGAACCCGCGCCCGCTTGGGCTTTAAACCCCTGCGCGAGCTGGGACAGGAGGGACAGCGGCGGACGCGCGCGCACTCAAGCGCGCGCGCACACGCACGAGAACTCAAGTGCACATTATTAACATGGCGAGATTCAATGCCTATCATCACATCTGCGTTGTTTCTTGCAGTAGGTGCAGATTCTCGCTCTTTCCCTTGGCTTGCACTCTAATACCACTAGCTCAATCGTTGTCCCCCCAAAAGCCATTAAGATCCCGACTAAGGTTGCCGGGATTTTCCTTTGAGGAAAACGAAATGTTTAAAAAATGTATTCAGAAGTTCGAGTGCTGTGGCGCACGTCTGTCATCCTAGGATTAGAGCGGCTGGGACTGGAGGATTGCCTTGAGTTCGAGGCCAGCCTGGACTACCTAGAAAGTTCTGGCCTATAGCCAGTTCAATTATAGTCAAACTAAATTAATATCAATAAACTAAATAATCTGCACAGAAAGAGACAGCTCCTGAGTCCAAGACCCCGGCGCTCCTTTCTGGCCAGCGCCGCCCAGTGGCGAGGCTGGGGTGGGCCCTTGGCGGTGGTACCTACCGACACTCGGGCAGTGGGGGGAGGAGCTGGGGGAGGGGCTCACGTGGGGGCGGGGCGGGTTGCAAGCGCAAGGGCCAGCACCACTGTGAACCCTAGGAGGCCGCGCGTCTCTAGCACCGATCCTCCCGCCGCCGCCGTTGGTGTCTTCTGAGGGCCTGCCTAGGCCCGCGGGGAGCCCAGTTTGTTTTTTTTCTCGCTGTTTCCATAGCAACTGCTGCCTCGCGCGGAGAGCTAGCCTGTGAACTAGGCCTAGAGAGCGCCTGGCTCCCTTGTGTTTCTCTGGCATCAAAGTCGTAAGGGGGTTGGGAAGAAAGTTACCATGCCAGTGTTGTGCCAGAGTGGTGACCGGCACCCGGCTAGGTAGGTGATACCCTACAGTATTTTCAGCGCCTACTGTGTGACGAATGTTTAAAGGGGGTGTTTACAAGAAGCCTTGCTGTGTCCATGAGCTTGCCTCTACACTGGCAATGTAGAGTCCAGATGGAGTCGAGATTTTAATCAGGAACTTCAGTAAAGCCACGGTTAGTGGGGCTCACCTGTAAGCTAGGCACTAGGAGAGCAAAAGGCAGGAGGATTAGCTTCGAGTTCCAGGCCAGCCTGGAACAGAGTAAGCCCCCTGTCCCAAGAAAACTAAAACAAGCAAACCAACAAGAAGGGGCGTGGGGGCTCTCTCTCTCTCTCTCACACACACACACACACACACACACACACACACACACACACACACACACGCCTTTAACCCCAACATTAAAAGTAGAAGCGGCGGATGTCAGTGAGTTCAAGGCAGCCAGTTAGCTGGCTGGGGCTACATAGTGAGACCCTCTCTAGAAAAGATTCGAAAGAAAACTCAATGTAGCTGTTTAGTCCTGTCCAGTTTGGGAAATAAAGATATTTATGCTGAAACAAACCAAACCACTGTTCCCCTTACTCGTGCTAAGTCTTTTAAAATGTCTACATTTTTTAAGCGGGCATTGCCTTTTGAATAGGAAATGCCCCCACAGTGTTTGAAGACTTGGTCCCCAGCCAGCGGAGTATTTGTGGTGAGCGTGGAACCCCCTAAGAGGTCGATCTTAAGGTTTCAGACTTTCTCTCCAGTCTCTGTTTCCTGAGCCACATAGTTGTGAACAAGCAGCCACCATCGGCTCCTGCCACCGCCGTGCAGCCACATGCCACCGTGGGTCCCTAGCATGGTGAACTGTAGCCCCTCAAAAGGTGAGCCAAAATAAATCTCTCCTTATTTCATTTGCTTCTTGTTAGGTATTTGGTCACATAGATGAGAAAATAACAACAAACAACAGCCAACAACAACCAGGTGTTCCTGATTCTTTATATTTGAGTAAAAATACTTTTAAAAACTGTAAACAAAGCACTTAACAATTTACCAAGGCACTTTATATACATTATCTAATTTAATGCTCACAGCCATCTTCAGATGCAGAAAAGAATGTTCAGAGAAACTGAAGCGATTTGCCTGGAGTAAGTTGCACTCAAGGCTCCAAACTCAGTCTGCCCTATTGTAGTACTCCCTTGACTATGCTGACATAACATGGCCATGTGTGGGGATTGAGATACGAGACAGAACAATTGGGGCTTCATTTGGTTTGGCTTCTTTGAGAAAGAATCTCATAAGGTCCGGGCTAGCGTCAAACTTGCTATGCAGCAGAGGATCATCTTGAGTCTCTGCTCCTCCTGCCTCAATCTCCTGGATACTGGAATTGCAGGTCTGCCCTGCTTGTGCATGAGGCGCTGGAGGGTCAAACCCGGGTGTTTCATGTATAGCAAGCACTCTACAACTGAGCTACAGCAGCAGCCACAGAAACATCTCAATGAAAATCATAAACCGTAATGGTGCCTTGAAAAATTGGCAGCTTTTGGGCTGGAGAGATGGCTCAGAGATTAAGAGCACTGGCTGTTCTTCCAAAGGTCCTGAGTTCAATTCCCAGCAACCACATGTGGCTCACTACTGTCTATAATGAGATCTGGTGCCCTCTTCTGGCATGCAGGCACACATGCAGGCAGAATACTGTATAAACAATAATAAATAAATGTTTTTTAAAAAACAAGAAAGAAAAAAAAGAAAGAAAGAAAGAAAGAAAAACAAGAAGGAAGGAAGGAAACTGGCAGCTTTCAAAGTGCCAGAGAATAGAATAATGCAGAGAGAATAGGGCATGGAAATTCTGCTTCTGGAATACAGAGGTGGAAGGCCTGTGGGAAAAGCAGCTGTGACAAGTGAGCTGAGCACTCAGATCTCCAACAAGGTCAAGCTCCCTGCTGCCCACACCAGCCCCAGGGCAGAATGAAAACAAGCTCCCTGCTCAAAACTAAAGAGCTTCCCAAAGGCAGGCACAGCACTAAATGAAGCCCAGGCCCGCGGTCCTTTTGGGTGTGGGTCACTTGTCACCAGTCTGCCAAGCCACCATCTGTATTTTCTGCTTTTCACGATGGTATCTCCAGTCGGAATTTACCTCTGGAATCCACTCTTGGTCACGGAGTCACAGGGTAAAAGCTTACCTTCATTTTCCACTCCCTGAACCAAATAAAAGGGGGAACAAGTGCTGAGTGCTGGCATCTCCCTTCCTCTGTGTCCTACTCTGTGAGTTTCCGGGGCCAGGAGCTGTTGCTACATGCTTCTGCCACCTTGGGTCCACCTGCTACCATGTCTTATCATGATGGATTGAAGTCTCCTGAGAGCAAAATAAAACCCTCCTCCATGAAGTTGCCTACCAGGTACTGGGACAAAGCAGTGAGAAAGCAGCACACATTTTCTTTTCTTTTCCTTTTTATTTAACTAACTTATTCAGATTACATCTCATTTGTCATCCTTTCACTTGCATCTTCCCATCCCCCTCACTCCCTCTTTCATCCTATTCCCCTCCCTTAGGTCTATGTCCCCCACTATAAAAGCACAGACTGTCAGATCTCTTCCTGGTAGCCTGTTTACTCTTCCTCTGAGTGTCACCATATCTCCCCACCAAGAGGAAGTGCTCAAAAAGGAGGCACCAGAGTTCATTACCTGAGTCAGTCCCTGCTCTCCACACAATTGTGGAGAATGTGCTGTCCATTGGCTAGATCTGGATAGGGGTGCTAGGTTTACTGCATGCATGTCATTGGTTGGTACAATAGTTTAAGTGACCCGCCTGGGTCCAGATCCACCAGCCTTAATGGTCTTCTTGTAGGTTTCTAGGACCCTCTGGATCCTTCTATTCCTCATTCTTCCTTACCTCTCTCACCTAGAATCCTAGTAGGAAGTCCCAGCATCTATCCCAATCTCCAGCTAAGTGAAGACTTTCAGGGGACATCTCTGTTGGGCTAGTGTCCAATTATAAGTGAGTATATACCATGTGTATCTTTCTGGGTCTGGGTTAACTCACTCAGGATGATCGTTTCTAGTTCCATCCAGCACACATTTTCTTAAAACATCCTCTTCACCTTTGTTCCCTGTGGTGCTGTCAATACAAGTGGCCTCCACAGGCCCATAGGGAGTGGCACTGCTAGGCGGTGTGGCCTTGTTGGAGGAAGTGTGTCACTAGGCAGGTGGCCTTTGAGGTCCCAGACCCTCAAGCCTGGCCAACGTGGCATTGTCTTCCTTCTGCCTGTCTATCTGGGTGTAGTACTCTCAGCTCCTTCTCCAGCACATGTCTGTCGGCAAGGCGCCATGCTTCCTGCCATGATGATAAGGGACTAAAGCTCTGGACTATAAGCCAGCCTCAATTAAGAGTTTTCCTTTATAAGAGTTGCTGTGGTCACGATGTCTCTTCACAGCAATAAAACCCTACACTGAGACACCCCCTTTCTGTACAAGTGGACTCCCTCTACTCATTTGGTCGAAGCTGGGACTTGAACACTTCACTTCCTTATACATTCATTTAATGGCCTCAGAGAAACAGCCAACTGCAACACAAAATAACAGTCAGGCTATCTCAGCCTCTCTCTTGCTCCTTGCCCCTTTCCTTTGCTGAATTGGTATTGAAGTTCTTTTGTGATGTGAACCCCTAGTGGTGAGGGGGGGGGGGAAATGGTTTCAGAAGACAGAAAGGTCAGACAAGCCCTGAAGTAGAAGAGTGAGAAGCTGCTCTCTGCAGAAGGACAGTGCAGTGTGTGAGAGCACACAGAGACGTGCAGGGAGTGTTTCTTTCTAGCGTCTCATGAGTGTGTAAAAGGTATTGAAGATGGGCAAGATGGCCCTAAAGGATATTTAAGGAAGTTTTGCTGCACACTAAAAGTGCTGCCAGACTCTGGCCACCACCTCAATTGTTTTCTATTGTGTTTTTCTGCTGGCACGACACATCCAAACCTACAGCATGCATTTGTAAGTGTTCAGCCACCCAGATTTGTCAATCCCACCTCCTATGTATTCGTAAATTCCTTTATCCCATCCCATTTCTACTTACCAAAAGCAAGGAGTCTTCCCCTAAAAAGTGACCCTACCTCCAGTTTTGTTTCTCTATTTTCCGTTCTCCAGCCAACCTGAAAGACTGCTGAAAAACAAATTTATTCCTTCCCCACTTCCACTTAACATGCTGCTGCTGGTGCCAGGTGGAGGCACAAACCTTTAATCCCAGCACTGGTAAAGGCTGAGGCAGCCAATTGATATGAGTTTCAGGCCTTGATCTGCATAATGAGACCCTGTCTCAGAAAAACAAAACAACAACAAACCCCCTGAAGATGCTTTCCTTCCCAGGGATGGGGGAGTGGGGGGATAGGGGGTGGGAGGGATGGAAGGGGCAGGCATGGGTCGGGGGAGGGGGTGAAATGTGGCTTGGGATACACTGTCCAGCCACCTCACCCTCTCTGCCCTCCCATGGCCCTCCCTGTGCCTCTCCAAACCCAAAGCTCCACTCTCCACTTGCTTTAAGATCCCTTTGGGCTGCGCTTTCTAACTGCCGTCCTCTCCCAGTCTCCATTTACCTGGCTCTCTCCAACCATTGTGTCAAACCTCTACTTAAATATCATCACCCCCAAAAATAATTTCTATGCCACTCCCCAGATCAGGATGAGTACCGCATTTGTTATTATGTGTTGTTCCTCCATCATTTTATCAACTATAGTTATGTCTTTGTATACTGATAGGTTTAATTATAAATCTTCACATAATTGTATGCCTG
The DNA here is from genome assembly GCF_964271855.1 of Acomys minous. NCBI lineage: Eukaryota > Metazoa > Chordata > Mammalia > Rodentia > Muridae > Acomys > Acomys minous. The sequence continues at coordinate 67,564,349 of NC_140490.1, forward strand.
GTCTTAGAACCGTATGTCTGTGTAAACCTCCTGAGGGAAAGCATTGTGCCTGTTTTATTCATGCATCTTTCTAGTGCCTAGCACAGTAAGAGACAAGTAATTATTTTGTGAATAAATAGAAAATATATTATAAAAATTAAGAAAAATAAGCTGGAAAATGTTCTTAAGCCACAAATTTCAGTTTTGGGCAAATGAGCATTCAAGAGTTTTAAGGGGGTTCTAGTTCTGTTGGTTTTTTTTTTTGAGTCAAGATCTCACTACTACAGCATTTTTGTTTGTTTTGTTTATGTTAAAATTAATAGTTTGGCTTCAAATAGAAAACGCATCACTGTGTGCATAAGGAATGGAACACACAGAATAAGCTCTCCTGCCCAGGGTTAAGGTGTTGTTTTGTTTTGTGCTGAGGGTAAAACTTGGGCCACACACATACACACTCACATATTAAACACACTCACATATACATTCACACACATACATACACACACGCACACATATACACTCACATATTAAACATACACTCACATATACATTCACATACATACATACACACACGCACACATACACACTCACATATTAAACATACATTCACATATACATACACTCACATATACATTCACATACATACACACACACACACATACATGCACACACATGCACACACACACACAGGGCAAGTCCTCAACCACTAAGCTAAGATCTTAATGTTTATGCAAAACAGTAGAAACATGAATGAAATATGGAGCCAGATCTTGCCCTTACAGAATGTTATGGCTTTTCACATCTCAGTCTCTGAATGAGCAAGAACTTTGGTTTTCTTTTATTTTTAACTTATGCTTTTCTTAATTGACTAATTGATTGTGTGTGTGTGCATGTGTGTGTGTGTGTGTGTGTGTGTGTGTGTGTGTGTGTGTGTGTGTGTGTAGAGAACATTGGATCCCATGGAGCTGCAGTTACAGGCAGTTGTTGACCCCCTGACGTGGGTGCTGGGAACCAAACCTGGTCCTCTGAAGTACAGCAAGCTCTCGTATGGCTGAGCCATCTCTCCAGTCTCAAACTAAAACCCAGAGCCTCCTTCACAGAATGCAAGCTTTCTACCAAGTGAGTTATAGCTCTAACTCAAGACTATATTTCTCAGATATACCCATGGGTAATGGTTAGTGTTTCGAACAGGACCTGATGCCTCTTGTCAAGTTAATTAAGTCAGTTCTGATAATAGCTGAACTCTTCGTTGATGTATTAGGCTGCCTACACCAGCCTTGGAAATGCTGGTGCCTGAATCTATAGGGTGCAGTCAAGATACACAGCATGCATGAAGCCCTGGGCTGGACCCCAGTGTCTGGCTCTAAGAAATACTGTCCTCATTTCTTCTATGGAGACTCTGTGTAAGCTTACATCTTCTTCCTCCCCTCTCACTGTCTTTACATCAGCTTAGACTTAGAGATAAATGAAAAGTACTTGTTCTACAGAGGGGGCATAATGTTAATTAGTTAAAATTTTTTAACTTGATGTGATTGTAATGAAGAAGCAAAAGTGAGATGATTTGGTCTCAGTGAGAGAAGAAGGTAGTAGGATTCAAAGGCACATGGTCTCCCACACAGGCCTGGCCTGGAGACAGAGAGAGTCCTGCAGCCGAGTGATGAAAAGCGAACAGTGCTCAGATGACAGAGCCCTATCAGCAAGAACCTTGAAAAGCGAGAAAGAGAAAGCAGCAGAGGCTGCTGAGAGGAACCCTGGCTCAGGGTAATCAACAAACATCCCCTCTGAGGAAAGGGAAACCCAGACCTCACGAGGTTCCAGAGTCCCTGGGGTCCACGGTCATCTTGGAGAAACATTCCTGCTCTATCAGAGCTGCCCCCGGGCAGACATCTATGTGCTCTTCCTTATCTGATGGAGATATCTCCGTGGATTCCGGCGCTCCTGGGAACGGGACACCTGGGCTCCTCACTGGGCCCACTGCCCTGAGCTTCTGCATCTGGGCTTGGATTTCCCTGGAGCATGCTTCCCAGTGGAATAGGTTTAGAAACCCTGTGAACCATATGCCCAGAGGCCCCATTAGAGTGTGTGGTGACCCAGAGATATGACTGTGCCTCAAGAGCAGTCCATGGAGGAGCCCCATAGATAAAACCACAGGAGACAGTCACTCACTGGGGAGTACAACTCAAGGTGGGCTCCGGTGTAACATCTGCATGAATGGCGCAAGCCAATGGAGAGGGTTCAGCGGAAAATGTTATTTCTTGCAGTACTGGGGTCCATCTCTCAGAGGTAGATTAGGATACACAATATTGTTATCCAACCTGGGAGTCAAAGCTGTGCCCAAGCCAGATTTGGACATCAGTCCCCAACAAGCCAATTAAAACAGCCAAATGAATAGTGAAAAGAGAAAGCATTTTTTAAAATTTCTCTTCAACTTTTTTATTATTTATTCACTTTATATTCCAGCAGTAGCCCCCTCCCTCCTCTCCTCCCATTCCCACCCACCCTCCCCTGCTCCTCAGAAAAGAGGACCCCCCCCCACCCACCCACTCAAGCTCATCAAGTTGTATCAGGACAGGCAATCCTGTCAGGGGGATCAAAAAGCAGGCAACATAGTCATGTCAGGGACAGCCCCCACTCCCCTGACTAGTGGACCCACATGAAGTTACCCATTACTACATCTACATAGAGGACCTAAGTCCAGCCCATGCATGGTCCCTGGTTGGTGCTTCAGACTCCACAGGCCCTTATGGGCCCTGGTTAGTTGGCTCTGTTGGTCTTCTGGTGGAGTTCTGGAGTTCTTGTCACCGCTAGGTCCTTTTATCCTTCCGCCGACACACACACACACACACACACACACACACACACACACACACACACACATACCACTTTTCCACTAGATTACCCATGCTTCACCCAATGTTTGGCTGTGAGTCTCAGCATCTGTTTCGAACTGCTGCTGGGTGGAGCTTCTCGCAGCCTCTCAGAGGACAGCTCTGATAGGCTCCTGTCTGCAAGTATAGCAGAGTATATAATGACAGTAGTTGGCTCTCTCCCATGGGGTGGGTCTTGGGTTGGGCCAGGCATTGGTTGGACATTCCCTCAATCTCTGCTCTATCTGTTCTATCTTTATCCTTACATGTCGTGTAGGTAAGATAAGTTTTGGATCAAAATTGTTGTGGCTAGGTTGGTGTTCTCCTCCCTCCACCAAGAGTCTTGTCTAGTTAAATAGAGAGAAGACCAAAGATGTGCACATCTGAACAGTCCTGGTCAAGGTGTGGCCCCACCCACCACTGCCCGTCATTGAGATTCAGTCCCATCCTCTAAGGGGCTCTGACAAGGTTATTAGAACTGCATAAAATGTCTTCCTAGGAGACAGGTTACTAGAATTGCTGGTGCCTTTTCCTTCTCACAGTATAGGGTTCCTGGGGAAAATCCCATTCTTTTGGGGGTCTGCTATTTCAATAGTCTGATAGACTAGGGGACACAAATGTCTCTTGTGATTATCTTCATTCAGGTCCTCACTGTACAAATATTGTTTTCTCTGTGCGCAAGGCTCAAATGCCAGTCTTCTGTTTAACGAGAGCTGCCTTGTCATTCGCCTGAGCCAAGCCCTTGTTTGCTTCATCAGAAAGGCCTTCCTCATCGTCCCATGTAGACTGGTTCCTGTGCCTTGCTCTCTGTCCTGCTCAAAGCATCAGTTGCTCTGAAATGCCCAGGAAAGCGGGGGCACCATCTGTTTTTGTCATTGCTCAGTTGAAGTGCCTGGCACATAGTTGGTGCTCAGCAAATGAGTGACTGTGGGTGTAGGAAAGAGATCGAGGAGGAAGGAATGGAAGTAAGAGAGGAAAAGACGCAGGAGAAAGGAAGCACTGTGACTTGACTACATCTCCTTCAGGATTCACACATATCCAGGTATGCCTGGCAGATCGTTAGGTAAACAGAGCAAGAATATTTGTGGGTGTTGCTGTTTCGTTTGTTTTTGGAGATAGCTGGCTTGGGCCTCACTATGTAAACCAGGCTGACTTGAAAATCACAGAGCTCTGTCTCTGCCTCTAGGGTGGTGAGATTAAAGGCTCATGGCCTGCTTTTATGGAAAGTGTAGTTTAATGGGAATCTTGGGCATCTTCTGAAGAAACAACTCCAATCTGAAGTAAGAGTAAGTGTTATAAGCTTGGCCATGGGAGAAGGGCACTCCTCATGCAAGCTTCCAGTCTCTGTGAGCTCATGAGGATTTGGACTTTGAGAGACTTTGTATTAAGTATTCAATACAAATGCAATGGACAAAGCTGTAGTAGTTGTGTAAAATATAATGTAGAAATGGCCGGGACCTTGGATGGTTATGGGAGAAGGGCACTCCTTGTGTGAGTTTCCAATCTCTCTGAGCTCATGAGGATTTGGATGTTGAGAGTACAACTTGCATTAAGTATTCAATACAAATTCTCCAATGCAATGGACAAAGCTGTAGTAGTTGTGTGAAATATAACATAGAAATGGCCGGGACCTTGGAGGCTGTCTGCCGCAGGGAGCTGAGTCATCTCAGCACTTTGCTCTGGGCCCCGAAGACCGCCATGACACTGGACAGGAGACAGGATCACTTCCAAGATAACAGCACTCAGGCGTCGGTACCCAGCTCCACAAGCAGTGGATTGCTCAGTAGGCAACAGTGACAAAGACAGCAGAGCCCAGGATGAGGGGCATTCCAAGCTGTGCAGACGAAACAGTAATCAGGGGCCTTGTGGAAAGCTTCTGGGATGTTTGTACTCTTTACATGTGGGAGCAAGAGCTTAGTGAGCTGTGCTTACTCATTCTGACCTACCTTACTTCAAGGCCTGAAAAGGTGGGAGCCTGAGAAACAAGACTGAGACAGGAGGGTCTCTAGGGCTTGCTAACTAGCCACTCTAGGCTCCTCAACAAGCTCCAGGCCAGGGAGAAACCCTGTCTCAGAAACTGAAATGGAGAGCAATTGAGGATGACACCCAATGTCACCCGCTAGCCTCCTTGGGCACACACATGCATGTGCATACATACATACACAAACATATACACACACTAACATATCTATGTATGTATTAAAAAGATATGTAAAAATGGCCCATAGTAATACTTACAAAGGCACATTAGAGATGATGATAAATATCACTGAGGTCTATAAGAGGCAAAACTCGACCCAGATTCAAGAAGCAGAATGGCGGCTCCTTCACTAAAAGCCTCTTCAGGAGATTCTGCTCTGCAGCATCTCCTTAATGAGAGCCTCTGACTGACAGGGCACTTGTAAACTACAGAATTCCTTGGAGGGAGTCAGCAGTGCTCCAAGCTTTCTGGAGGCATTTAACTAGCCACCTGGAGGATTCTCCTATCTCTAGACAATTATTCCACAGCAAGCAAGAAAAGATTGCCCACAGCTTCAACCCGTGGTCAAATTCGTCTGTCAATAAACACATCAGATGAGCTCTGCAGCCACAAGTCTGCGAAGAACAAAAGCTTGCTAGACATCCAGATCATGAGTCCAAGAAGTCCTGAGGCAGGAGGATTGCTGAGCAATCAATGCCAGGGCAGGCTATTCTGGAGAGAAAGTGGGGGGGGGGGGTGTGGAAAGCAGGGAGGGGGGAAAGAAGAAGAAAGGAAAGGTTAGGGTGGCTCAGTTTGCAAAGTATTGCAAAGCAAGCCTGAAGCCCTGAATTAAATCCCTAACAAACACAGAAATCTGCACAAGGGGGAGCTGGGGAGATCGCTCAGAGGTTAAAGTCACTTGCTACTCTCAAAGACGACACAGGTTCAATTCCCGCACCCCACATGGAGGCTTACACACGTGTATAACTCCAGTCCCAGGAGGCCCAACACCTCTCTGACCTCCCAGGGATCTTACACGAATGCTGTCTACATACATAAATTCAGGCTCACACGTACACACAGAAGATAAATATTTTTAAAGCTGGGTAAGATTGTACATATCAATAATTCCAGTGTTGGGGAGGTAGGGACAGAAGGATCCCTGCCAGTCTAGATGAATTGGTGAGCCCCAGGTTCAGAGAGAGCTTCTATCTCAAAAATTAAGGTGGAAAGCAATTGAGGACGGTGTGCGCGTGTGCAAGTGTGCGCACACACACGTTCAGACGAAACAGAAAGATGGAGTGAAAGGAAGGGGAGGGGCGGGAGGAGTGCTCCTGCACCACACCACACAGTATGCCAACGATGTGCTCTAGCTGCAGAGGTCTTGTGTGAGCATTTTTCAGATTCTCCACTCTGAAACGGACTTGTCCAATATACACTGGCAATAACAGTGCGCACACACTGCTAATACATTTGTCCAATTACTAAGAGCAGCTTCCGTTGCATGGGTGCTCTCAGGGCGACTATAGCCGCTTTACTGAAGGGCCGCTCTACTTCCAACAGAAGTGCTTGGGTCGTTTTAGCTACTGCACATGATTCCTCTTCCCTAACTTTGAATCTGGGCTGCATTCCCTCACTAGCTGGGTGTGCTACATGGCTACCCTACCAAAGCCTTATTTTCCTCAGTAAAGTAGGCAGAGAAGTCTACCCACTTTAGATAGAGAGAAGTAATCAACACACTGTGTTTGGAGGCGCGTCTGACGTGCAGTGTGTGCCAGATTAATAGGTTTTTAATTGGTTGGCTGGTTTTGGCTTTTTAGAGACAGGGTCTCAGTTAGCCCAGTAGCCGAAGATCTTAAACTCATGATCCTCCTGCCTCCGCCTCCCGAGTGCTCTGACACCAGCAAGATCCACCATACCGGGAAACATCTCTCTTTTAAAGATAAATCTCTCTTCTTCATTGTCCAGGTGAGTGTGGTAAATACTAAGGATTACATATAAGAGATTGGCGGGCTTCCATGGAATATAAGAAAGCAGGGCTAAGCGGCCCCTGCCTTAGATTTTGTCTGAAGCCAGTTGCCTCTGTTAGCGCTTAGCTCCTCCCATTTGGTTCCCTCAAGCCACCCAACCAATGAAGCAGCATCCTCTAAACTGTCAGAGACGCCCCGTCCCCCTCTGTGACTAATCCATGACAAGAGGTAAATCTGGCTCCTTGGCTCTGTGGAAGGCAGGTTCATTCTGAAGCCGAATTTAAATGTCAGGAATCAAGTTGACGCTGGGCTGGGTGGGCGTGCCTGAGTTCCCACCCTTCTTTTCTGTTCTCAGAATGACTGGTAATGCGGTATCACACACAACGGGGGTACTGGGGTGGGGGGCGGGTGCTGGTTAGTTTTTTGTCAGCTTAACACCAACTAAAGTTATCTGGGGAAAACCCACCTCAATTGAGAAAATGCCTCCCTCAGATTAGCCAGTAGGCAAGGTTGAGACATTCTCTGGATTAGTGATTGATGCAGAAGGGCCCAGCCCACTGTGGGTGGCACCATGCCCGAGCAACTCAGCATGGAAGACAAGCAGCAAACTGTGAGTTTGGAAAACAAGCTAGTAAGCAGCGTTCGTTCGTCCATGACCTCTGCTTTGGTTCCTGCCTGTGGGTCTCTTCCTGTCCTGAGCGATGGACAAGAAGCTTCAGGTGAGATAAGCTCTTACCGGCACAAGCAGCTTTTAATCGTGAAAGCAACCCAGGAGGTGGCCTCCTTTTAATTTTGAGATTCTCATTATTCTTTAGTGCCAGCCAAAACTTGGTTGTGGTGGCACACACCTGTAATCCCAGCGCTGAAAAGGTAGGGCCAGGAGAATCAGGAGTTCGGAGTCACCCTCATCTACATAGCAAGTTCAAGGCTAGCCTGGACTATGTGAGAGCCTGCCTCAAAAAGCCAACCAACCAACCAACCAGCATCAGAGTCTGGAGAGATAGCTCAGCAGTTAAAGGTACTTGCTGCTCTCTGTAGAGGACCTAGCTTCAGTTTCCAGCATCCACATGATAGCTCAAAACTAACTGTAATTCCAGTTCCAGGAGGATCCAGTGCCCTCTTCTGGCCTCACTAAGCACAAGGCATGTATATGGTGAACATACAAAGCAGAAAAACACTCGTACACATTAAAAAAAAAAAAACTTTCAAAAAGCAACCAGCATCAACTGTACTGCGATGATTATGTCTGACTCCGTCATTGTATCAGTATATTACTATTAGTATGGAGATCATGCTTGCAGTCTCAGTATGCAACAGCAGAAAGGTCATGAGTTCAAGGCCAGCCAGGGCAGCAGATTTTTTTTTCTCAATAACTAAACCAAAACCTTTTTTTTTTTCTATTTTAGATATCTATTTTTGACTGTTAATGTTTCATTCATGGTTTTCAAGGACATTTCCCAGTTCAACAACATTTGCTGAGGTAAAAAATGGTACTGTTTCTCTGCACATAAAAGATTCTGTTTTGTTTGCTTTGGGGCCAAATGACTTAGGTCATGGTAAATTTAATAAATAGAAGACTCATTACAAAAACCACCTCCTGCCGGGAACAGTGGAAAAAGAAGTTAACCATTACAAGATAACAGTTCTGCAGCAAATTATATCACTGATACAGAAGTTATTGATTAACTGAGTGCAGCTTCTAGCATTAATGGAAAGGATGGCCTTAGTGAGCTGTGTGGTACTGGTGACATTCAGAGCCCGGGAATTCTAATTTAAAAATCGGATCAGGAACATGACTAGATATGAAGTGGCATTACAAAGGCCAAGTATCTATAGATAGATAGATAGATAGATAGATAGATAGATAGATAACTTAATGATAAATTATAGCAGAACCTCTGATTGTAAAATGTGGTTCTGTTCAACTTGCCAGTTTTACAACCCTTTAGATACTTCCCAGTCACTTTTCTTTTTAAAATTTATTTCTTTACACTTTATATCCCGATTGTAGCTCCCTCCCTCGTTGCCTCCTGACCCACCCTCCTTCCCCGATGCCCCCTCCCCATCCCCTAGTCCTTAGAAAGGGGAACCTTTATCGCCTTCCGTTGACCTCTTCCTATCAAGTCTCATCTGGGCTGTCTGTGTCTTCTTCCGCTGTGGCCTGGCAAGGCCACCCCGCCAGGGGGAAGTGATCAACAAGTGGGCACCAGAGTCCATGTCAGAAGTAGCACCCACTCCCCGTATTGGGGGACCCACAAGGAGACTGGGCTGCCCATCTACTACATCTGAGCAGAGGGTCTAGGTCCTCACCATGCATGGTCCTTGGTTGGTGCATCAGTCTCTGCAGCACACACCCCACCCAACTCCCACCGCTTGGATTTTCCCAGTCACTTTTCAGAGGGAACCAGTAGCAGAGGGAAGCAGTAGCAGAGGGACTAGATTTGGAAACCTGGTGTTCGATCGGGGATATAGCTTGATGGTAAGACTCTTGCCTAGCATGCACAAAACCATAGGTTCAATCCTCAGTACCACAGAAACAAAAATAAAATCCTGTCTTCAAGTGTATCTGTTAGTAAATGTAAATGTTTTAAGGATGTTTGAGTCAATTTTGAAAAATAGAAAGGACAAATCAAGTTAATTTCAGGAACTGACTCAAGGCAGAAAGAGGACAAAAACAAAACAAAACAAAAACAAAAACAAATTACTCCCTTCCTTATCCTAAGATGCACATTTTTAGCACAACTTTACATCTAAAGTAGGACGTGTCATGCACATGAAGCCTCACCCATTAACTTGTCAAGTGCCTTGGCAAAGCAATAGTCATGAAGCGATTATATACACAAGCCAGAACTTGACCCCCTGGCCACACTGCCACCACATTATCCAGTTATGAGCATGCTCAGTAATGCATATAGGGTTTTTCCTATGTGGGTGTTATGCTGGGAATTGAACCAGGGTGTTATACAGGCTAGGCAAGCCATTTACCACTGAGCTACATCCCCAGCCCTGGCACCACATACACAAACTCTGACTTAAAACTTTATCAGCTGGCACTTATCAAATACACACACCTGTGGGATATGGTGGTACATTCAGTTGTCTGTGCAAGATGCCATGTCCATTAGATCAGAGTGACACTGCCTCAGCACTGAGTGTGTCTCCAGGTGGGAAGCACTGACATCACTTTTGAAATAAACAATTGCAGTCTGTGAAAAGTTTCCCCTCCAAATTAAATGTGCTTTTGTTTTCACTGATGATTTCACTTTTAAAGTGAATCTTGAGGGATGTAGCTCGACTGTCTCCAATCCCAGCCCTCAGAAAGATCAGGAGTTCAAAGTCATCCTCCCCTACAAAGACACTTTCAGGCTAATTTGAGCTACATGAGACCTCATTTATTTTATTTTATTTATTTATTTTCTTTTTTTATTGATAATATATTACATCTCAATTGTTATCCCATCCTTTGTATCCTCCCATTCCTTCCTCCCCTCCCGCTTTCACCCTATTCCCCTCCCCTATGACTGTGATTGAGGGGGACCTCCTCCCCCTGTATATGATCCTAGGGTATCAAGTCTCTTCTTGGTAGCCTGCTATCCTTCCTCTGAGTGCCACTGGGCCTCCCCATCAAGGGGACGTGAGACCTCATCTTTTTTAAGGTAAAACAAAAAATGTGGTTTTTAAAGATTACCTCATGAGGGCCTACAAAACGGATCATCAAGTAAAGACAATTGACACACAAGACTTAGGACCTGAGTTTAATCCCTGGAATTCAGCTTTAAAAAAAAATATGACACTTGCATATATGTAAAGGCAGAACTCCTGCAGTGAGATGAGAGGTGAGGTAGGAGCGCTGCCCCAAAGCCAGCTAGACTAGAGTTCGCAGCACGGCATAGACAAACAAGAATGACCATGCCAAGACAGGGTGGAGGGAGGAAACCAAGCCCCAAAAGTTGTCTTCTGACCACCACATGGACATGTGCGCATGAATAAAAAGAACAATAAAAGTATTTTTAAGTTAACAAACATAAACACAAGGAACAGTGCTCCCCCTTGTGGCCAAACTCTCCAAACAAGGGGGCGAGGATGATCTTGCAACTTCAGAGACCCACACAAGCCACTGACTGCTGTAGATGTTGGATTTAAACAGAAAGATGACTCAAAAAGTTGAACCTTTGTCAGATGCAGTGGCGCATGCCTTTAAGCACAGTTTTAGGGGATCCAATGCCCTTTTCTGACCTTTGGGAGCACCAGGCATGCATATGATGCATGGACATCCATTCAAGCAAAACATTCAGACGTATAAAATAAGTAAGTACAAAAATGCATTTCAGGTGAAAAAACATAAGGGTAAATTTTAATAGTGGTGGGGTCTGGCACTATTAATTTGTGAATTTTATTCATTCATTTATCTATATTGCTAAACATTAATATTAATAATAAACATCCATATTTATAGACACATTACTCACAATAGTCAGGAAACTGAGCCAGTCTAGATGCCTATCAATCGATGAATGGATAAAGAAAATGTGGTGAACATACATACAGACATTTTATGCTGCAGTGGAAAAAAATGAAATCATGACCTCTACAGTAAAATGGCTGCAACTGGAAATCATTGTGTTAAGTGAAGTAAGCCAGACTCAGAAAGACAAATACTTGCATGTTTTTTCCTCCTATGTGGAACCAAGATTTAAGATTATATGTGTGTGTGTTTATGTATTATCAATTATACACTTATTTATTTATTTTTAACTCATGAAACCATAAAGGGAAGCATGAAAGGAGAAGGAGATATGAAGGAAAGTGGGGAATAAGAAGTGGAGTATGCTAGGGAAGCAAAAATGGAGACTGACTGGGTGAAGAAAGCGCCAGCTTGGGGAAGGGGTACAAAGCTGGGGGAGGGGCAGATGAGAGCAGAGTACTGACTGTACGCTGAGCCTAAAGTATTCATTTTAAAATTAAAACCACAACTGAACAAATTAGTATAATTCACTGCGGTATTTATACACATGCATAAGTGTGAGTTTTGAAATCTTATGATTTTTTTCTTTTTTCTTTTTCTTTTTTTTTTTTTTTTTTTTTTTTTTGCCCTTGTATTGACCATACATTCTTTCTCATACAATAAATTCTAATTATAGTTTCCCTCCTTCTACTCCTCCTGGTTCCTCCCCACCTCCCTTCCACTCGGAATCCACTCCCTTTCTGTCTCTCATTGGAAAAGAACAGGCTTCTAAGAGATAACAGCCGAAAATAACAGAATAAAATATAATATAAGTTGAAGTAAAAACTATCATACTAAAGTTGAACATGGCAACCCAACAGGAGGTTAAAAGTCCCAAGAGCAGGCATAAGAGTCAAAGACCCACACTTTCTCATACTCGGGAGTCTCATAAAAAATACACTAAAAGCTATAAAATATACACAGAAAACCTGGTGCAGACATATGTAGTCTGTGTGCTTGCTGTTTCAGTCTCTGTAAGCTCATATGCCCTTTGCTTAGTTAATCAGAGGGCCCTGCTCTCCTGGTATCCTCCGACCCCTCTGGCTCATAAAATCTTTCCACCTCCTCCCCTTTGGGATTCCCTGAGCTATGGGGAGAGGAACTTGGTGAAGGCCTCTCATATGGACTCTCTTCTCATAATGTCTGGCTGTGGGTCTCTGCATCTGTTCCCATCTGCTGCTGGAGGAAGCCTCCCTGGTGATGCCTGGATAAGGCAATGATTGTATTCATCTTTTTGGCCTGGGTCATCTCAGTCAGGATGATTATTTTTCGTGCAAATGTAATGATGTCATTGTTTTCAATGGCTATTACTTCATTGTGTTTATGTGCCGCCTTTTCTTTATCCATTCTTCTGTTGCGGCACATTGAGGTTGTTTCTGGCTGTTATGAATAATGCCTCAGTGCCCAAGAGTGGTATAGCTGGATCTTGAGGTAGATTGATTCCCAGCTTTCTGAGGAACTGCCATATTGATTTCCACAATGGCCGTACAAGCTTGGAGGAGTGTTCCCCTTGCTCCATATTCTCACAAGCATGAGCTGTCACATGTATTATTAAGCTTAGCCATTCTGACAGGTGTAAGATAGCATCTCACAGTAATTTTGATGTGCACTTTCCTGATGGCTAAGGATGTTGAACATTTCTTTAAATGTTTCTCAGAAATTTAAGTGTCCTCTATTGAGAATTCTCTGTTTAGATCTGTACTTCATTTGTTAATTGGAGTATTTGGGGGTTTTCATATCTAGTTTCTTGGGTTCTTTATATATTTTAGATATTAGCCCTCTATCAGATATGGACTCTGTAAAACAAAAAACAAAAACAAAAGACTTCTTTCTCATTCTGTAGGCTTCCATTTTGTCCTACTGATGGTGTCCTTTGCCTCATAGAAACTTCAGTCTAATAAGGTCCCATTTATTAATTGCTGTTCTTAGTGCCTGCATTATCAGTGTTCTATTTAGAAAGTCATCTCTTGGGGGCTGGAGAGATGGCTCAGTGGCTAAGAGCACTGACTGCTCTTCCAGAGGTCCTGAGTTCAATTCCCAGCAACCACATGGTGGCTCACAACCGTCTATGATGTGATCTGATGCCCTCTTCTGGCCTGCAGGTGTACATGCAGGCAGCGCATTGTATACATACTAAATAAATAAATTAATAAATCTTTTAAAAAAGAGAGTCATCTCTTGTGCCAATGCATTCAAGATTATTTCCCACTTCCTCTTCTATCTGGTTTTATGTTGAGGTCTTTGATCCATTTGGACTTGAGTTTGTGCAAGGTGAAAATTATGAATCTATTTGTGTTATTCTACATGTAGACATTCAGTCTGACCTGCACCATTTCTTGAAAATGCTGTGCTTCTTTCAGTGTGTATCTCTGGCTTCTTTATCAAAAATCAGTTGTCAATAAGCGTGTGGATTTATGTCTGGGTCTTCAACTCCATTCCATTGATCAATGTGTCTTTTATGCCAATATCATGCAGTTTGTATTACCATAACTCTGTAATATAGCTTAAAGTCAGGGATAGTGATACCTCCAGGTATTCTGTTATTGTACAGGGTTGATTTAACTATCCTGGGTTTTTGTTTTTCCATATGAAGTTGAGTATTATTCTTTCCAACTTCAAGACCTCTTAGTTTCTCCCTTTCTTTCATTTCAGCTTTAACTTCTGCCTCTAGGACTTTAGTTCCTCAAGGGCCAGTGATGAAAGAATTTCTATTCTTTGGAGGACCTAAGGAGGTCTGCATTTGGACCTTAGAGGTTACCACTTCTTGGTAATCTGGAGAAGGGATGTTGTTACCCAGGACCCAAAACTGTATGAGCAGTAAGCACACTTTAGATTTACAATATCCAGTCCTAAAATTAGCCAAACCCAGGATTTTCCTCCACGATAAAGTCATTGAAAATGTAATGACAGAAAGTCATGGACAACAGCATAACAGTTATCTGCACAAAAGACAAAACAAAAACAAACAAAATACCTATAATATTTTACCTGAAAAAAAAACCCAACAAACCAATGACAAGCTGGTGTGGTGGCCTATGCCTATAACCTAACCCCTTGGGAAATGGAAGCTGAGCTACAGGACTCAAGGCCAGCCTGTTACATAGTGAGTGCAAGGCTAGCCTTATCTTTTGCTTTTTAAAAAGTTGCTAGCCCACAGTTGCTGCCCTGCAGAGTGGGTCTGTCTTCTCTTCTGTCCTATCTAGGACACTCCACACTGCTGAACTCTTAGCCATCAGTCATGGCCGACAACAGGATCAGCTTCCAGAGCTAGGACCTTGTATCCTATCTTGCACTTTGCTCTTCTAAGCTCAGAGACCCTTTTCCCTGCCAGACCTTTGTTCTTTGGTTTGCCTGGCAAAGGCTTATTAGAGATTTAAGAAATCTTTTGGTTTGGGGTATTCATTCCGAGTCATCATCAGGTTTCTCTGCACTTTCATTTAGACTGTTGACTAAGTCAGAGTACAGATTAGCGGTTTACATACCACATTTAAGAATTGCCTGAGGTCCGTTCATTCCCCCACCAGGAGGAAGCCTTGGGCCGCTTTCCTCATGCATGGCAGTGGCACTGGAACTGAAGGCTCCTTTGAGGGACCTGGGCATTCTCCCATAGAGTGTTTCCTCTTTTCAGAGGTGAAAAATCCCTGGTTTCTTAGGACCTGTTGAGGCAGCTATTTTCCTTTCAGTGGTTTCTGCAGTAGTGGCAGCCATTGGCCCTTTCAGCATGCTCTTCTGGTGGAGTTCCACCACACTGGGGACCTCATAAGTAAAAAGGGCTTACTTAGCCATAACTTTTGGGACTCAAAGTCCAAGGTCAGGTGGTTCTATTGGTTTGGCTTCTGGTGAGGGCTCCCTTGTTAATGTCACTGCATGGCAGAGGAACAGAGCAGGAACCAGGAGTATGCAGAGGGGACCAGGTTCATGAGTTGGCCTGACTTTGTAACCTATA
Source organism: Acomys minous (assembly GCF_964271855.1). Classification (NCBI taxonomy): domain Eukaryota; kingdom Metazoa; phylum Chordata; class Mammalia; order Rodentia; family Muridae; genus Acomys; species Acomys minous. The sequence goes on from NC_140490.1 coordinate 67,579,575, forward strand.
GATGGTTGTGAGCCACCATGTGGTGTTAGAAAGCTAATCCAGTGGAAACAGAAGGATCCAGAGGGTCCTAGAAACCTACAAGAAGAACATTATGATGGACAGATCTCGGCCCAGGGATCCTGCTCAAACTATGGCACCAGCCAAGGACAATACATGCAGTAAACTTCAAACCCTGACCCAGATCTAGCCAATGGACAGGACATTCTCCACAGTTGAGTGGAGAGTGGGGTCTGACTTTCACATGAACTCTGGTGCCCCATATTTGACCACACCCCCTGGATAGGGAGGCCTAGTGGCACTCAGAGGAAGGATAGCAGGCTACCAAGAAGAGATATGATACCCTATGAGCATATACAGGGGGGAGGAGGTCCCCCTCAGTCACAGTCATAGAATAGGGGAGGAGAGTAAGGGGAAAATGGGAGGGAGGGGAGAGGGAGGGAGGAATGGGAGGATACAAGGGATGGGATAACAATTGATATGTAATATAAATAAATTAATAAAATATATTTTTTATAAAAAGAAAGCTAATCCAGGTCCTCTGTAAGAGCAACAAGTGTTCTTAACCACTGGGCCATCTCTCCAGCCCATACTTCTCCCTTTCTCTTCTCTTCTCTTCTCTTCTTTCTCTCTCTCTCTCTCTCTCTCTCTCTCTCTCTCTCTCTCTCTCTCTCTCTCTCTCTCTCTCTCTCTCCTCTGTTCTGACACAGGGTTTCTCTGTGTACCTCCGGCTGTCCTGGTAGGCCAGGCTAGCCTTGAACTCACAGAGGTCCACCTACCTCTGCCTCCCCGAGTGCTGGGATTCCAGGCGTGCACCACCATACCTGGTCCATGCTTCCATTTCTTAAAGGTTTCACCCCCTCAGCACTGACTGACACACTGGGCCAAGCTTCCAGCACAGGTACCTATGGGGGACATGTGCAAATCGTATCCAAACTGCACCAGGTGCTAACCCGGTAGTCTCAACCTTCCTAATGCTGCAGCCCTTTAATACAGCTCTTCATGTTGTGGTGCCCCCGCCCTCCCAACCATACAATTATTTTTGTGGCTACTTAATAATTGTAACTTTGCTACTGTTGTGAGTCATGATGTAAATATCTAGTATTTCCGATGGTTTTAAGGGACCCCCGTGAAAGGGTCAATTGACACCCACAGGTTGACAGTCACTAGGCTAACTCCAAATAAACCACTGTAGTCTCGAAGTGCTTTTGAGCATGTTGGTGGAGTGGGGACGGTCATGTTGATTGTCACACGGGTTTAGAAGTTTTTCCAGCTCTGGGTCTCACTAAGCTTCATGAACCTGCTCAGGATCGACAGCGGGGAGGAGGGGGGTGGGGTGGGGGGGTGGGGGTCACGGCACGGATGGGTTTTCCTGGTTTCAGGGCGTCTCTATTACTCTTGTCATTGGTAGGGTATTTTTTGCTACTGTTAACTTGCGTTTTGACGATGGGTGGTCCTACTCTCTCACACCCTTCTCCCTTTCCCATATTTATTCCCCCACTTTCCCTTCTATCAGATTCAGTGCATCTGGTTTTAATGTTGAGGTCTCTATGTCCATGTATTAATGAAAGGAACTCTGAAACTCAGGTGTGTCTTAAGTTCTGTGGAGTGGACAATAAATCTACTGACACATTTTTATTTCCTTTAGGGGGCGGGGTGAAGGAGTGTCAACACTGGATCTTATGTAGTGCGGGCTGGCCTTTTACACTCCAGCTAAGAATGACCTTGAATTCTTGAGGGATTACAGGCATGAGCCAGCATTCCGCTTTGGTTTTCTTTTTCCTTTTTTTTTTTTTCTTTTTTCCTTATTCTGCTTCAAAAGCTTAACTCGCTGTGACTTCCAAGTGAGTTTTAACACATTAAGCTTAAGTAAAACGTAAGGATGGTGGTAACTTCCTCATCTCCAAATTACATATTTCATCATACATATGGACTTTTCCAGGAAGTAGCAATCTCAGCTCCTGGAAACAATGGACACTTTCGCAGCTACTCAGGTCAGTCTACCTTCACACTTCTAGGAGCTCACCGCGTTACAGGACACAGACTCCACCATCAGTCACGGGATACAGGAAGCGAACGCACAGGCGGTCCACGCCTGAGCATGCGTGGACAGCAGCGCGCAGGCGCGGGACGGCTCGCGCAGGCGCGCTGTGCGGTTGTCGAGGTGCGTTTACCTACACGGGTTCCGGCATGCCGGGCCGGCGTCTCGTTGCCGCCTCCCGGTTGCATGCCCGTCATGGAGTGTCTGCGTTGCCTGCCCCGGCTGCTGCCTCGCGCCGCGCAGTCCCGGCGAGCCCTGTGCACCGCGGCTGCGCGCCCGAACCCCGCCGCCTGCTGCAGCCGCGCGATCCCGCTGCTCTCCGGGAGCCAGAAGGCTACGAGCGCGCCCCACGCTGCCGGTACGCGCGTCCCGCGGGGCCCGCGGCCTCAGCCTGCCCCGCCTGCCCTTGGCCACGCCGTCCTCTGCCTGGCTCACCCCGCGGCAGTTCTCAAGCCAGCACCGGGAGGCCTTGATTGTGGTTTCTGTTTGTTGAGACAGAGTCTGTCTCTGTGTAGCCCAGGTTGCCCGCAAACTGACAGCGTTCATCCTGTCTCCACCTTCTGAACGCAGCAGTTAGAAGCGTTAACCGCTTAGCTGGACTCCTTTGGTTTGTTTGGTTATTGCTTTAAATTTAACGTTTAAGAATTTGCTGAGCGTGAGTGTGACTTTCTCTGAATCTGTGTGTGGTCAGATGACAGCTTGCCCGAGTCAGTTCCCTCCTGGATCAAGTTTAGGTCGTAAGGTTTGGCACCATGCATTTTTGCCGGCAGACCCATCGGTTTAGCCCAAAATCATGTTCTTTTATACAAACTCTTCCTTGGCACCACCTCTCTCCCCTCCTGGCCTTTTTACCTTCATATGCCCTCTTCTGCTTTCAAGTCACAGAATTTTGTTAAGTGGGGATTTTTATTTGTTTGTTTTGAGACATGATCGTGCTGTAGCCCGGGCTGGCTTGGACCTAACTGGCTGTGGAGCCCAGACTAAACTCGAAGCTGTGTGGCATGAGCCACCATGATTAGCAAGATTAGGGTGTTATTAATTCTGTTTATTCGTTTTCGTTCTCTCTCTGTTTATATGTGAGCACACGTGGAAGACAGAGCTCAACCCCAGGCGTCTTCCTCAATTCTTCTCCATCTTAGTTTTTGAGATTGAACCTGGAGCTTATTGGTTTGCCTAGACTGGGTGTGCAGTGAGCCTCAGGGAGCCTCCTGTGGCTGTGTTCCCAGAGCCAGAGTGATAGATATGTGCCCACTGGCTGTTAAGTGAGTATTTGGAAGAATTTTCCAACCGAGCCATCCCCCAGCTGCATGGAGTTTATCTGTAAAAAAGAAATCTATTTGCATTTTTATAGGCAGGAGTGTTTGTCTGCATGTATATATGTATGTCACATGCGTGCCTCGTGCCCTTACAGACCGAGAGCGTCACATGCCTTGGAACCGGAGTTACAGATGACTGTGAGCTGTCCCTCATGGCTTCTAGGAAGCAGACCTGGCTGCTCTGCAAGACTAGCAAGTGCTCTTAACCACCGAATTCTATCTCTAGCCCCAGGTCTTTGATGTGGCATCAGAAGGGCAGCTGGTGGTGTGCCTTTTCTTTGGTGACTGTGCTGGCTAGTTTTATATCAACTTGACACAAGCTGTAATCCTCTGAGAGGAGGAGTGATTGAGGAAATGCCTCTTTAAGATGTGGCTGTAGGAAAACCTTTAGGGCATTTTTGTGATTAGTGACTGATGTGGGAGGGCCCAGCCCGTTGTGGGTGGTGCCATGCCTGGGCAAGCAGTCTTGGGCCCTATTAGAGAGCAGGCTGAGCACAGCTACGAGGATAATGCTTGGGAACCAAGTGGTCTGCAAGGCGCAGGGACTTTGAGGATAAAGAGTGAAATCCAGAGTAGTAATCCAGGTGACACCTTAAATCCTGACAAGTGTTCAGTCCCTAGAGCTTGCATGGTGAAAGGAGAGAACAGACACCTGCAAAGTGACTTCTAACGGCCACAGTGCTCACATGCACCTTAGGAAAAAAATGTAAGTTATGGCTGGGCGTGGTGGTGCACGCCTTTAATCCCAGTACTTGGGAGGCAGAGGCAGGCGGATCGCTGTGAGTTCAAGGTCAGCCTGGTCTACAAAGTGAGTCCAGGACAGACAAAGCTACACAGAGAAACCCTGTCTCAAAAAAAACCAAAGGAAAAAAAAAGAGTTGTATTTATTTGTTTGTTTAACTTCTGTGCAGTGCTTGGGACAAACCCCAGGGGCTTGTGCATCTTAGCCTGGAACTGATTGCCAGTGACCTCTCCAATCCCCTCAGTTAGCAATGTGTGAATTCAGTCCGTGGAAGTAGTGGGAAGGAATAAAGACGGAATGATCAGGGGAGAATCCTGACAGAACACGTGTTTCTTTTGGAGTAGGAAAAAAATTTCTAAGCACAAGGTGTTCTGAAGGCTCCGTGTACTGTGAGAGCTGCAGTTGAGCTTCCTGGAAAACCAGCCATGATCGCAGGACATTTATTCTCTCGTTTTCTTCGTAGGTGCTGTGACCCGCTTTAGAAGCTCTGATGCCTCTCAAGCCACTTTAGCCAGCGTGGCCCAGGTGTTCGCTGTGGTGAGTACATAGCATCCTGGAACTCAAAACAGGCACCAGCTGTAAAAGGAATTTTTATTCGCCTGAAGTAATTGTCATCTTTGAGGCTTATTGCCTCTGTCAGCTAACCTAGGCCTAGCCATGGAAGCTTCTAGCCTCCATAAAATCTAACCTAGGCCTAGAATGTTTTCAACCTCTGAGACTGACTGCTTAATAAGCTCACCCTTTCTTGTGCTTTCTGAGCTCTGAGCTGGCTGGTTCAACTCAGCTGTTCTGGCTCAAACTCCTCTCCCAGCTGACTGATTCTATCTGGCTTCTCTTTTGGCCCCAGAATTGCTCTGCTTGGCCTCAAACTAACTCCAGCAATCTGCTCTGATCTTCTGGCTCTTTCTTATTCTCTGGCTCATTCGGTCTTCATCTGAGTTCTTTCTCTCTGCAGCCTGCCTCTCTATTACTGTCCTGGTAAAAATAACACTTACACACACACACAAACACACACACACACACACACACACACACATCTATCTCTCTCTGTCTCTCTCTCTTTCTCTCTCTCTCTCTCTCTCTCTCTCTTTCCTTCTCTTGCCCCTTAAGTAGCTCCCTTTTCCTGTCTCTTCTCATGAGAGTTAGGTATATCCTGTTCTGTCAAAACTTTCTCCGATTTTTCACTTTTTTCACCTTTTCTGCCCCTCAAAAGACATCACTTTCAAATATGGGTGTTTCCTTTTACAAACAAACTTTACCTTCATTGTTTGGGATTAAAGGCCTATACCACCATGCTGAGCCTAAGCTTTTATTTACCTGAATCTTGCTCTATACCAGGCTGGCCTTAAACTTACATATCTGCTTGCTTCTGTCTCGGATTAAAGGTGAGTTTGTATTCCAGCCAGATCACACAGACCTAGAAGGTCTTTGGATATGATCTCTTGCCGGAGCAGCCATGTTCTCAGTTAAAATTCCTCTAAATTTCCCATGCTTATTAAGTTGACAAGTATTTGTCTTTTGTTGTATTTGGTCAGTGACACAAGTGCCTGAGAGCTTGCTTAGCGGTATTCTTGGAGCTTTACTACTGACTGGGGCTCTTGCTATACAGAATAGGCTGCTCAAATGACAGCTCAAAAGTTTTCTCCTTTTCAATAAAATGAAAAGCTTATGGAGCACATGTTAAGGGCTCCCACCAGCAGCCAAGGCTGCCTGTCTTTGAGACAGGTCTCATGTACCTTCGTCTGACTTCGAACTTGCTCTGTGGTCTAGAGCAATCTTGAACTGTTCCTCCTGGCTCTACTCTCCCAAGTTCTGGGATTACAGGAGTTTTAATGTTCTGCCACACCTTCTTTATGTGATCCTGGGAATTGAACCTAGGGCTTTTTATATGCCAGGCAAGCACTCTACCAACTGAGCCACATCTCTGGCCCGAAAGTTTCCTTTGTGAACATTCCAGATGTTCTGTGAGTCTGTTTAGAATCCCTTGGAAGCCACTGAAAGGCTTGGAGGATGCTAGGAAGGCAGCTGAGTGCAGTATTTGGCTGTGTGTCCTGAAGGGCTGTCATGATCTCTACAACTCTCTGAAATGACGCAGGGGGAATTAAGTGAGTTAGTAATACATCCTCTGTCTGTCTGTCTGTCTGTCTGTCTCTGTGTGTGCATTTTAGAAAAAGGAGGCCTTGGTGGCAAAAAGTAACCTAAGTAAAATTATAAGTTGATTGCTTTTGTAGCTCATTAGGTGTTTGTGGTTTCTAAAAATGTTTTAAGAATAAATGCTTGACCTGAGCCCGATTTCCTAAGTTAAACCTCAGTGTGCTTTCTTGATGTAGGAGATTTGGACAAGTTATTATGACATCTTGTGCCTTGGTTTTCTCATAACTAGGAATAGGCTGCCTTAGGTGATCATGAGGATTAAAGTAACAAGCTGAGATAACATCGTTGTATTGTAATATGCTCATTTGCGAACTTGAAATAGACATGCTTTGGGGGCTGGAGAGATGGCCCAGCACTGCTTCTCTCCAGGAGGCTTGATTTCACTGAGTGACTCACTACCGCCTTAGCCACAGCTCCAGGGTCGGACACCTTCTGTGCTGCAGGTACATACAGAAACAAACAGACATGCTTATAAAAAGAAAGACCAAAAAGGTAAAGCACCACTTTTTTCTAAAAATGAAAACTCACAAGCCCTGAAGAGGTGCCTCAGACATAATAACCCTGCAGTAGGTGCTTTATCAGGGTTTAATTAATATTCGCTTCTTTAAAATCTTTACAGCAGGCAGGGCCTTACTGTGCTAGGTTTCTAGCCCTGCAGCACCATGCGAGCTTCTGCAGGTCTTAGCGTTCTGGAATTGATCAGGTCCACAATAGAATTAAGCCCAGCATCGATAACCCCAGCTAGTCAGGAGACTGAGGCAAAAGGATGTGCATTTCAGGCCAGCTGGGACCACACAGTGCCCTGCTTCCCCAAAACGATACAAAGTCAGATGATGAGTGAAAGGAAATTCTTTGTAGACAAATTGTTCCTGTTCTTGGGAGAAATCAACTGATTCTATTGAAAGAGTTGAGAGTGCGCTGGTTACAAAGTAACACCTTAAATGTCAATTTTATATTATGTCTTTCCGAAAAGGGACCCTATTAAAGAAAAAGGATACATAAATATCAAGATGTAAAAATACTTAATATGTTTTGGTAGAGGTATGTTTTACAGGAACACTGGAAAACACCCCGTAAATTGTTATTGGCATGGTTTCCTCTAAAATTTATCAAATTGTGTGATTTAAGTAGTTTTACAAATTTTCTTATTTTCTGCAGTGAGTATATGTGTTTCATAAATAAGTCTAAGGCAAGCCAGTCTGTATTGCAAAGATACGAAGCTTTTATTAAGAATTGACCTGGGGGTTTCCTGCTGCTTCCTTCCTCCTGTTGATCAGGCCTTTCTCATGCGAAGCAGGCTACAGTGCACTGTAGGGTTTGCTTTGGTTCTTACTGTAAGCCAGGGTCTGTGTTTCACCAAGACCAGTGCTTGAGTTGTGTTTACTTTACTTTCTTAAGTAGAACAGCCATGTATTCGCTTTTGACACCTTCAACTGTGACTGAGCAGAAACTAATGTAGTAGCCTAGTGTGTCCTGAGAGTACTGAGGCTCCTCTTCCGTGCCTTTCTGTTCATTCCACAGTGCCTGCCAGAGACTTTTTAGCTCCGAGAAGACATTTAGGATTGTGAGACAGCCACACTTGGAAACAAGGCAGGGCTTCATCACGTTTTCACCCCAGGGACTGTTGTCACGTCCTTTCCCAGCCAAAAAGTCCTTGCAGCCCTCCGAGGCTTCCCTGCTGCTCACTGATACCTCGGGTGCAGATGGATTTGCAGAGGAACATGGGAGGCACGCTTGCAGGGCCCCCACAGTGAGCATGTCCAGGCCAGTGCCCCACTCACAGCTCATGGTTACCCACAGCAAGGTTACTGGAGGCAGGACTGATTCTCATGAGTGCATGTCTAGAGGAGCCAAGTAGCAATTCAGTCCACTATCGGGTTTGTATTAGCAAAGGGATTGATTAGAAATGGGGTCTGGCTTCTAGCTTCTACAACTGTATTTAACTAAAGGTCATATATGATTTATAACTGCATTTCAATATTTAAGGCTGTTTCTCAGCACATGAATACACTACATTGAGATTAATACTTGTTTTTATGATCTATCTTTAGACAAAGTTTGACAAAGAAGGAAATGTTACCTCTTTTGGTGAGTATCTTGATCAGTGGACTAGTGAATTTGGTGAAAAATTGGGAATCATACGTTGTGCTTTGTGACTGCCGCTGTGCTAAAGGAGGTCCTTCCTCAGTGTTTGTGCTTCAGCCCTCGGGGCTGTCAGACTGTGTGCAGTTCTCCTGCATTACTTCTTTCGGGCAGGAGCCCCTTGGATGGCCAGGATACCTAGCGTGTCTGGAGGAGAGCTGACATGGAGCTGCCGCCCCTCCCTCCTGTGTTTCCTCTGTCCATCTTCCTTACACAGTCCTCTAATTCCTATTCATTCTAAACCAGAGTTAAGGTAGAATTACACCCCCGCTGCTCTACACCCCAACACTCCATCCCCGCCATTGCAGTGAGAAGATGGAGGTGTAAGGCACTGGGTGGCAGGCGTGTGGCAGTCTGCCTCTAGACTCCTAACAACGGAGCTGGGTATTGTTTGACTGAGCAGCAGAGGCTCCAATTTGACCTCACCCTGCAGCGCTGTGGTCCTTGCTTATATCCTTGTGTTTGTGTGGGAGGCTCTTTCCTAAGCTTTCTGCTTACAGCCTGTGAGAGAGATGGGTTAGCATACAAGTACAGATACTACTGTCCCCAGACTATCACAAGTTTCTCTCATCTGCTAAATTCTTAGCTAGTAAGTTTAGTTTTCAGGTAAGAGAATCTGCTGTGAATATTGACTTTTCTTAGTTTTTAGTTGTCCACTAATAAATTACCAAATTCATTCCATTCACAGATTAAGACACTGAATCTGATGCTATAGTGGTGAAAATAGAAAATGTAGGGGCTAGAGAAATGGATCCGCAATTACGAGCACTTGCTGTTCTTGAAAAGCACCCAGGTCCAATTCTCAGTACCCACACAGTAGGTCACAGCCATCAGTAGCTGGTTCCAGGGGACCTGGTGCAGCATTCTGGCCTCCATGGACACTGGCATGTCAGACACATCTGTATATGTAGGCAAAACACTAGTTAATAAAATTCATGTTCAAAAATGACTATGGCCTGGAGATGTAGCTCAGTTGGTAGAGAGCTTGCCTAGGACACTAGGATGCATGGCAGTCCCCAGCAGTAACTGCGCAAGTTTGAGGTCATCCTTGGCTTTGTAAAAGAAGTTCAAGGCCAGCCTGGGATGCATGACGTCCTGTCAGAGCAGGAGAATATGTCCAGAGGTAGAAACTGCTGCTGTGCGTGTTATTGTATTTGGTTGTGGTTTTTATGTTGGTCCCCAGTGGGCTGCTGAGCACAGTGAAGTGTCACAGAACAGAAGAGAAGGGAGAATGTGTTAGCATGGATTTGCTTTGAAGGTTAGGATGGGCACTGAAGCCTCACTTAAGCCTTCACCATAATAGTAGAAACTGCCCTGATGGGGCTGGAAGGACACTGTAGGAGCCCGTGCTCGTGAGTTCTTAGTTTTACCCACTGTTTCTCTTATAGAGAGGAAGAAAACTGAGTTATACCATGAGCTAGCACTCCAAGCCAGAGACCTGAGGTTTCAGCACGTGATGAGCATCACCACCAGGAACAACAGGATCATTATGAGGATGGAGGTAAGGGCCACGCTGCGTGTTCACCACTTAGTCCTGGCCTTTCATTCAGTGTGTAGAGTAAAAGAAACTTCACAAAGCTGGTGCACACGTTTAATCCCCACACTTAGAGGCAGCGACAGGCACATCTCTGGGTTCAAGGCCAGCCTGATCTACATAGCAAGTTCCAGAACAGCCAAGGCTATGTAAAGAAACCGTGAAAGAAAGAAAGAAAGAAAGAGGGAGGGAGGGAGGGAAGGAAAAGAAAAAAGGAAGGTAGGTTTTGTACTGAGTACACTGTAAGAGTAGAACTCGCTTTCCATAGATTCTGTTATATGATCACCAGGCATGAAGCTGCTCTGTTTTCTGTGGGGAATTCTGACTGTGGTCTTCACTGGCCTTTGAATTTAGTCTGCAGTTTCTGGAATTACACAAAAGAAAACTTGATATTAACTTATTTATAAAGATACGGTCTTGTGTGGCCAAGGCTATCTTAAACTTACTGTGTAGCTGAGGATGAGGTTGACCTGATCCTCCTGCCTCCCCCGCCCCAGTGCTGGAACTGCAGGCACAAGCCAGCACACCAGCTGAAACAGATATTTTTCATTTTCGTCCTCTTGAGGGCAGTTATAGTATCGCCTTAGCTACCAAGAAGCATCTGGTTTTCCATGTACGCCAGGATTGTCTGTTAAATTTTAAGACCTTAGTTTAAATTTGTGTCTAACACTTTGTAAAAGTCATTGTGTCTCACGCCTACTCAGAGGACACTGAATGTATTGGATCTCTTTGGGTTCACATGGACCCTTGTCATCTGGACCCATGAGAGTTTATGATCCTGAAATAAGTAAGAGACCGTTTAGTGGTGCTGGGCCCTGAAGTATGCGTGTACTTGTTTTTTTTAATTTGTCTTTGATCACATTTTTGTCCTTGCATCTAGATTTAATTAAGATAATCACAACAGAAGCAGTCTGCTCCCAGAAAATCTTCTTCACTCTTGTTACCATAGCCAGCACTTCTAAACAGCAGCTCTTTGACTAGATAAGCGTGTGTGAGATGAAGTAAGTCAAACAGGGTTAGACTGTGGGACCCAGGTGATGGATATATACTAGACAGACAGGCAGATGACACTGTATCACCTCTCAACTTTTTCGTGTGAACATTTTCTTATTTAAATGTTGGAAGGCATATAGAAAAAAGATCAGTCCTAATTTCTGTGTCATGAATAAAGTAATCATGGGCTATTGTATCTTTTTTCCCTCCAGCATCTTTTTAAATTTTGTTTTAATTTTTATTTTGTTTTATGTGTAAGGGTGTTCTCCCTGTGTATATTTCTGTGTACCACATGTGTGCAATGCTCTTGGAGGCCAGAAGAGGGCATCAGATACCCTGGGACTCGAGTTATACTGATGGTAACTGCCACATGGGTTCTGGGAATTGAACCTGAGTCTCCTTGAAGAGCAGCCAGTTCTTGTAACCCCTGAGCCGTCTCTCCAGCCTTCCATATCTCTTTCGGATGTAAGAAATGTTCTGATTTCATGCTGTTGTAGTTTGAAGCACTGAAGCTATGTCTTGTCTGTAATTTCCAATTAATTCAGTGAGTTGGCAATATTTTCCAAAGGAACCACTTCCCTTTGAGCCAAACATCTTTGTTTGTTTGTTTTTGAGACAGGGTCTCTCTGTGTAGCCATGGCTGTCCTGGACTCATTTTGTAGACCAGGCTGGCCTCGAACTCACAGAGATCCACTTGCCTTTGTCTCCCCAAGTGCTGGGATTACAGGCATGCACCACTATGATTAAACTAAATTACTTCTAAAAGTCTCCCAAAACTTGACACACACACACACACACACACACACACCCTTTTTTAGCTCAAGGACCATTTTTACTGGAGTAAGAGAGGAGAAAACAACAGCAGATATCAGAACGAGGGGGATGGATAAGAAGAGAAATACTCGGGCTAGAGAGATGGACGATTGGTAGAACACTTGTTCCTCTTGCAGGGACCTGGGTTTGAGTCCTAGCACCCATAGAGTGCTTAACAGCGATCCAGAACTCACATTCCAGGCAATCTGATGCCTTCTAGTGACCTCCACAGTCACCAGGCACACAGGTGGTACACACATGTACACTCAAGCAAACCACACCTAAAATAAAATGAGTAAAATCTAATTTAGAGAAAGAGTTCCTTTTGCCTTTTGAGTTGGGGCCCAGGAAAGCAAGCAGCTCATCCGCTGGCAAAGCAGCTGTATGGGGGGTTGGGGGGGGGAGGGAGGGGGGTTCAGAGAAAGAGTGAAACTATCCAGAGTAAGGGCAAGCAGGCCTCTTATGGCTGGGCTGGGGTCCACATAAAATACAGAACGGGAAGGAAGTTACACTGTTGAGTTAGAGCTCTTCATGGCTTTGTGATGGGGATCTACAAGCTTACTTTGTTCTCTTGAGATAGCAGTCTTCACTTCAGCTCCCAAGGGCTGGCTTCCAGGCACTGGCCTTTGCTGAGCCCCTGCATGGTTACTTAGGGAACTCGATCTTTCACTCAGTCCCTGTTTCCTCATGTGCATCCAGCCAGATGTCTTGCTTTGGGTCTGGATTTTTTAAGACAGGCTTTCATGACACCAGGCTGGCCGTGAGCTTGCTCTGTAGCTGAGCATGCCCGCGAACATCTGCTCTCCTCCACCTCGCAGGTCCTGGATTGTGGGTACACATCTGTGCCACACCAGGCTGGAGTCTTAGTAAATATCTAATCTGTGTAATTCCACTTCTTCTGACAGCAGCTTAGAATTATCAATGGTTACCTATATTTGAATATATTTATAAAATAAATATTGGTTTGATTTAGTTTTAGTCCAAAAGCAGTTTTATGAATTTACTTTGTCCTCCAACTTAATAACTTGCATTTGTATGATTGTATGTGTGTGCGCACACATACATTCTTTCTGTTGCTTTTCCAGTATTTGAAGGCTGTGATAACTCCAGAGTGTCTTCTGATACTAGACTATCGGAATTTAAACTTGGAACAGTGGCTGTTCCGGGAACTGCCATCACAGCTGGCTGGGGAAGGGCAGCTCGTCACGTACCCGTTGCCGTTTGAGTTCAGAGCTATTGAAGCACTCCTGCAGTATTGGGTAAGCCTGGTCTGACAGACTGACTGGAGTTGTTTTGATGTCAAGTGACTGGAAATGTTAGTAAAGATATTGGCTCAGGACCCCCAGGACCATGTTCTCAGCACAAAGGAGATGCATTTGCACTAAAGGGACAGAGAGCAGGGAACGAGAGACAAACACAGGAGTAGAGGACAAAGGAGAAGAGGAAGGAAGAAGACTGCCTCAGGATAGAGAGGAGACATGGCCCATAGGAAAGTGATGACTTTTAAAGGTACAAGGAGGACCCTGTATTAGGATGAGGTGTTTAATTTTAACTAGATATGTTAATTAGGCCAGCCAAAGGGGGCTTTGGTTGCTGGGCCTTGATAGCTGGGCTTTAGTAGTCAACTTCAGGAGGAGGAAGTGGCCAAATAAGGGAATAAACCTTGGTGGCAGCTCTGGAAATGCATCTAAAGGCTTTTAGCAAGGCAGAGAGAACGGGGACGAAGGGCAAGGCCTGCCAGAGCCCCTTCATGGGCAAGTTAGCACTGACTGTTTCAAAGCCACTTTCCACAGCCACATCAGAGTCCCTTGTAAGGCTCCGCCAGGGAGACAGAATTTCATTCTTCAACGTTATGACTGACCCAAGTAGAACTAAAGACTCTGAAGAGGAAACTGGGGCAGCACATTTCAAATTGGCTCCCTTTTATACACTTATATCCTTTTACGGTTTTGTTTGTGGAATCAGGATCCCCTGTGTATGTACACCAGGCTGGCCTTGAACGACAGTGGTCCACCTACTCCATCCCCTCTAGTGCTGGGGTCACAGCTGTGTGCCACCACGCCTGTCTGTGTACTTCAGTGACCACATCATGGGATGAGAATTCAAGAGACCTTAAGCTGTACGTTGAACTCTGAGCACCTTTCACATCATTCTTCCAAGAATGCATCATTGTTAAATGGTCCTCTGTTTCCAGTATCATTCAGCAAATGGCCCTCTGTTTGAAGAACTCAGGAGGATGCCACTTATTTGGGACCTAGGCTGAGAGCAACCACAGCTCCTCTAATGGCCCTAACCCCATACATCAGTAGTCACCGGATTCCTGGAAGTTGAATAGGCCCAATCAAGGTGGACACTGTCTTCCTAGCCCCTTCAGTTTTTTTATGATCCCTCCCCCAATTAATCTGGAATGTACTATTCAGGAGGTAACTATAATTTGGAGTCAGTGCTGGGAGCATATTAGCCAGAGTGGGAGATGGAGGGGACATTTACGTGGTCAGAAGAGACTGGTGAACCTAGTACTCTCTGTCAGCTGTTTTGCTTTAATGAGGGCACAGATGATTCCCTCTCTACTCGGGTTATAGAAGACCAGCACAGTGCAGGCAGTGGTCTTTGACAGGCTGGCCTGGCTCAGGCATTCATAGTGTGGGAACACATGCTGTCGGCATTGGGGACAACAGAGGGAGCTCGGCGGTCTAGTGTAAAATAGTAAATCTTACCTGTAACACGGGGTCCCCAAAAGATTTCTTTCTAAAAGAGCACGACAGTATCAAGCCAATCATCACCAGCAGAGTGGATTCTGCTGCACATAATAAGAGTCTGTAGCTGCAACTTCCAAGTCAGAAGAGGAGTCGTGCCTCTGAGATAAGCCAGCATGGAGTCTTAATTCTGCTGCTTTATTCTGTTAGTCTTGTGGTTTTTGCGAGGTGATGTGGAGCTACCTCAGTCCTACCTGCCAGCCCACTGTCAGTGTGTCCCTGCTGAGTACCAGCCATGCTTGTGCTAGCTTAAGGAAAGCACACTTTGGACTCTGCAGTGATAGATAAAGTCCTAGTCAAGCCTCAGTTTTCTTCCACCTCCCAAGGCCTGGAATTACAGCCGTACGACAGTATGTGTAGTCTGTTCAGTGCTGTGAGTCAGACCCAGGACTTCATGCATGCTGGCAAGCTCTCTGCCTCCTGGACTACATCTCCAGCCCAAGTTTCGCCTGTTAAATGGCTATAGTCCATAGCAATTTTGAACTGTGTTCTGTTTACAGAAAACATATTAATATGAAATGCGTGCTTTGACATGAAATTTAAGATTAATTTTGTTTACTGTGTATGTTACGTGGCTATGTGTGTGTGTGTAGGTGCCAGCAGAGGCCAGGGGGTGTTAGGTCTCTGGGAGCAGGAGCTACAGTTGTGAGCTGCCTGACACGGGTCCCCTGGAAGAGCAGGAAGTGCTCTTAACCCCTGAGCTTTCTCTGCAGCGCCCGGATGTCAGGTTCTTGTTGTAACACTTCATCCCCGAGTCCTTTCATAGCAGCTGTCTATGGAGGAGACTGTTAGGAGAGTTCACTCTGAGCCTGGAGACAGCATTGCGTTGCTCTTCTAACCCAGGAGGTGTAGCTTTTAAGTCATCTCTAAGTGGGTGTTCTGGCAGGGGCTGTGTTCTGAAATGCTGTCAGTATTTTTGGCTAATACAAATGTCTATGTTTAATCAGAGGCTTCACTGATCCTAAGTTCTAAAAAGGTTGTTTTAATTCTTATGAAAGGCCATGTTGTTATCTAGATGAACACCCTTCAGGGGAAGCTTAGCATCCTGCAGCCGCTGATCCTGGAGACCCTGGATGCTTTAGTGGACCCCAAGCACTCTTCTGTGGACAGGGGCAAACTGCATGTCCTCCTGCAGAATGGCAAGAGGTAAGTGCGGGTGGCTGGTCATGCTGGTTGATGTCTGCAGAGAACTGCTAACACAGATTCACATGTGAAGCTAGTGTGCATCATGTTTCCTAACAACAGCTTTCCACGATGTACTCACAGTGTCAGCATTGCCGTATTTTCTTTCCTTTTCTTTTTCTTTTTCTTTTTCTTTTTCTTTTTCTTTTTTTCTTTTTTTTTTTTTTGGTGGGGGCAGAAGGCAGGATTCCAGGGAAAATGAGACATACTTTATTATGTATCCCAATCTGACCTTGAACTCAGTGAAGAAGCTTGGATTTGCTGTAGTCTCCTGCCTTAGCCCCCTCAGTGCTGGGAGTTAACTTTTCATAATGAAAACCTTTATTTATTTTTTTTTAAGTGGTGTAGGTGGAAGATTGACCTTAAAGGAGCACACAGTCTAATATTAATCAGAAAGACACTGCACAAAGCCCTGCCCAAGGCCCATCTGTCATCCCCTTGTAGCTGATGCAATCTCCATTTTGATAGCAAATTCATGATCTAAATTCAAACTCACTTATCCCTCACTCAAGGGTCCATGTTCATTTTCTAAAATCATAATTCATCCCAGGACTAAAAGTTATGCTTTAATTAATTCATGTCATACTTTGAACAAATATACTCTGAGATTTGTACTCCCCAGCTTTCCTTGACAATTTAACAGGTAAGGGCTGTGGCTGCGGCTTTACCTGGTGTGTGTGAGGCCTGGGTTCAGTCTCAGCACATTATGGTTACACATGACAATGCAATGTGACAGGAGTGCGATTGTTAGAGAGATGGCTCTGTGCACCTCTCCCTGCTCCTATCCTTTTTGCATGCGCGTGCACACACACACACACACACGCACGCACACACGCACACACGCACACACACACACACATTCACACCCTGCACCTTCTGAGTGCTAAGAACAATCTTAGGTCTCTAGGACAGAAGCCACTGAGCCACCTCTCTAACAATCACACTCCTCCCCTCGTGTCATATTAGCTGTCAATGTTTTGAATATTTTTTCTGTGGTGCTGAGGACTGAAGCCAGGGCCTTATACACACCAGGTCAGTGCTCTACCACTGAGCCGCAACCACAGCATTTAACTTAATTTTTCAAGGAAAGTTGGGGAGTACAAATCTCAGAGTATATTTACTTAAACTCTGACACAAATTAACTCAGGTAGATAGCTTTGGTAGTAAGCACCTTTGCCTATTGAGCCATTCACCAGCTCAGAAAGAAAAAAGAAAAACAAAATTAGTTTTTATTAAATTTTATGTGTGAATAGGGGAGAGAAGGTGGAGAAAGACTGTGTGCCCATGTGTGGAAGTCAGGACAGCTTGTTGGTATGGGTTCTCTCCTCACACCACGTAAGTCCCACATATTGAACATAGGCCATCAGGCAACAGGCATTTTGGCCTTCTTGAGCCTTCTTACTGGCCCTAGTTCAGAGCAAAAGTTAATGTTTATTTTATGTGGATGAGTGTTTTGCCTGCATGTATGTATGAGCACCGTGTGTGTGTCTGGTGCCGGGGAGGTTAGAAGACCTTGGATCCCTTAGAATCGGAGTGGGAGCCAAACTTGGGTCCTCTGCAAGGGCAGCGAGAGATGAGAACTGCGTAGACACCTGTCTCCTAGGCCTCCATCCCAGGCACACTTGTAAAAGGGTTTGTTGTTGGTGTCCGTTTATCTGCTGTTGGGGTATTTTTATCCGTTAAGAATAATCCAAGCTCCAGGCTGGATTGCTCTTTCAGAGGACCTGAGTTCCATCCCAGCACCCGTATCTGGTGGCCCTCAACCATCTGTAGTAAGTCCAGCTCCAGGAAACCAACACTCCGGCCTCCATAGGCACATGCACACATGTGGCATAAGTACACACAGACACACATAAATATAAATTACTAATTTTGTAAAAGAATGCTCGGACCTGGGTATGGTGTCCTACATGTAATCCCAGCACTCAGCAATCTAAGACAGGAGGATTGCCTCAAGTTGGAGGCCAGCCTAGGCTACAGAGTGATGCCTCTCTCAAAAAGAGGTGAAGGGAGCAAGTAATTTGACAGCGCCCTTGTCTGTCCTGAACAAGGGTCAGCCTTCAGAACCTCACATAGAACTGAATGGTCTGTCCCCTCCCCGCGTGTATCTCACAAGCAAAACTATGACCTTGTAGCCTCTTCCTGACTATGCTTCATAGGCTTCCTTTGACTTTCCTGAAAACCTCCTCAGTGCACCTCTTCACACCTTCTGATCTAATTCACTGCAGAGCCTTTAGCTAAGGGTAAACACCAAGTATGTACCATACCTTTAAGTCTCTAGACTGATGTAACCTCAGCAGCCACCAAAGTTGTACAGAGAGCTGTGTCACTGGCTAACTTTACTAATATGTTTGGGTTTGGGGATGGTTACTTTGTGTAATTACTGAAATGTTCTTACCAGTGCGCATTAAGTGATAGATGAATTGCTTATCAGATGCCCTACACACTGTTCTTACAGTGAGTGGCACATGTTTATGCTGCTGATCTCTGCTGTGTAACCTTTCCTACAGTCTCTCCGAGTTAGAAACAGACATTAAAATCTTCAAAGAGTCGATTTTGGAGCTCCTGGACGAGGAGGAGCTGCTGGAAGAGCTCTGTCTCACCAAGTGGAGTGACCCAGAGGTCTTGTAAGTATCGCCTTGTGTTGACGCTTCCTTCGGGTGAGCCTGTCTTTTTTTTTTTAAACAGAGACTAGGGCTTTTTCATCTCCAGACACTTGGCTTGCACGTGCCCCAACTCAGTGAGGCTGCATTGAGTGCACATTGCATCCAGCTGCTGGGCTGAAGAGAACATAAACACTGCGGTTACCCTCGGGATGGCTCGCTAGGCAACATGCACACAGTGAAATACGTTCCCCGAGGAGCAAAAGGCAGTGGTTGCATGGTAGAGGACAGGAGGAGCAGGCAGGCAGCATGGATTGGATTCCGTAAGCCGTGTCTGGTATAAACACACAGCTTACAAACTTTCTGATATATAACCCTAGAGATCATTTGCTTTTGAGGAACAGATCTAATGGAGCATGGTCACTGCTATATGTCATAAAGTAGGTCCAAGAAACATCCACAGAGTATGGAACTCACTGTCTGATCTACACTACTAGACAGTGCATTTAAGTCACTGGAGACCAGTCTTCTCCAGCAGAGAGCCCAAAGCCTGTAGAGAAATGCACCCTTAGACAGAGGCACGCTTGTAAGTACTCTGCTCATCTTCAGCTAGCAAGCATTAAGAAGCAAGGAAAGAGGCTAGTGAGGGGGCTCAGCAGGTGAGGGAGTGTGCAAGCCTGCCAACCTGAGGTCCATCCCCGGAGTCCATGTAAAAGTGAAGGAGAGTACCAACTGCACAGTTGTCCTCTGACCTCCACGTGTGCACACTCACACTCACCATAAGCACAATAATACATAAATTCTTTTTTCTTTAGTTTCCCCTAGACAAATCACACAACCCTCTCTTCCCAACATTTAATTTGTACAAACATGCCAGAGTAGAGACACCAGGGCTCAATGCAATTCACATTTACTAAATCTGTCCTGCAGGAAAGGCGATGCCTTCTAGTACGTCACAGCCTCAGGCCAGCCAGAGCCGAGGCATCCAGATAGGCTAGAACTAGACACTCCGCGCAGGCTGCGCTCAGGAAACAGATATCAGCATGCCTCCACTCGCTCATCAGGGAGGGGAGAACCCAGCTTCTGCTGCACTTGACTGTATTCAAAGGGAAATCCTCTTTTTAGTGTTTATGGGTGTTTGCCTGCATGTATGTCTGTGTGCCCCTTGTATGTTTGTGCTCACAGAGGCCAGAAAAGGGCATCAGATCTCCCAGAAGTGGAGTTACATACAGGTGGTTTGTGAGGCACCAAGTGGGTCCTAGAAATCAAACCCAGATCCTCTCTCTGGAAGAGCCTTAACCCTTGACCACTGAGCTATCTCTCCAGCCCCAGGAAATGCTCTCTTCAGTTTAGTCTGCATTTTCTTGTTCTTCCTAGTGGCCTAGGATTTGCACTTTCTCATCAGTATTCACATTTGTATTTTCCCGTACTTACATTTGTCTTTCGGATTGGGGCGGTGGAGCACAGTGATGCTGACTCACCGGTGTAGGGCTGAGCGCATCATGCTTAGGATCAGATGACACAGCTTCTCACACATGGGAAGCCGTGTCACTGCTGAGCCGAGGCTAGCTTCCTGACTGGCGGCTGGAGTTGGGGGAGTGTGTGTTGCACCTTCTCAGGTTGTGACTGTGGTAACTGAATTGAAGTGAGAAGAGCAGCACTGGGATTGACCATGCAGAGGAGATGGAGCTGCTGCTGGAAAACTACTACCGCTTAGCTGAGGACCTTTCCAATGAAGCTCGGGAGCTCCGGGGCCTGATTGACGACTCCCAGAGCATCATCTTCATCAATCTAGACAGGTGAGGCTGCCCTGCAGAAGACGGTAAGGACCAGGGTTAGAGTAAAGCCCCTTTTAACAAAATGTTGTTTGGAAGACATCGCACCATCACCTCTGTGACTGTCCGTAACTGGGCTTTATTAGTTACCTAACCCAGCTGAAGCAGCTGAAGGGAGTGCATGAGTTATATTGAGGTCCAGTCCATTGTGACAAGGAGGGGCAGGGACATGAAGTAGCGGTCACGTGTCCACTCAGGAACCAGAGTGAGGTAAGCGGTGGTGCTCAGCTCACTGTGTCTCCTTTCTCCTACCCAGGCCCCAGCCAGGAAGTGCTACCACCCATGATGAGGGTGGGTCTTTGTGTTTATAGTGACTCAACCCCTGTGGGGGACAGTATTAGACATCACAGGAGGGCCTTCACTGGTCTGCTGGACTTGGGTGTTTGCTGCTCTGAATTGGTGGTTTTCTCTCCAGCCATCGCAATGTGATGATGAGGCTGAATCTCCAGCTGACCATGGGAACCTTCTCTCTCTCACTCTTTGGACTAATGGGAGTTGCTTTTGGCATGAATTTGGAATCTTCCCTTGAAGAGGTGAGAATGCAATTGTTTAAGTGACTTGCAGGATTGTATTTTTCAGTGTTTAGGTGATTAGATTTTTTTTTTTTTTTTGAAGTATGGTGTGCTTTGTTTGTTACCTTTCTCATTGCTGAGAGAAATACCTGGCAAAGGCAACATACCAACAAAAGGTTTACTTTGCTCACAGTTTAAAGGCATTACAGTCCACCATAGCAGGGCAGGCAAAGCAGCAGAGTCACGTGGGCCACATCAGGAAGCAGGTGATTCTCCCTCTCCTGGGTGACTCCTACGATTAGCTATCACGTCTGCACATTTGCATAAGGAGCTAAATGTAGACTGTCAGTCACTGAGAATCCCAGCAGCTAGCAATGGCCCCTGTGTGCAGCTGTGACCAGAGCCTACAGTGCCTTGTGGCCTAGGACATGTAAGTACACAGGAGAAGCTGACCGACACAGCCACCGCCCTGGGAGGCAGTGGTAATGAAGGATTTTATTTTTAGTGGGTGTGGCCTGTACCTGGGATAGGTACTTATTTGATGCAGTCATCACAACTCTGAAATAAATGGGAAAATAGAGGCTCAGAATAGATAGTTTGTAGATCTATAAAATAAGAGGATTTCAACCCAAAGATAACCGCTTTCTACTCAGCCCTCTTGACTTTCCATCTTAACAGAGGACTGGACACCAGGGCTCCTAATACCATGGTCGCCTGGCATTTTCAGGGTAGTCTTCTAGCAATGACTGAATGTACAGTTGGCATTTTAATGTTTGGCCCTATGTCCTATGTAGTTTATTGTTTCCATGGCTGTCACTGTAATCTAACCAACACCATCTCTCAGACTACCACACATTTGTAAAAAGTGGTCTTTAAAAGACTGATTGTCTGAACCTTCTGTATAAAGGTATTCCAGTGCTCCTGAGCAGCCTCAGGGTGAATCCAGACCCCCAGGTCTATAAACATCTAATCACTTCTCCTGGCTTCACCTTAGCTGTGTCCTGATCAGTTCTCACAAGTGCTGCCTCCACAGCTCTCCCCTCACCTCCCAGGCTTGTAACCCACCTGGTTCACTCCTATTCATTTCCCAGGTCTTAGCTTTTGTTAAGAATCACGCTTGTGTCTGTATGCTGGTAGAAACCTGAAAATAGGAAATACAAAATTTCTTATAATTGTAAATGTTTTGAGGACCAATCACTACATTGACAGTGGAAAATTCCATAGCTGGTATGTTGTGGTGTCAGTCAAGATATGGGTATCTTTGAACTAATACGGATATATAATGAAATGTATATATATAATGATGTGAAATATGTTTTGTCTTTAGACACCAAAAGAAAATAGCATTGTTAAGTTACTCGCCCCCACCAAGAGAAGACATATATAGCTAATCTGTATTCCTTCCTTTTAAGAGTTAGTAGGTGAGCTTGTGGAAGAGAATAATTAATGTAAGAATGGTGCTTTCTTCTTATTTTCTCAATATTATAAATCCTTAAACTGAAGTATGTTTTCATCCCAAGGAGTTGAGATGGGGTAACCAATAAGTTATCCTAGCTATAACTAACCCATAAGCTAGCTCTGTTTTATGCTTCCCTCTAATATTCTTGCTTGTTTTCCTCCAAAAAGAAAAGTGGTTTTGATTTTGTTTATATTTCTTTCTGACCCAGATGTGGTGGTGCACACCTGTAGGCTCAGCCCTTGGGTAGGGTATGGCGGTAGGATCAGCCTGGGCAGCAAAACCTTGATTTCCAGCATTTTCCAATAGTTGCGTTATGCACAGTCCTTGGTACAGTGGAACCCAGCTGTGAAGAGAATGAGGCATGGCCCTGCCCTGGCCTTGGGGCTTTGCTGCAGGCCTTGTTCCCGGCTGCTGTTGTGATGACAGGAAGGGCTCCCCTTACCTCTGGAGACGAGCTTGTCTATGAGGAGCCTAACCTTGTATGATCAGAATAAACTTTCTCTTTCAGGATCATCGTGTGTTCTGGCTGGTTACAGGAATTATGTTTATGGGAAGTGGCCTCATCTGGAGGAGGTTGCTGTCGTTCCTTGGAAGACAGCTGGAAGCTCCTTTGCCCCCTATGGTATGGACTGGGGGCTCATAGCAGCACTGCTGGGGTATCTGCAGTCCTGGGCCCAGCGTCAGGCAGCCTGGGCTCCAGTTGGCCCTGGCTTTGTAAGCCTATACACAAAGCCTATGCACATTCTCCTTACTTTCCCTTCTGTTGGTCCAGGCAGCACTCTGCTTCCTGTGATTTGGAAAGTTAAGTGAGGTGAGATGCTTAGCAGTGTCCACGACACAGCAAATCAGTTGGAAATGACTTGGTTTCTGTAGGACACCGGCAAGCGTCTTACAGGGTCAGATGCTCATCACTGTGCAGGGCTTTCCCGTAGCCATACTGACACCTCTGTGACCATGTGGGAGCTGCACCTCCCTTCTTACCTTGTACATGGAGTCAGGAACCCTGGAGCAAGCATACAGGCGCGAACCTGCACAGTCCTCCTCCCTTGTCATCTGGTTAGTGGCTCCCCAGAAAGACACAAACTAAAATGTGTTTCCTGCTCTGTTTAGATGGCCTCCTTACCTAAAAAGAGCCCTGTGGCAGATAGAAGAATGGAAGTGAAAAACAGCCTCAGGCCAGAAGGACTTGGAGCAAGCAGGACTCTCCTGGCAAGCCGCTAGCAGCAGCCTGGCAAAGATTCACACGCTTCTGAAGCTGTTACCACTATCTAGGGAAAAAAGGCAACTGGCATATAAATTATGCTGACTGAAAATACTATGGCATTCACAGCACTAAAAGTTGATTGCGTCTTCGGAGTTCTGAGACAACGTGCTTTCTTTGTAGAAAGCCAAAATCTTGTGTCCTACCAACGTTGAATGCTGTTTTTATGGGCTTTTTAAAGGCTAGATTGATTTGTTGCGAGACAGACTTACCTAGATTCAGTGCTGTCATACATAGCACAAAACGAGCAGCTCTGTGCTGACGCGGCCCGGGAACTCCCCGGAGCCCACAGTTCCTGAGCTTACGGGCTGCAGTCCTCACACAGGGAGTCCTGAGCTTCTGACTCAGGAAAGAAAACTGGCAGATCTGTTAGCAAACTTGGGAATGTCAGTCCTCCACAGAGCCTTATTGCCAGGTATTTGCGCTCTTTTTATTTATAAGAGAAAGAAAAAGGAAGTTTGATTTAATGTCAGCGTATGTCGATTTCAGTTAATTAAGATTGTTACTATTTTTGTTTGGTTATAAATAGAACCTTGGGAAGTGAAGTTGAAACAAAGTATTCTCTTATAATGTTAAGGATAATTTTTTTCTATTTTTCTTTGGTTATAAATAGAATCTTGGGAAGTAAAGTTGAAAGAAAGTGTTTATTCTCTTACTATTTTAAGGATAAAACTTTTTCTATCTTTCTTTGGTTATAAATAGAACCTTGAGAAGTAAAGTTGAAAGAAAGTGTTTATTCGCTTTCAATTTTAAGGATAAAATTTTTTTCTATTTTTCTTTGGATATAAATAGAACCTTGGGAAGTAAAGTTGAAAGAAAGCGCTTATTCTTTTACAGTTTTGTAACTGTTTTGATCATTGCCTGATTTAAGATTGTCATGCCACACCTCTAAAAGAAAACATAGACAGCCAGCCAGTGTGCTTGCCTACCTCCCAGCGTTGGCAGATGGGCTTGTCAAACAAGAGGGTAGCTGGTGTAAGAGTGGTGGGCTCGCTACCTTCCCAGTCAGAAGCTCTTGGTTAGAACATATGGCGGAGAAGGGCTTGCTTGGCCCCTCACCAGTACTTGGTCCTTGAGAGGCTGCCGCAAGAAGGTGAGTGAGGGTTTGAAGTCAGCCGGGGCTACAGAGTAAGTTCTAGGCCAGTGCAGGTTATAGAGTGAATTCCAGGCCTATAAAGTAAAACTGTCTCCAAGCACCAAATAAAATGGGGCTGGGGGTGCTGCTCATTGGCAGAGTGCTTGCCTCATGAACGGGGCTATAAGTCTGAGAGCTCTCATCCTAGTAACCGTGCAGCCGCCTTTGTATGTTTCCTGAAGATTTCATACAGCTGTGTGCTGGAACATTAAAAAGTGTGCTTCCCAAAGTGGTGCACTTGTGAGATTATAGAAGGCTAGAGCAACTCAGCCTGCAGGGTAGGGATATTGAAGCAGGACACCCACCCCAGATGTTGGGCACCTGATACCCTAATAGTGGCCCACAGGGATGGCAGGTCCATTTCCTGGGTAATTACTCCAGTAGAAAACCAAGTTAGAAGAGAGCTCCCCCTCCTGTGTGGGGCTATGAGAAGCTGGTCTAGGGTGCTGAGCTGGCCTGGTATCCAGCCGAGAGTGGCCCCCTTGCTCCTCTGGGTGAGATGCTGGAATGTTACTATGGAAACTGTGTCAGCTGAGTTCTTTGCTGATGTCTGGGTTTCACAGCACACTGCTGTCATCAGCCTTACACTGTGAAGTCTTAGATTTTGCTCAGCTGAGATATATAAGAATTAAAGTCAATTTCATCCCAGGTCAGACAGGATTGAAGCTCATTTTTCCTTGTAGTGTTAGTTTATGAGCTTGAATAAAGTAATTGTCCCTAGCAGTGGGACAAAATGTAACTGCTTCTCAAATAAAAGGACAAAACAAACAGTTTGTAAAAATTTTAAAGGTAATTAGGTCAGGTACGGTTTTCAACTGAAACTGCTACGTAAAGGAAATGTTGTAAAATATCAAATACTGAGTTTTATAAATGAGCAAGCAGTCACAGCTAGCGCCGAGTGTGAGCAGGGATGTGTGATAGTTTTGAGTCTGTCTTTGTGTTCAGAGCTCAACAGAGGTCATCTTATAAAATGATGCCTCCTCGTGTTGCCTTGACAGGAGATGTGGAGTGGGCACTGAACAGCTCGCACCGGCAGGCTGTGTGGCGGGGCCAGGAGCTGCGCTCAGCTTTGTTGCTTGGAATGGCAGCACTAAAGCTACATTTGAACTTCACTGTGATAATTTCAGCAATGCCAGAGAGGGGATCTGATGGAGGGGTCGGGTCTAGAAACCTGAGCTCTACTCCAAAGCTGTCATCCTGACTTCATGGTCTGGGAATAGGCATAAAACAATTCCCATTGTACTTGAAAATGTACAGAGAAAGATAGAAAGCCAACACGGAAATGTCTGTTGGTGTCTTGAGGTCAAGATCACCAAGTTAAACAGTCCTATGGGGGAGGGGCCTGCTTCAGCTCGCTCCATCTGTGTTACTAAGTGGGGCTGATTCTCAGAACTGTTGGCGCTTGGTGGCAGATTTTAATCCAGCTGTGAAGGGTAATGCTCAGACTGTCATGTGTTGAGTTTTTTTTTTCCTATATCAGGTTTTTCCATAATCTTTTGACCTTCAAAAGTGGGTGTAGCATTTACTTTCTCACAGAGGAGTCAATATATTAAGTATCCTTTCAAAGTGAAGATGTGTTTGAATATCTGTAAGCTTTCTGCTTTCTTTATCTGATGCCTGCTATGTGCTAAGTTCAGACATTGAGCCAAAGACAAGCTCTGTGCCCAACCATGGTCATGTTTAGACAGGCTCTGGTCAGTTAGTGGGGCTAGCACATCAGCTCAGGCTTAGGGAGCCCCTGCCTGCTGTGTGAGGGCCTTGGGCTGATTTGCTATCATTAGCCAAAAGTCTTCTGCTGGCAGTGGTCTTCTGATAGGCTGCACCGCCAGTTACTACCCAAGGACAGACCAGTGTCTTTGTGTACTTCTTGCTGTGCCTCAGGGGGGCTGTACAGCACACACTCAGAGCAGCTAGTCTGTGCCTTCTGGGGTGAGCGCTTGTGTCTTGTCCCCCTTTCTCCACTATGAGTTGTCACAGTGGAGTTACTTTTCTTTGGTTTCTCCTCGTTCTCTAGGCAGAAAAATCTCTCTCTGAGTGGGGCTTGTCACCCATTTCCTTCTAATTTTGGTATCATTTCCCAGGGTCAGAAAGAACAGCCTCTCCCTTGACTGACACAGAAGCAGCCAGTCACTGTTTGCAGGTCTAAGTCCTGGTGAATTTCTCCTGCAGCCACACTGTGGGGCTGGCACACAGAAGCCACCTAAAGAACAGCCCAAGAACAGTAAAGCCATAGCCCACTTCCCCCTGGGTCTACTGCTGGTCCCATGCAGTCACCCTGGGCTCAGACCACACCACTCCTTTCTGCTCTGTTGATGGAGCTGGCAGCTTAGCACAGCAAAGCCCTACCATCCTGTGAGGCTTAAAAACACAGGGGTGAGGTTCATCTCCTGCCTGCTCCACAGACTCCTGTGAGACATGAGACAGCTCAGCAGACTTTAGTTTTCCCAACTGTCCTTCACCACATACAATGTAAGAACAGACACCCTCACCGGGGAGGACCAGTGTGCGGCCCTTTTCTCCACGCCTTCCCACAGTGCTTTCACTGTACACACTGCCCATCGCTTTGACAAAATACCTAAGGTAAGCAGCTTAAAAAGAGGAAATGTTTATTGTGGCTCACAGTGTCAGCCTTGTCTGCTCCAGGGTGCTCGGGGCCTGTTGCTCTGCAGCTGGAGAGGGAGCAGTGTGTCATGGTAGCGGTGTGTCATGGTAGCGGTGTGTCATGGTAGCGGTGTGTCATGGTAGCGGTGTGTCATGGTAGCGGTGTGTCATGGTAGCGGTGTGTCATGGTAACGGTGTGTCATGGTAACGGTGTGTCATGGTAACGGTGTGTCATGGTAGCGGTGTGTCATGGGAGCGGTGAGCTGCTCGTTTCGTGGCAGCTGAGAAACAGGCAAGGAAAGACCTGGGGTCCTGGCACACCCCAGTGGCATAACTTCCTCTAACAAGGTCCCACTCCAGAGTTTCCACTCTCTTCGAGCTGGAGACGAAGCCTTCAACATGGGACTTTGGGGGCACATTTAAGGTCCAAATAGGAGCAGCTACCACTAAGAAGGATCTTTAAAGGAGCAATTATCTGGAGAGTGTTAAAGTTAACCACAGCCTTTCTAGGCAGGAGAGAAGTAGGTTCCAGTAGAAGAAGAGAGTTGTTACAGGGCAGAGGATGCAAAAGCGCTTTAGAGGGGACATGACCTCCAAGTGCCTGCTCCTCCCCATCATCCGGTGGCCACACATAGCTGGCCACATTTCCAGGTAGCCTGGCTGTCAGTGTGTCTGTCCCAGGAGGCCCTCCTCTGTCAGGCTTCACCATAGCTCCTCTGAAGGACTACTTTGTCCACTCTGGAGAGGGTCTCCATAGAAGAGTAGGGTAGCATCTTCAATCTGAGTTGAGGGTGTAGACATGCAGCGCCCCAGAGAGCCGGGCTCCCCAAGAACTCCTTCCAGCAGCGACAACCACTTGGTTCTGTGGAGGACACAATAGAGACAGCGCTCGTGACATCCCCACCATAAAGCGGACATCACGCTGTGCTCAGGCCGCATAGGAGAGCAGTGCTGGCCAGACCCCACAGCCCCAACTTGCGTGTCTTTCCCTTTGTCCGGATCTGCTACTTTCTCAGATCTGTTAAGTTCCAAACACTACTGTTGTGGAAGTTGTCCCCAGCCCCGCCATCTCACACACACAAAGGGGAAATCTCTAAGTGCGTGCTTATTTCAGAACCTCGCTGTGGCCATGTGGACCATGCATCCGGAATGACGAGAATTGCATAGGGCTGCCTTCACACAGTATTCCCGCTGCGTCAGACAGGCTCAGGCCTACCTTCGAATTATCTTTAAAATCTGTCACAGGTTCTGAAACAGTTTAGTGATGGCAAAATCTTCACAGCAGTTAAATCTGTTTTTTGGTAATTGCCAAAAGTTGTTCTAGATCCTTGCTGGTGAGTGAAGTGTGGCTGATCGTGCTGGCTGCCAGCATTTTAGACAGCAGGTTATGGCATTTGTCTTGGTGGTTTAATTTTAAAACTACTAACAACTTCAAAATGATAATGGCAGCGCTGTTTTTGGACCCTTAGCACGTGTCAAGTCCCAGGTGGAACCCTTGCTGGTACCTAATAGCCCAGAGAAAATTAATCTTTGCAGTAAACAAAATGAGAGTTGTTTTTTCTCTTCCCTTATTTATGAAACTGACTTACTAAATGTGCTTTTTTCCTTTTCCTGGTTAAACCGTACTCCTCCCTAAAGTTAACCCTTCCTGTCTGCTTGCCATCTTAGGGGCCCATAGGTTCTGCAAGGCCTCCTGGCCCTGGCCCGCATAGACAGCCACTGTTGTTAGCCCTGCATCATTGTACATTGATGTCCAATGCCTTCCCTACATTTTATCCTTCCGCCTAAGCTGCAGGCGGGAGATCAGGCCGTCTCACTGTCCATCTACCTCACAGCTGCCCAATGAAGCAGGTCAGCTAACCCCGCCGAGGCTCACCAGCTGACATGGGCAGTTCCTCCATGGTCCACGAGGTGCGAGTCCCAGGAAGGAAGCCTGCCTTAGGAGCCCTGACTCAGGTCGCAGGAAAAGTCTGCTCTGATGGTTTATAGGTGCTGAGCCTTAACACCCCAGTCTCTGATGTGAGCTGGGACAGTGAGGGGTTAATAGTGACACAGTGAACTGCACTTAGGAAAGTTAACCTGGAATTAACTGTTTAGTACTTTCAGCTGACCTTTGTTACCGCTGCCCTTGGTCCATGCTCTTGATAATGTCTAATTTTTTGAAAATGCATAAAACAGTAAGTAGAAGTCAAATGTATCCTTTGGAGAATCCTTCCATAAGCTTAATAACTGCTATTTCTAGTAGCTTAACCCTAAAGTTGCATCAGGCATGTCTGTGTCAGTGAGAACTGGTGGCCACCAGAGGGCAGTTTCACTCTGAGTCTTCCAAGCAGGACCTGTGTCCTCAGCACCTCCCTAGCCTTGCCAGACTGCCATCTTCACGTACGTACGTACGGAAACCTCTGTGATCACTCCTCCTAACCTTTAGTCCTGTGCTACTGTCACAGTCCTACCTTCCCTGTGTGTCTTCAAGAGCAGTGACATCCTGTGTTTATGTTCATAGCCTAGTACAGTCTACAGTGCCACATCCTAAGTGAGGGCTGTAGTGGTTTGTTTTGAGGCAGGCTCTCACTCCAGCCCTGGCTAACTTGGAACTCTTGAGTCCCAGGCTGGCTTCAGACTCCTACCTCAGCTTTCCAAGTGCTGGATTTACAGGCATCAGCTTCCACACCTGGCTCTTTAGTAGTATATATTAATATATTTAAATATATTAAATCTATATTTATTAAAGTGTAATATTAAATGGTGTCTCCTTTAACAGTCCCATTGCTGTGCTTCTCGCCTATAAGGATATTTGCAGAATTTTGTAAAAATACAGATGCAAGAATGCTCACTACAGCACTCTCTGTAATAGGTTTAAAAAAAAAGGAAATAACAAATATAATTGAACTGAATTATGGAGTATCCAGATAATAAAGTATTGTGTAGCTATTGAGAAGTATTAAGTGGTTCTGTGTACTTATTTGAGAGGAAGTAAAAGTGCATAAAAATACAGCAATGGTGTGTAGGTCTGCCGAGACCACCAGTTCTCAACCTGTGGGTTGTGACCTCTTTGGGGATTGAATGACCCTTTCACCAGGGTTGCCTAAGACCATCAGAAAACATAGATATTTACATTGCAGTTCATAACAGTACCAAAATTACAGTTTTGAAGTAGCAATAAAATAATTTTATGGTTGAGGGTCACCACAGCATGAGGAACCTCTAGTCTGGACTCATTTAAAGATTGACAGGGCAGCCAGGATTCACTCATCAGGTTGTGCCCTGCCTGACAGCCTGAATTTGGTCTCTGGGACCCAAATGGTGGAGGAAGGAACTAATGTTCTCATGTGGTCCTCTGATCACCCCAAGAGTACTGTGGCACCTGAACATATATGTAGCACACACAAAACAAGCATTTAAAAACTGGCAGTTTTGACAGTGCCATAGCAAATGATCAGCTCACATGTCCTAAAAGGCCGGATGGTATCTTAGGCTACGTGAGACATGAGTCTCAGAACCTCAGACAATGTGTCAGCAGCTGTAGACAGATCAAGAATGAGTGAGCGTGTGGAAGGTGTCAAGCTGAGCCCTTCAGCACCATATAACAAACACCTTTGAGGCATGGACCTGGAAATTCGAAATTCTTTAAAATTTCATGTCAGGAAATGTTCTTTGTTTTCTTGTCTTATTTCAACTATTTAAAAAGTCAAATATAGTTGGCCCACCAGCTGTCTTCTTCTAAGCCCTGCTGCAGAGTTGGGGACATGAACTTATTGGTGGTGAGTTCATGCGTTCCTTTAAGAAGAGATTATCAGATCTGTTGTCAAAGTGCAGGTCCTGTACTCACCCTTTCCTTAGACCGCACAGAGGCCAGCGAGCTCCCGAACCTTGAACTTGCCTGTAAAACACACACACATCATGGTTGTTCAGCAGTTAAAGTAAGTACTAGGGGCCAGGGGCCAGGGTGTCAGACCTCAGGGTACTTACCTCAGGAGAAATGAGTACGTGCTGTGCCTGGAGAAAAAGAACAGAACAGGGGGCGACTATTAGCATGGTTACATAATTACTAATCGTCTGAGGCTTTGAGCCAGTCTGACCACTTCATGCTCACATTTCTTTTTTTTTTTTTTTTTTTTTTTTTTTTTTTTTTTGGTTTTTTGAGACAGGATCTCTCTGTGTAGCCTTGGCTGTCCTGGACTCACTTTGTAGACCAGGCTGGGCTCGAACTCACAGCGATCCGCCTGCCTCTGCCTCCCGAGTGCTCACATTTCAATGTTTCCAGATCCATACAAGTATGTCCTTCAACTCTAAAAATCCTATTTAGAGGCACTTAGGTCCTAAGACATAGTCCACTGTATGAAGTCGTGTACATGGAAGTGTTTGCCCTACTGTTTATAATAGAATCGGCCAAAGCGACTAAGGATCGCCACTTCAGGATGGTCAGTTCACTGGATTTACTCAAAGATGAAAATGTTGGCAGGTAATAGAACCTCACCCCCACTCCATCTCAGCAAGATCTCATGTAATCCAGGATGGTCACACACTCACTGCATAGCCAAGGCTGTTCGAACTTACTGATCCCCCTGCCTCTACGCCTGGGGTGCTAAGATGACCGCCATTACCACATATTCAGATTCCTCTGGAACGGTGTGTACAATTTTTCCATAAAGTGCTATCTGGGTTTTGTTTTTGGTTTTTTAAGTCATTTATTTTATTTGCATTGTGTGTGCACACACTTGTGCCAAAGCATGCATTTGGAAATCGGAGGGCAACTTTTGGGAGTAGGTTCCCTCCTACCATGTGGGTCCTAGGCCCTCAGGTTTGGCAGGCAGCAGGTATATTTTCACCCTAGCCCCCTCGCTGGCCCAACAGCATTCCCGTAATGCTCTCCTGTGTCTGGAAGTTTGGATTTGGGATCCTTCTGATTGCGGAGTGTTTATAGATACATAGTGAGATCTCCAGGGGATGGGTCTGAGACTAAACAGGAGATGACATTATCAGGCCCCCAGCCTCATAGGTCTATACATGAGACCAGTCTCCCACTGTAGAGTCTCCATTTGCAACATCAGGTCAAATCTCAGGAAGCCTTTGCTTCTGCAGCATCTCAGATTGCAGACTGAGGATGCTCAACTTGCCTCCCATTGATTAAAACCCAGCACTTGGGAGGTAGAAGTGGGAAGATCAGGAGTTCGAGGCCAGCCTGGACTCTACCTTAAAAAAAAAGTTAAAAATTGTGAACAAAATCAGGCATGATATGATCACGTTGTTTAACAAGTTTTAGAAACAGGTCTTAGCTCAGGTCTCTGGCTGCCATTTGCAATGTGACTTGGACAGAAGCCTTCTGTCCTGCGGGTCTTTTGTCTGTCATTGCCATCAAAGTGGCTTCATAGTTTTGATGTGGGTCCTGCTACACACACAGCACTTACTGTGTGCACACCAAATAGGACATGGTACTGCTGGCCCGTAATCCCTGCACTAGTGAAACAGAGGCAAGGGGACTATTACAAGTTCTAGGCCAGACTGGACTACATAGCAAGACCCTGCCCTCCCCAGTCCCCACAAGACTAACATTTCAAATTGTAGAAAATACTAGATGAATGTACACTCTGACTAACAGGGGAAGCTATGTAGAGTAGAATTCTAAGTGGGTTAGTTTTAATGTTCTTTGTGTTTCTGCATTGTGTACATCTTTCACACCAAACTGTCATTCATTTTGCAATTTAAAAAATAAATTTGTTTGTTTTTGAGACAGAGTCTACCTTTGTAGCCCTGACAGAGAACTCACTATGTAGACCAGGCTGGCCTCAAACTCACAGAGACCCAAATGCCTCTGCATCCTGGGTGCTGGGATCAAAGGCATGTGGCACTACACCTTAATTTTTAAATTTAAGAAAGATAATAATAATAATAATAACAACAACAACCAAGTTAAATGTTTGGGAACATATGGAAACCCATCAGAGAAAGGACTAACACAAAGCAATAAATGAAAAAAAAGGCTGTAGGTTTTAGTGAAACTCTAGTGTGGCCAGAACTGCTGTTAGCCTCTGCCCCAGAAATCTAGTAAGGCCCTGGCCAGCTGTGAACAAGAACCAAGTCCAACTGGGCTTCCAGCTCCAGAGGCACCAGCACAGCTGTAAGCACACGGTGGCTGGGCAGCTCACTCCCAGCAGGTGACTAAGCACAGGACCAACCCTGTCGTGGGATCCGTAGCCCACCTTTACCTTCTCTTCTGGACATGGAGTCATCCAGGACTTGCATTTGCCTGTCATGTCACCTAGGGAAGTATGCTTGCCGTTATAAATGTACACTCGCCCATCTTCTCCCCCAAGCAGTCCAGAAGTGATGTCAGTTATCCTCAGTGGGGCAGCCATGATGATTTCATCTGTTAACAAAAAGTGGAAGGAGGCATTAGACTCCCATCAGCCTGCCTCCTGCACCACTGGATCCTGAGCCTACCCCCACACACACAAGTAATCAGCACGGCCTACAGTCGGCCATAGCTGCCTCCAAAGCCAGCTAAAGGCCTTTGTTTCCCCCCTTGTCACCCATCAATAATGGCCGGGTGACTCTCCCACTTAGGAAGTGCAGCTTGTTGCTGTGTGTCTAAGTTCGGGTCTGTCAGAAGCCTTTGCAGCCAGGCGTGGCACATGCATGTAGTGCCGGCACTCGGGAAAGAGAAAGGCAGGAGGATCTGTAGTGGAAAGCCTTGGCTGCCTGAGGAGTTGGAAGCAAACCTAGACTGTGAGAGGCTTTGTCCCTGGGCCACTGGACTGTCAGCCAGAGGGCAGAGCCTTGCCCATCTAACTGGGACACGGGTCCATTGAGTAGCTGAAGTCACAGTCCTGACCTTACCTAAGCCATCATCGTCCAGGTCGGTCAGGTGTAGCACGCTACCAAATCGAGAAAAGCGCCGATCTCCGCTGAAGGTGCTGAGCAGGGGAGGCTGTGTCTTCTTGGGGCCTAGCTCGTACATCCGACTGGCTCCTCCCTGGTGCAGGGTCATGGTTAGGAATGCCATTTTAGACACGTCATCTGAAACAAGCCACAAGGCCCTCCTAGCATCATAAGAGTGAGGACAGGATCCCAGCAGTGCCCATCCGTGCCTCAGGCATGTGTACGTCAACTGTGACGTGTTCTCACACTGTCCTGTCCCTAATCGCGCAGTGACCGCAGCCAGGCCTTTGCTCGAAACACGCTTCCCAGTCAAGTCTCTCCCCCTCTTACAGGAAGCAGTCGTTCTGAAGAATAGTCTGGGGCACTATGCAGGGAGGGTCTCAGGGACACTGGCTCTGCCTTCTGTGCCTAAGAAGGCTCAGCCCTTCCTCTAGAACAATGTCAAAGTGGTACCCGCCAGCTTCCCTCAAAGGACTGTGGCAGGTGCAGTACATGTAAGAAGTATCATATTTTTTATATTTGGCATAGAACATGCTTACAATAAGATAGAAATACACATTTTTAGTTAATGAAAAATACACAAAGAAATTGCTGGTAGATCACCCATCCCACCCTCCACATCCCTTAAGTGGCCAGCATTATTAAAGGACTTGACTACCCCAAAACTAACATTTAAAAAATAATAAAAATAATTTTTAAATATGAGTAAAGCTTTTAAAATATTTATTCTGTGTATGTGTGTCTCGTGTGCATGAGTGAATACCCACAGGAGCCAGAAGGACCATTAGATCCCCTGTAGCTGGAGTTACAGGCAATTGGGGGCCACGTGGCACGGGTGCTTAGAGAGCAGCCAGTGTTCTAACCACCGAGTCATCTGACTGCCCTGTAACTTTTGGCATTTGTTTGTTGAGGAAGTCTCATGTAGCCCAGGCTACGTTCAGACTCACTGTGTGGCAGAGGCTGCCCTTGAATTCCTGATCCTCCTGCCTCTGCCTGGCCTGCAGGAGTGGGGACCAGCAGAGTCAATCCCAAGCTTCTGGTGAGCCTGGGCTAAACAGTGTCTCAGTAACAAACAGAAACAGAACTAAACATCTCTAGCTCTGGGGGCAGTGGTGTGGGGGCTTCAGACTCACGTTCATGCCATAACTTTAGAAATAAATACTATAGATATTTTGTAGACGATGGTAGAGAAGTTCGGAGAGGGTGAGTGGCTACTCCAAAGGGGCACAGCTTGCTATTCATGAATTTTTAAACAGGAAATATGTAAGTCCACTTGTTCCTGGCACGTTCACATGACTTTCTGTCAAGACAATATGGCCAAAGAGCCTCATGGAATGTGGGTGACCTACCATGAGTAGGGGCACCAACCAGCAGCACTTGTGTTAGGGTCCCGTTCACCCTCACGTTGCCACTTGACAGGGAGGTGCCCAGCTTTCCCATCGCCTGCAAAGAACAATTGATCATTACCAATCAACCGAGTTCACCCCAGCGGGTCTTGGAGAGGGAGGCTGCGGTTGGTACCTTATCTCCTGAGATAGTGAACGCAGTCTGGTAGTTTGGGGGATGATAGCCATACACCCTTCCCAGACTGCTTTTCTCGTGATTCTTGTGGCTTGAGCGTGCCATCCTGGGGAGAACACAATGGCAACCAATGGCCAGGAGAAGAGCTGAGCCTCACACCGCCATGCAGACCCTTGGGCTCTCTCCTGCGCTCCTGAACTGCAGGCATTGGCTCCTATGAAGTTAATCTCCCTGACATGGAGGCTCCCATTCTTCACATCATCCCTTCTGCATCCCCACCACAGCAAGAGGAGGGATGCCTACGACCAGTGGTTGAATTGCACCCAGTGCTGGTGTCCCTAGGAGGAAGTCCTGCCTGCCAGACTTGAGAATCAGACTGTATGACAGACAGTGCCTTTTTAAAGGGGTCACCAAGCAAGAAGGGGAACACTGGAGAAAGCCACAATCAAATGACTTAGTCCTTATAAAGAACAGATCCGT
The DNA here is from genome assembly GCF_964271855.1 of Acomys minous. Classification (NCBI taxonomy): domain Eukaryota; kingdom Metazoa; phylum Chordata; class Mammalia; order Rodentia; family Muridae; genus Acomys; species Acomys minous. Next base: position 67,615,531 of record NC_140490.1, read on the forward strand.
ACACAGACCGGGGTGTATGACGTTCCCAGGGCAGACGTCAGGGAATCCACCCCATTTGGTATCTCCATGGCCAAATGATTGCCTTGCCTCCTGACTGTTGTAGTATTGCAGACCGAGTCAAGTGGCCTTGGGCTTTCTTTGGTTCCCTTAATATCTTCCACTCCCTGGCCGTCTCTGTGTCTGACCTGGCATCTCAGTAACTCAGTCAAAACCCTTTGGAAGCCATAGACAGCTGTGCCCCACTGACCCTGTGGCTAAGGGTGTCGTCAGAGAGCCTCTGAAGCAGGTGGAGATATCTGAAGTTCCTGTAACCCACCTAACTGTTGTTTCCACCAATGCATCTTGGGGGAAAGTGCTTTGGCTTCTTACATTCTTTTGTTGTGTAACTAAAATAATTTCATGAAACCATTTCTGCATTAAAACATGTTATTTGCACAACCCGAATCTCTGTTCCCACGTCCCAGTCACTCATTTTTGGCTCAAGAATAAACTATTTCTGGTGCCGGTGATAGCTGAGCTGTTAAGAGCACTGATGGTTCCTCCAGAGGACTGGGGTTTGATTCCCAGCACCCACATGGTGGCTCACAACTGGCTGTAACTCCAGTTCCAGGGGATCCCTTTTCTGGCCTCTGAGGGCCCTTGTGTGCAAAGACTTTTCAAAAGAAGAAGCTGTTTCTTATTTCCTCAGAAGAGAGCTGTCTTGCAGCGATGACTGTCTATAAGCCGAACAGGCGGAACCCTGGCTACACTTTGATCTGGGACCTCTAGCTTCCAGAACAGGAAGATGAAATAAGTCTGTGTTTAATCACCTCAGGTGAGGCATTTGGTGTGCTGATTCTCACAAGCCAGTGCACTGACCACCTGTAGCTTCTAAGATGAAAAGTCCGTGACTTCCCTCCAGGGCTGAAGATGCTCCTTCTGAGGCCAACAGCTGTTCGCCCCTTCCTTTGCATCCCTCACTTACTGAGACCCCACACAGCTGGCACTGCACCTATGTGGGTTGTCTCCCCCACCCCCCATCCCACTGTCCACACTGACCTGCTGGCATTCTGCCAGGTTGGGCCCCCGACCAGCAACAGGGTTCGGTTTGTCACTGTGACCCCATGAAGGGAGTATCCAAACCAAGAGAAGTCCTCCTCACCGCTCACCTTCCAATCAGCTTCCTCCACAGTGAGTGTTTCTGAAGAAAACATTCTCCATCAACCACCCAGTCAATCATCGATCAGTGAAACCCAGTCCCAATACATGAACAGGAAAGAAACAAGCAAAGGCGTGTTACAGGCATGCTGTGCACATCTATAATCTCAGAACTTGGCATGTGGAGGCAGAAGGATCTAGTTCAAGGTCATCCTTACCTATATGTAGTTACACATATTAAACAAAAACAGACCCCTCCATGAATGAATGAGTGGTACCTATTCCCTTTATGAGGGAGGACCTGCAAGAAGAGGACTGGGTCCTGTTTATGAATGTATGAGAACCAGGTCCCTTGTGAGATTTTGCCAGAACCTTTTGCCATATATGGATCCCAGGACCCCAGCATTAGAAGTAGATGCCACACTTGAAACAAGAAGTGTGTTTCTGGAGCTTATTTCTAAAGGGGAAGGATGCTATCTGGAAAAGCCCCTCTCAGGGCACTTGGAGCAACTGGGGTGGCTTTGGTCCTCAGGGTTCACAGCGTTTCTGTTACTCTTTGAAGCTCTAAGAATAACCTCTTGTCCCCTTTTGTATCTGGATCAAGAAACTAGGTGGCCTTTTGTGTACACAGAGATTATTATTTATTAAACATTTATTTATGGAGTATGTGGGGGTGGGGTAGGGTGGGGTGTGTTCAAGAACCCACATGCCATGACATGCATGTAGAAGTCAAAGAACATTTCCTTGGGAGACTGTTCTCTCCCGCTACCTATGGATTCTGGAGATCAAAGTCAGGTTGTGAGGCCTAGCGGCAAGCCACATACCCACTGAGCCCCCTCACCTGCCCTCATTGGCATTCCTGTCCCCACCTTTTGCCAGTGGGGCATTATAGCACATTCAGGAAAAGGACACATGTAAGAGATGCCATGGCAGCCACAGTCAAGCTGTGACCCCTGCCCCTTCCCACACCAGCTTCTACCTTTGTCACTCTGTCCGGGGTGTGAATAGAAGGCAGCCACGATCCCTCTCTGCTTTCCTCCACCTGGGGCGAAAGGTGAGCCGATCACCAGATCCGGGTGGCCGTCTCCATCTGCATCTGCTGCCAGGAGGGTCCAGCCCAAGTTACAGTAGGTATCCTTAGGAGGGAAATAGGAAAGCATGACCCGTCATCCCTAGAGGCAGCCACATCATCTACCATCATCCCCAGGCATCATCACCATCCATTATCCCCAGAGGCCATAGGGCAGCAGCTAAGGCCCTGACAGAAGGCTGTAGCATACCTTGCAGGAGATGGTGATGTTAGGGAAGGAAGACAGCCTCCCTTCCTGGGAACCGTAGTAGACATACACTGAGCCCTAGGTAAGCACAAACAGCAACAAACCATAATGCTTTCATGGTACTGACAACAATAAATCCTAAACGACAGCAAAGCAGAGAGGCCTCACTATTCTCAGAAGCACAGTCTAGAAACTGGAGTTTATCATTGTTTAACACAAGGTTTTGCTGTGCATTTATTCCATGCTGGCCTGGCACTGTGTAGGCCAGGCTGGCCTTGAACTCATGGCAATCCCCCTGCTTCAGCCTCCTGGCAAGGATGACTGGCATGTATCACCATGCCTAGCTATGTTTCTTTTAAACCTTCACTTCCATGAGATTTAAGAGAGCCCCCAAAACAGAAAGAAAAGGGGGAGGCCATTTTTTATCCCTGCCTCCCTATCTGTAGTCACATGCCCCCATTCAGTTCCGGTCACCTCCCTGCCAGGCACACTGCTCCCAGCCCTGGCCCCTCCCACCTCTGTCCTCCTCCCAGCCTTACATTGTAGGTGAGCTGCCCTGAGCCCACGGAGGGAGCACCCACAGCCAGGTCTGGCAGCCCATCCTTGTTGAAGTCCAGCACGGCCAAAGCTGAGCCAAAGCGACCTGAAGGCTGAGGAAACACAGGTTACTTCTCTGGCCTAAGCATAGCCTTCAGACCCCCACCACGAAGAGCCTGGGTCCCACACCTACTACTCACAGGCCAAGGCCCAGAACCTCAGTGCTCTGTAACACATCTGGGTCCCAGCAAGACTGTCTATCTTAAGAAGTACAAGAAAGCAGTCAGTTCTTAGTATCTCTAGATTCGTAGAAATGGTCATGTGTGTACTTCAATCCGCACCACAGTATCGTGTGTGTGTGTGTGTGTGTGTGTGTGTGTGTGTGTGTGTGTGTGTGTGTCGTAGTGTTTGGGGCTGAACTGAATGTCTCACACATGCTAGGCAAGTACAATACCATTAAACTATAGCCTTTTTGTTTTATTTGGTTTTGTTCATTGAGACAGGGTCTTCCTAAATCACCCAAGCTGGCCTTGAACTCACTTTGTAACTAAGGCAGGCCTTAAACTTGTGACACTCTCTTCTGTCTCAGCTTCCTGAGTAAACTAGAGCGGCAGTCCTACAACCCCAGGTCCAGCTGAAAGTAGCTAAGTCACAATCACAGAGAGTACCAGCAACAGCAGCTGACTTCTGATCAACACTGGTGACCCGGTGACACAAAGCCACACCGCCATGGCTGCCGCCAGCCCAAGATGGCTACTATATTTCAATTTAAAGAAATCAATACAAAACTAGTCTCCCAGCTGCAATGGCCCCATTTCACATATGCGAACACCCGTTTTCAATGACTCGCACCGCAGAGCACAGCAGTGGCGCCTGCCCATCGTGGCAGAAAAGTCCACCTTACATGGAGTAAGTTAGGTGCTGTTGTTATGAGCGATACATCCTATTCATAGGGGGAAATCAGTTCTATTCCGACACAATATGTTCCCAATGTAGATTTTTCTCTATGTGTATTTTTCATCCTCCTGTCCAAAACCAGCCTAAACCCAGCTCATCAGGTTCTCCATGCCTCCCACAGTGCACACCGCAGGGAACTGTCTGGTAATGGTAATTTTGCCACATCACATATGGCCCAGTGCCCTGTATATTATGCATTGGCTAATTCCTATGGTGTGTGCAATGGTATCCATGGCATCTGGCCTTTTGAAATGATCCAGAAACATGACAATGAGCAGAGGACTCCCCCAGGGTTGAATGTGTATTAGGGCAGGGTGGGGAGCAGTGAGAGCTGAGCCTTGCCCTCTGCAGATGGGACGCGTCAGCTCCAGCAGCTGTGCTGCCTGGCCCTGTTGACTCAGGCAGCTCCTTCACAGCAGAGCTCACGCAGCATTGCAACAGCGAACCTAACCCTCCTCCATGGTAGCCAAGCACACAGAGCACTCTGCTCATGATGACACGGGGGCCGGGCTCCAGCTTCCAAAGTCTGGTCCATCCGTGCCTGCTTCTGGCCATCTTCCAAACTGCCAAAGGTCACAGGGGAGGAGGGCATTGTGGAGCCCTTGCTGCCTCCCCCGTGCGGACTTTGAACGAGTTTGTTGTACAGGAAGCCGCTGCCTAGAATTTTAGGCTTTACCTACCCCTCTAGCAACAGTGACTGTGCAGTAATAAGAAGAGATGGGGACAGCTTTAGTTGTTTTGGAAATACAACAGAAGACTCCAGAACCCTGAATGTGACTTCATACACTGGGCAGGCAAAACTCACTTCCACATGGCAGAGCCAGGGCTACATAGCGAGTTCCAGGGCAGCCTGTGCTACGTTATGAGAGCCTGTCTCTTAAACTGGAAAATGAATAAAATCCCAAACGTCCCCATGAAGCCATTGTAAATAGCATGTACATGTGGGGAGGGCCAGGGCTGCTTTCCTTAGAGCCTAAGTTACATCATAACCTCTTGAGCTTCTGCCTTGTCTTTACAGACAGGTGTGGTGTCGTTTCTCTCCACAGCATTCATAAGTAAGCAACGAAGAAGTGACTTGAAGGAGAGATAAACATGTTTTTTCTTTGGATCACAAGTGGGGGATGAGAAAAAGACTTGTGAGAGAGCAGGTGATGTTTATCCCCTCAGAAGTCGAACCACCATGTGGGGGAGACTGGTTATTAATCAGCTGAAAAACATCCTTGAACAAATTCTGAGAGGACATATACATGTGAGCCAAAAACAGGAGGTGGGGCCTTTGGAGGCTTGAGATAGTTTTGGCTGTTCATTGCTTCAGTTGGAGATGCTCCTAGAGAGAACCACTCGAGGGAAGGCTTCGGGGCTCTGGGCTCCGGCTAAGGTTCCAGGTTTTGGTTGCTCCAGGTTCCAGCAGAAGAAATCCTGCTGATTATGCCAGGAGAATCGTTCCTTGGAACTGATATCCTTACAGTTTCATTATTGTATTATTTAATCTCCTTTTTCTATTGTTTGGGTTAGTCGGGTTATAAGTGAGGTACTCTCAGTTTTTAAGTTCGTAATAAAATATATTTGTTAAGAAAATTGAGCCTACAGTGGCTTGTGCAGTCAGACAGCCACTATCAGCCCCCTCCCCAAATCTGGGTTCCTAATCCCAGGGCACTTGACACTCAGCAATCCAGGGCCAGGCCAATGCCATCAAAGCCTCTCTCATGACTAGCAGTGAGGCTCTGATGTCTCTCCTTGCTACTAAAATGGCTGATGGCTTCTGTGTCTGCAAAGCCCTCCAGGGCCCTAAGTATTCCAAGAAGAATAAACAGACTGATTCAGTGATGAGCATAAATAGTGACTATGAGGTTTCCCTGGTGATAAACAACCATGCAAAGCAAAGCAATGCGATCTAATCAAAGCCTGGATGGAGCTCGGGGGTGGGCCCATGGCAGCTTTTACTTTGACAAACATCCCATAATTATAGAAGATGGTAGCACAGGGGAAGTGGTGAAGAGCATACAGACACTCTACCTTCACCACTACACCGCATCGTCAAGAAACTGCAGCTCTTCACACCGCAACCCCAGGGCTTCGAAGAACAGGCGCTAAGGAGTTCAAGGCCTGCCTGTGCTACATAGTGAATTCTAGGACAGCCTGGGCTAAAGTGTGAGACCCTGTCTCTCAAAAGAGAAAAGAAATCAAATCCCAAATGTCCACTTGAAGCCATTGTAAATAACATGCATGTTTTGCAAAGGCGCTGCATTTCATACTCACAAATAGTAACAAATTGAGATCAGTGAAACAAAGGCACCGCTAACGATGAAAGGCACTGCATGTGTGTAAGGCTGCCAACTGTTTGCTACTATAATTATTCTCACTAGTGACTCAGATGAAGAACTTGCCTCAAAATGTATCATGTAAGACTGGGGGCAGTGGCTTAGCAGTAGAGTGCTACCCTAGAAACCCTCCCATAAAGGGGCTGGGAACATGGCTCAGTGACAGAGCACCTGCCTAGAATCCCCCAGTGCAGGGCCGAGAGTGTGACTAAGGGGTAGAATGTTGGTCTAGAATCTTCCAGCAATAGGTTGAGGGGGTGCTCAGTGATATAACACCTGTTCAGACTCCATCAGTGAGAAGACTGAGTGTGGCTCAGTGGTAGAGCACTAGACTCCGCATGAGAAGGGCTGCTATCATGGCTCAGTGCCGACCCGTGACCCTCCAGGTGTGGGAGGTGCCCACTGATAGGGTGTTTGCCTAGTACCCCCATTGAAGAGCTGGGATCAGGACTCAGCAAAAGAGCATTTTTCTAGGAGCCAGAGTGAGGGTTAGGCAGGCTCAGTGGTAAAGCGCTTGCCCGACGTGCTTGAAGCCCTGGATTTAATCCCCAGGATCAGCAAAGCAAAACCAGTGAACACATTCCAGGATGTCAACAGTGGCTTACTCACCCCTGAGAGGGGAAAGATGTGGCAGGGGGTCTCACCTGGAAGCCCTCCAGGATGCCGTGGGCCTCTTTGTCTAGGTCCAGGTCGATGGGGGGCAGGCCCAGGTCGTTGCCGTAGATGATGTACACCCGCCCAATCTGGAAGCGGCCAGGGTGGCTGTAGCCCGGTGCGCCCACCACGAGGTCACCATGTCCATCCTGGTTGAGGTCAGCTGAGGCCATGACCCTGAGAGAGGAAGAGGGCTGAGGGCTTCAGTAACACTGCTTGCTCTCCTCTCTAGGACTCAGCAATTTAGCTTTCCCAGCTGACGCTACCATTCTGCACGACTTCTGGGAACATTCTCTTGGGGGGTCGGGGACTGTATCATTTGTAACAGTCACTCTACACCCAGGGGATACAAAAGAAAAATGGATACCTAGAGGCATCTGGGCCTTTCTGGAACACAGAACCACGAGAGGAAAAGAGCTGCCTCATAGAGCCGTGTGTCCTACAAGCAGCCACTGAGACCCAGGGTTGGCCTGTTTGGCTCATTGTTTCCTAATCAAATACACGGTCTGTTTCTACCCTGCTGACACAACCCAGTTCTTATGGCATTAAATTAGGTGGCTAACATGCTTAGTGTGTGAACTGATATTCCTAAGGTGGGAAAAGGCCACGCCTGTATTAAAGATTCTACAAGGTTGACCGGAAGTTCCTGACTGTGGAGAGTTGGAATGCTGCAAATCCAGGGCCAACTTATCTTGGACTGTCTTTGGCATCTCAGTGGCCGTTCACTGCCCATCTGTGTCTGACCTCAGATCCTTGAGATGATCAGAGAAATTTTGGGGGGATGCATCACCAGACCCCCAGCTATAGCCAACCCCAAAGCTAAGAAAGTTATGGATGCATCTGAGGCCTGTACTCTAACCGGGCTGCTTGGTGTTCTCACCAATATATCTCGTTTGTTTGTTTGTTTGTTTGTTTTGAGACAGGGTCTCCCTATGTACACTCAGCTAACCTGGAACTGACTATGTAGACCAGGCTGGTCCTAGACTTGGAGGGATCCTCCTGCCTCTGCCTCTGGTGTGCTGATACAGGTAGTGTGCTGCAATGCCTGGCCCCACTAACATATTTTTAAAGTGTCTTGATTTATAATTCTCTTTGTTATATCACTATAAAAACTTCATGAAATTATTAATACATTGGAACACAGTATTTGGAGTGACCTGAACCTGTGTTCTTGGATCATGGTGCTGGTTAGTTTATTGTCAACTTGACACAGCCAGGGTTCATCTGGAAAGAGGGAACTTCAGTTGAGAAGAATGCATTCATCAGATTGTCTAGGAGGCATTCTCTTTATCTTTTCCTTTTTTAAAAAGATGTATTTATTATGTATACAGTGCTCTGCCTGCATGTACGCCTGCATGCCAGAGTTTTCCCAGATGATGGACTATGTTCTGGGCATGTAATCCAGGCACACGCTTTCCTCCCCACATTGCTTTTAATCATGGTGTTTTATCACAGCAGTGGAAAACAAGCCAAGACAGACCCCATTTTTCCTAAGTCTAGACTTGGACACAAAGTCTCTAACAAAATGGAGGCAACTTGAGGCCCAGGTCCACTTTCCCAAGGAGAGGATCAGAACCATGCTTTCTAGTTCAACTGACTAATGGTCCAGCCTTGTCCCCATGCTTTATAGTTCAACTGACTAATGGTCCAGCTTTGTCCCCCATGCTTTATAGTTCAACTGACTAATGGTCCAGCCTTGTCCCCATGCTTTATAGTTCAACTGACTAATGGTCCAGCCTTGTCCCCATGCTTTATAGTTCAGCTAACTAATGGTCCAGCCTTGTCCCTCAGCCTTCTGTAACAGTAAGATAGCCAACTGCTCAGTAGGGAGGAAATTGGATTTCTTTCTATCCCCAGTTCTCCCAAACTTGGAATAAATCCATTTTTTCTGTGTCCTGATTTCTTCTAAAATACAGAGACAGTAAGGTTTACAGACCCTTGTGACTGGCTAACACAAATGGAGGCAGCCGAAAGCTGCAAAAGGTCTGCATGGGATACAGCATTCCCAGTCTAATGAGCCCATGCTTACCAGCCAAGCCTGGCATAGGGGACAGACAGGAAGTAGGAGGCAGAAGGGCTGGAGACATGCTTCAGAGAAGTCTGGGAGCTGCCCATAAACATGGTCCTTAGGTTCTTTTCCAGAGTCTGGTACACAAAGGCTATGGATTCCTGAAATGAAAGGTTGTTTTGAGTGACACTCTGAGAGAATAAAATGAGTCACAAGGGCCGACAAATAAAACTGAGAGGGTGGCCTACAGAGGATGAGTCAGCTAGGAGCTCCTCAAAGCCAGAGGTCTGCATTGATTTGAAGACTCAAGCCCAGCAAAAGATGTGTTCCTTTTAGACGTGATCTCACTGACAGGCTCTTTTGGCCTAGAATTCACTGTGTAGACCATGCTGGCCTTGAACTCATGAGGAGCTTCCTGACACTGCTTCCCAAGACTAAAGGCATGCCTGGCCAACAAGAGAATTTTTACAGACCAAATTTTAGGAAAGGCAAACCTGTTTAACCTAGAACCTGAATTATGTTTGTAAATTGATGGCTCCTTTTCCTCAAACAGATGAATTGAAACAATACCTGGATTCCAAAAATCCTCACCCTCTAAGCATGTTGGCTGCAATCCCTTTGGCAAACCTTTACTCCAGAAGTATTTGCACTATGATTCATAACAGTAGCAAAATTACAGTTATGAAGGAGCAACAAAAATAGTTTTACCTTTGGGCTCACTACAACAGGAGGAACCATATTAAAGGGTCACAGCGTTAGGAAGGTTGAGAACCACTGCTTTAAGCCACACCCATAGTGAGATGCTATTTGCTTTGACTCTCAAGGTACCTGAGGGACAGGAGAGGACCTTAGGAGAGCTGGAAGCCTGTGGCAGGGAATTTGGGGACAATTGGCCGCCATGCTTGGAATTCTAAACTTCCCCTTTTCATTTATTTAGTTCTGTTTTTTTGTTTTGTTTTGTTTTTGTTTTTTGTCTAGAGACAGCATCTCATTCGATAGCGAAGGCTGGTCTCAACTCACAGTAGTCCTCCTGCCTCAGCATCCCAAGTGGTGGGATCACCATCAGGGGCACCACATTGAACTGCCTAATTGTCTTAAAGTGCTGACTACAAAGGCACAAGCACAAACCAGGGTGATCCTTAGCAAGTGGAATAAACCCTTGATCCATCCAAGTTAAAGGAGCACCAAAGTCACCACTAAATTCACCAAAGGGTGACATAAAAACCAAAGAAGACTTCACAGGCTCCAGCGAAGTGCAGCAAAGCAGTTCCATCTGAGAACACGGAGGCAGGCCAGCCAGCCCAGGATCAGGGCAAGCACTGGTGGTGTAAGGACCTGCAGGCAGGCAACATGCCTCCTGTCTTCCTACTATTGTCTTGCCAGCAGACTGCATGCAAACCACTTAGTTTCACATGCAATGGTATGTGTCGGCATGGGACTGTGTAGGGAGTACTTGCCTAAGGTCAAAGCAGGACGGGCCTACATGTCCACAGCCCCTTTCACTGACCCACATTCATGTTTACGGCATCTCTAGAATACACCGTATTTAAAAACCAAGGACACTCTCTATGGCCTGGCACAAACCCAGATAGCTGTATAGACAACACCACGCAAGGACTCTCCAAGCAGGCTGTCCCAAGAAGTGGTCCACCCTCCTTCACTGATAATAACAAGTTCTCACCGGGGCCCAGGAGACTGTGCTGTAGAACACGCCTCTCTCTGTGTAGTTCAGGTTTTTCCTGATGTCTTTACTTATGGGCACGGCCAGGTTCCTGTGAAAATCATTTTTCTGCACTTTTGAGCTGCTGAAAAGAGAAGAATAAAACGATCAAACATGTTAATGCTGCCTGAGATACTGAGATTGTAGCATCAACAAGTTGAAGAGATAGAAAACATGATTTTAGAAAAAAAGTTTTGCTCCATACAGTCTTTTGGGTGAGTGTAATTCTGAGGCTTAGAAGGCAGCCCTTACAAAACTTAATATTTCAGTGGTTTTAGCAGAGTGTGTGTTTGGCATATGCATGGACCCTGAGTTCAACACCTAGCACCAGAAAGAAGGAGAAAAAAAGTAGGATTTCCTATGGTCTCAGAGCTCACAGTAGGAGTAAAAGTACTTCTTGAAAACCATACCATAAATGAATGTAGTGCAAAATTTTACTGAAGAGGTCAAGACAGTGCTCTACCTACTTAGGATGGCAGCATATAGACAGACTGACTCATCCATAAAGACATATCCTATAACTAGCTATCAAATTAAAATATAATTTCCAGCCAGACTATGATGGCATATACCTTTAATCCCAGCATTTGGGTGGCAGAGGCAGGCAGAGCTTTATAAGTTCAAGTCCACCCTGGTCTACATAGCGAGTTCCAGGCCAGCCAAGCTACACAAAGAAACCCTGTCTCAAAAAAAAAAATTAAGTGAGTAAACTTCCTAGTTCAGAGATCTTGAACTAGGTAACTGGGTACAGTGGCACACACCCATGACCCTAGCATTTCAGGGGTACAGATAGGAAAATTAGGAGTTCAGAGCCAGCCTGAGCTACACAGTGAGTTAAAGGCCAGCCTGAACTACATGAGACGCTGTTTTAAAAAAAAAAAATCACACATCTTAGGCAGCCTGCACCACAGGTGCCTGGAAGAGGCCTCAGGCTTCAGAATGCTTAAGGGTTAGGGAAGATCAGACCCCAGGGGAGGTGCCAGAGGAGGAGGGGTTCTGATAGCCACAGACAGCAAGCTCAGCCTAAAGATGCTTTGCTATTGCTGTTGTTGTTAAAGCATTAACCAGACTTGCTTATTTTAAATGAATTAAACAACAAAGCCTTGGAGGAACCCCTCCCTTCACCTTTTAATTCTCAAAATGCACTAAATCTCCCTAGGATCTTTCCAGAAAAAGCCCTCACTTTTTTGTTTTGTTTTGTTTTGTTTTGTTTTGTTTTTTGAGACAGGGTTTCTCTGTGTAGCCTTGGCTGTCCTGGACTGGCTTTGCAGACCAGGCTGGCCTCGAACTCACAGCAATCCACCCGCCTCTGCCTTCCAAGCACTGAGATTAAAGGCATCCACCACCACCGCCCAGCACCTTCACTTTAACGTCTAGAATATTTTGTGATTTTTTTTTCTCTTAAATATCTCACTGATTGTGCAAAGAAACTCCTCTGCTGGGCCCTGGTTGGGCCACCATGGTGCATTCCCGGAGAAGCTATCCCTCCTTTCTCTAATGCTCAGCAATATTTACAATGACATCTTCAGTGCCCAGTCGGCTGTCAGTCTGCGTGCCCTGAGCTCCTGGCTCAATGACTGGCTCCAGGTATTACTATTTATGTTATTGTTTTAATTTATTAATAACAAAAGCTGTCCCTTCCTATTGAAAACAGCATGAACTGGAGACTAGTACCTGCTCCAGCAGGAGGTGCCACCTCCACCCATATAAAGGAGGCCTGTTCCTCAGAAATTTCCACAGCACACGGCTGTCCACCTCGTCAGGAAAATGCTGTTTAAGGATGGAATCTAGGTAAGGTTCATAAATCACAATAACAATGGTGATAATCATGAGAGTACCAGTGACCATTGAGTGAGCAGCTCACTGTGTGTATCCGCCCTGCACCTGCCCCTATCATCTGTAGTGCATGCTGCTATTCCAGGACGGTAGATAGATTTCCTTCATTATCAGAAAGATTTGTGGCTTAAAAACATTCGCCTGACTGTCCTGGACTCTCTTTGTAGACCAGACTGGCCCCTAACTCACAGAAATCCACCTGCCTCTGCCTCCCGAGTGCTGGGATTGAAGACATGAGGGACCCGCCAGGCTGTTGTTCGCCTGGTTTTGCCTGTGGAGATCAGAAAAGGGGCCAGAGCCCCTAGAACTGGAGTTGGGGATAGCTGTGAGCTACTGTCCCCTTCCCCTGACACATACACAGATACACAAACAAACAGGGATGACATCAAGACGCAGGCTGAAGGGCAGAGGAAAGCAGCACCCTCCGGGAGTGGGCCCGGACCCAAGGGTGAGCTGAGACCTACACACCCTGTCTCAAAAAATAAAATAAAATAAAATAAAATTAAATAAATAAAAAAAATAAAACAACAGGGGATGGAGAGATGGTTCAGAGGTTAAGAGGACTGACTGGTCTTCGGAGGTCCTGAATTCAATTCCCAGCAACTACATGGTGGCTCACAACCATTTATAAGGTGATCTAATGCCCTCTTCTGTCATGCAGGCACATATGCAGGCAGAACACTGTATACATAATAAATAAATCAATCTTTTTTAAAAAAAAAATTGCCAGTGTGCTTAAAGGCCACCTGGCTGTAAATGGCTCCACTAAAACAGGAGCCTACAACTTGTCTGCCTGAAATCCCCATGCTGCCCCCTCTCCCGGGCAGCCGTCCTAGGAAGGCACGCCTCTGGACCCACTTACCTGGGGGTGGGCTTCCTCTGGCCATCACAGGAGATGAACAGAGGGTTCTCAGGCAGGTAGCAGGCACTGGAAAACAATGGAAGGCGTCAGGCGCTGTTCTTCCTTCCCTCCACACATGATGCTGACAAGGAACCAGTACTTTTAGCCACTCTTATCGCTTACGTCCAGTGCACTATCCATCGGGCCATGGAGTCACATTTAGACCACGCTCATAGGCTCAAAGAGTTCCATTGCCTGGCCATTTGGATAGAAAGCCTAAGTCTTTCTAGCCAAGCCTTCCTCCGCCCTCCCGGCTCCTCTGCCAAGCTTACAGGCAAACAGGAAATGCCCAGAGTCTGAGAATATGATACAAACTGCATCTTTTCCCAGTTATGCCAGTTACACCAAACAGACCTACAGAGTGCAATTTGATTCCCTCATTAAACCCTGCAAATTCAATTATTACATAGGAAATCAGGTCTCTCTCTCTCTCTCTCTCTCTCTCTCTCTCTCTCTCTCTCTCTCTCTCCCTCCATGGTTCTTTTCTTTTTTTTATTTTATTTAAATAATTTATTCAGATTACATACCAATTATTACCCCCTCATTTGTATCTTCCTGTTGCCCCCCCTCCCTCCTTCACTCTATTCCCCTCCCCTAGGGCTGTGACAGAAGGAGACCTCCTCCCCCACCATATGATCACGGGTATCTCTCTTATAAGTGATAAGTGTTTGGAAAATGTAAGGGATGCCCTCATTCCGTAAGAGACTTCATGGGAGTGGGTGTGGACGTTGTGGAAGGAACAGGACTTTGAAGGGAATTTATGGAGGCCACCGGAGGAGACTAGAAGTGTGAGTGAGGGCTTTACAGCCAGGGGGAAACCAGTTCTGGGAAGGGAGCCGGGGGGAAGGGAATGAGAAGGAGCTGAGAGCAAGCTTTCATCATCTCCCCATCAGTGTTTCTCTTAGACCAGACCCGTATCCATTCCACCAACTGAGCTACATCCCATCCCTTCACTTTTGGAGGATCTGTTCATTATCAAGTGAGTGATTTCTCAATGCCATGTTAATTCCCATATATCATGTACTGAAGCCACAGTCACCATCCCGTCCCTCTCTACCTGCTTCCGTCTCCCCTCTCACAAGCCCTACTTCTCCTCCTAATGAGCATGGTGTTTGTGCTTTCTAGGTTCTGCGTGTGAGAGAAAACTTGACGTTCTGAGTCTGGCTTATTTTAGCTAATATGGTCATGTTCAGCGGCATTTCCCTACAGATGATGTAATTCCATCTCTCCATCGTGGCAGCTCTGAGCTGAGGAAAGGTTTTCTCTTTAAGTCCTCCTGCTCCTCTGCTGGGAGTCAGAAGATGACATGGCAAGCACGCGCATGCGCGCGCGCGCACACACACACACACACACACACACACACACACACACAACTAAACCCTCAGCTCCTTCTTGAGGTGGGTGGAGCTCTGGCTGGGGCCTAACCACCATCTCAGTGTTTCTTCAGGAAAGCCTACTGTATGCTTCAAATAACAAGAATGCACTTTAAACGGTAAGCACTCTTAGTGAGTTGAAGGGATGCTGGTTAATAAAATAATGCATTTCTTCTTTTGTAATTTTTTTGTTTCTAGAGCCTTCTCTAAATTTTCCATAAACTCTGATATCTCTCTCTGCCTCTCTCTCTCTCTGTCTCTCTCTTTCTCTGTGTGTGCGTGTTTGTATATTTGTGTGTGTATATATGTATGTGATCAATTTAGGAAGTTTCATGTGTTGACAAATTAGAACAGAGACAAGAACTGTGCTCCTCTGTTGCATCTTCCTGTCTTTCCTTAGCTGTGTATAGAAGTAGTCCAAAATCACCCAAAAATGAGAGTGGAATTGTTGCATGTGGTAGAGAGAGAGAGAAAGACGGAGAGAGGTTACTCATTCTACTGTGACTGGGCATTCTGAGTTCTGCCGATATAAATTCCTACCTAATAGCAGCCCTGATAATGGTGCCACCATGTATTGAGCACTCGCTGCATATTAAACCCTCTGCATGAGGGTTCTCACTGACTCCTCACACCCTCGTAAGTAATGGAATGATGAGTGTCCCCATTTAACAGGAAGTGAGGGCTTAGGAGGGTTAGCAAGTGGAGACACGGAGCTCAGTGCTGAGAAGGAGGTGTCTGTAATTCCAAACCCTACCCTTTCTACATCTAGGCTGGCATGCACTAACCACTCTCACCCAAGCTTGGAAGACGACTGAGTCACTCCTCGACAGCAGGGTGGCCTGCACCATTAGGCAGACCTCTGGAGCTCAATGGCCAGCCTGCCTAGCCTAATCACCAAGCTCCAGATCAATGACAGACCTGCCTCACAAAACAAAGTAAGAGCACTTGAGGAATGTTAGTCCCCTGGCCTCTATGTGTACATATGCACACACACACACACACACACACACACACACACACACACACACACCATCACCACCACCACTACCACCACCACCACCATTGCGAGGGCTTAGGAATCTGACTTAAGATTTTGCTCATTATTAAAATAAGATTTGGGAGCTGGGAAGATCCCTCAGAGAGTAGAACGCTTGCTGTGCAAGTATGAGGGCCAAGATTTGAGTCCCCAGAAATCACATAAATGAAAGGTAGGCATGGCAACCATCCTGAAATTTCAGTGCTCAGAAGATGGAGACGGGCGATCTCTGAGTGAGCTAGCAAGTCTGACCATTTGCAATAAGAGAGCTCAGCATTCAGCAAAGGACCCTGTCACAAGGTGTAAGGGGAAGACACCTGCATCAGCCTCAGATCTCCACATGCATACACACATAGATGCATGGTATACACACACACTCACAAATTAAATTACATAGGATTTATATTAGATTACTAACCCTACCAAGTCATCAGTCATTGAGTCTTTCAAGGAAGTTTGCTATGGACTAAGCTGAAGTCAATCTTAGCACTAAGGAGAATTTCGCTTCAAATCCGTACTGTGTAATTATGATTAACAATGTGTAAAACACTGCAAAGGTTTTTAAAGAACACATTGCATAACATTCTGGAGATGCAACTCTGTGGGCACTCCAACTTACCAACACCCACGCTCCCTAGTTCCTGACCTGGAACCAGCTCTGGGGTGTAGCTCTTGCGCAAAGAGCCTGCTTTCCTACCCTGCTGGTTCAGTCACACTCCCAGCACCACCCTCTCCGTGCAGCAGGAGCAGGCATCTAAGGTTCCTACCCTGCTTACCCCCAACAAGCCAGCAGCTCAGCTGGGGGAGCTGTGCACCCAAGACTGAGGGTATGCGGATCCTCTGAGCAACAGTGGCCTCCCAGGACAGTAGGGGCAGTTCTTCCTAAAGATCTGCTTTCTGTTTGCTCTGATTATGTTTGGCCTCTGAGTAGCTCTCACCTTGAACATAACAAAATGAAGGTGATTAGCGCCCGGAAGAGGCTAAGCAGCAATCTCATTGGTGCTCGCCATCAGATTTCCTCCGGAGCCTGTGCGTGACTTGGCTTTGGAGGATGGGGCAGGAATATGTGACCTACTTCTCAGTGATCCCCAGATCTGCCATGTCTGCCTATCTGTCCCTCCATGCCTCAAACTTGAGAGGCACTTACCAAGTCAACCAAACGTCCCCCAGTCAGATTTAAGAGAGGACATAGTTTCCATTGTTTTCCCCCTGCATGGGTTAAGACAACACTTCTGAGGTTGGTTTCCTTTGATTTTTTTTTTTTTTTGCTTCATTTTTTTTGCTGAAAATGATGAAGGTCGTGTGGGGAACACAGCAAGGCAAAACTCACCTGGTCCCGTTCTCCAGCATAAAGCTGGTCAGACGGTAGATGTTGGTGGACCAGAAGGCCATGTCATCCAGTCCTCCGAGGAAGTACTCTTGGAACTGTTCTACCAGAAATGGGGACTTCGTGGAGTACGTGGAGTAGAGCTGAGGCAGAAGGCAGGAGGAGTAAGGCATGGCACTGTCTACACACAACCCTTTAGCCAAGATTCAGGAAAAGCACGCCTTTACCTTGGAAACGGCTAGCATCTCCCCATGCCTGCAACACAAATAAGAATCTTTATGAGCCGCAGTTTCCAGAAGGGGGAAGAAATGAAGCAGGTAATGAAGACACAGCTCCAGCTGCGTGTGCCCTCTATCCTTCAACTGCCTTTACAGAAGCAAACGCCATGAATTCGAAATGAACCCCTGGAACGGGAAATGTGGACAAGGGTGCTCAGGAAGCCCCCATGAGGCAGTGCTAACGTCCCTCTGGCTCACACTCACATTTCCAAGAACTGAAGGTATGTGCAGTCAACAATGACATCCTTGGTGATGACTTGTCGGCCATAGAGATTATCGTAAATTCTCAGAAGGTCTTTGATTGGCACATACCTGAGAAACGCATTAAAATGAAGGAAAAAAAAAAAGATGGTTGGGTTCTGAAATTGAAGATAACAGTAACAACAGCAGGAACACACAAACTCCCAGGGTCCCGTGATCAATTTTATGTGTCAGATAATGAACAGTCTTTACCAGCTTTGGTTATTTAGCTTCACCAACGGCACTTACGATACAGAACAAGAAACAGATGCTTTTGTCAAATATTTATAAAAAAAAGATTTAAATATCAGAAATTATCAAGTTTCAAAAAGAGTGTTCAATTTTGTGCCTTCAGAGTTCATGAAAATTAGTCTCATGAACCACTGACGTGCGTTTGTGGGTTTTTGGTGTGTATGTGTGTATATGGGGGAGGCATGGGAGGGGACAGGTGTGCATTTGGGTTTCTGAAACAGTATCTTACTCTGTAACCAAGTATGGACTAGAACTCACTGTATAGCCCAGGCTATCCTCAAACTGGCAGCAATCCCTCTGCCTCAGCCTCCTGGGTGTTGGGCTCCCAGGAAGGAGCACCAGATGTGGCTCCCTGCTCCACTGTGCTTGTTTTAGATGCACAGGGAAAAACCAGAGAAAGAACTGTAGGCCCAGCTTTTGGCTCACAGACATTACTTATTTTAGTTAGAAGGAGAACAGTATTTTAAAATCAGATTTATAGAATAATTTTTCCTTCAATTTCAAAATCCTCAGAATAAACAAGAATACAATAATCAATAAAGCCAATTTCCAATAATAAGATGAAAGAAACAAAAATGAAAAAGGAGTTAAAATTTGATTTGTGTGTATTTACAAAGAAAAAACGTTTAAGATGCCCCCTTTTAGCTCATAAGAGCACCTGTGACCTTCTCAATAAAAATAGCTTAATGGGAAAAAAGGAAATGGCAAAAATATTTGCTTTAATGAATCACTAAGTTAACAACAAAATAAAAAAAAATAGTAATTCCAAAGTCCAAACCCAAATAGAAAGTGGAATCTTCGGAAGGCAAGCGAGGGTGAGAGCCAGCTTTGCTAATCTAGCATCTGTCAGACCCCAGAGGCTACAGGGTTCTGATGGCAGAGAGCATGGACATGGGGCCATCCACCACAGTGTGGTCGGCCTCCTAGGGACCACACTGCTAAAGCAAACTCCCCTCCCAGACTCCTCGGCTCTGACTGGGAGGTGATGAGTCCCTCTCTCTCCTCCATACTGGGATGCCGTTGCTCTTATGCAGGCAGCCACAGATGGTAGGAGTCCGTGACTGTATTCATCCTAAACAGTCTTTCTACCTCCTCTTCTGAGAAGGTCCCTGAGTCCTGGGGTTGAGTGATACAGATGTCCCGTGTATGACTGGTCACTTCGCGGCCACTTACTCTCTACACTTTGACCAGCTATGAGTGTCTGTGTTAACCTTCATCCACTGCACAAAGAAGCCTCTCTGCTGAGGGCAGAGCTGTTCTATAGAGTGAATAAACATTCATAAAAATTTCCACAAGTTTTTCCTGGAACACATCAACCTGACCTTAAATTTCATCTGAAAGAGCAAGACAAAAGAAGAAAGATAGTTTGAATGAGAATGTCCCCCGTAGGCTTGTAGACTGGAATGTTTGGTCCCCAGTCTAGGCCCAGTGTCTCTCTCTGTCTCTGTGTCTGTCTCTCTCTCTTTCTTTTTCTATGTATGTCTGTGTGTCTGTGTGTGAGGGGGGTGTATGTGTGTATCTGTGTGTCTCTGTGTGGGAGCGGTGTATGTGTGTGTCTCTGTGTGTCTCTGTGTGTGTGTGTCTGTCTGTCTGTCTGTCTCTCTCTCTGTATGTGTGTGTCTCTCTGTGTCTGTTTGTGTGTATGTGTGTGTCTCTGTGTGTGTATGTGTGTGTGTCTATATTTGTGTGTGTGTGTGTGTGTGTGTGTGCGCGCATGTCTGCCTCCTGCTTGTGGATCAGATGTAAGCTCTCAGCTGTCACTCCTGCACCACGCCTACATGCCATGATGGTCATGGACTCTGAAACTGTAAGCAAGCCTGCAATCCCCCTTAAATACTTTCTTTTGTAAGTTATCTTGCTCATGGTGTCTCTTCACAATTCAATGGTCTCTAAGACAGAAGACAAATAGGAAGCTCTGCCCTTTTAGAAGCAGACCTACGATAAAGTCGCAAAGATAGGAAGAAACAGTGCCCCTGAGCAGTCACTCCAGCCAAGAGAAGAAAAAGGAAAGCGCATAGGCAGTGCTGCAGACCAGTGAGGAAAGAGATTATTAATAAAGTGGTTCTGGAACACTCAGCCACCTCTATGGAAAAAGTAAAGTTAGTTTGTACTTCACCTTATACAAAAATTCCCAGGTACATTAATGTAAAAAGTCTTTCTACTCTCCCAGAAGACCCAGGCTTGGTTCCCTAACCCCCACATCAGGCGACTCACAACCGCCTGTAACTCCAGCTCTCTTATGGCCTCAACAAACAACTGCATGTGTTACACACACAGGAAAGCATACACATAAATACACAGACACACAATAAAAATAAATCTTTTTTTTAAACCATAAAGGTTTTAGAAGATTTCATATAATATTCTCATGCCTTGAAAGTAGACTATTTCGGGCCGGGCATGGTGGTGCATGCCTTTAATCCCAGTACTTGGGAGGCAGAGGCAGGTAAATCACTGTGAGTTCGAGGCCAGCCTGGTCTACAAAGTGAGTCCAGGACAACCAACGCTACACAGAGAGACCCTGTCTCGAAAAAGCAAAAAGGAAAAAAAAAAAAAAAAAAGGAAAGTAGACTATTTCTTTAAAAAGACATCAGAAGGGGACTGGAAAGATGGTTCAGAGGTTAAGAGCACTGGCTGTTCTTCCAAAGGTCCTGAGTTCAATTCCCAGCAACCACATAGTAGTGGCTCACAACCATCTGTGATGAAATCTGGTGCCCTCTTTTGGCATGCTGGTGTATGTACAGGCAGAACATATTAAATAAATAAATCTTAAAAAAAAAAAAAACATTAGAAGCACACATAACCAAGAAAAACAGATATAGTCAGCTACTATGGATTAACAAACTCTGCTAGTCAGCCTGTACTCCCAGCACTCAGGAGACAGAGGCAGGCAGATCTCTAAGTCTGAGGCCACAGCAAGTTCCAGGACAGCCCGTGCTACACAGAGAAACCCTGTCTTGAAAAACTGAGATGAAAAAAAGGGAATAAAGAATAAAATACACCCTTAGTGAAATTACATACTACAAAGTGCACAAACACAATTTAAGAAGTAATTTAACAAAATGATGAGATCAGAAGCTATATAGTCAAAACACTAACAAAAGCCAGAACTGGTAACACAAGCCAGTAACCCAGGCTGCTTAAGAAGTTGTGGCAACAGGTCACAAAGTCAAAGCATTCCTGGGCTATCGAGTGAGTTCAAGGCTAACCTGACTCAAGGTTAGACCCTGTCTCCAACTTTTAAACACTGTAAAAAAAATTGTAGGCACTTAGCAAGGTAATACAGTAGTTGCCTAGCATCCAGAAGGAAGGGTGAAATTACACAGAGAAAAAGACGAACCATTGGGAAATAGGGATTAAACTAAAAAAACAAATGCAACAAGTCACAAATGCCATTTTCGCATCATATATTTAAAAAAATGTTGGTCTTACCAGCGCCGTGAGAGGTAATTGAAATTAAATTCAAACTGGCTCAACACATCTCCTCCTATGGCAAGAAATATTTACAGTCTGTGAGTTAGTGACGAACCCCTTCTTCCACCACATCCCCACAGCGGCTCCTTCTCTGTTCTAGGTATATCAGGAAGAAGAAGCTATTAAAGACCGTAGCTAGTGAAGTGTATACATTAAGAATCATATATATAATAAAAGAATTCTGTTTGTTTTTTTGTTTGTTTGTTTGTTTGTTTGTTTGTTTTAACAGGGCTTCAAGGACTAGGCCTGGCTAGCCTGGCACTCACTGTGTGCTCAACACTGGCCTTCAACTTGCAGTAATCCTCCTGTCTCAGCCTCGAAAATGCTGGGATTATAGGTGTGTGTGCCACCACAACCAGCTTTAAATTTATTTTATTTTATTTTAAGATAGACCGTACAAGTTCTTTCAAATAAATACTAACTTTTATATTTAAAGAGAATTATTACAAGAAAAAAGATGATAAGTTCACCAATTGAAAGCTAAAATGCAGGTGACTATAACTAATGTAGCAGGTGAATTTTAATCCAACATATAAGCAAAAAATTTCTCATAAAATTATGTTAATAATAAATACATATTTTCGAGCAAACAAATACATTAACACACCCACTTAGAAATACGCATCTGTAGCTGGGCATGGTGGCACACGCCCTTCAGCCCAGCATTTGGAGGCAGCGGCAGGTGGATCTCTAAGTTCAAAGCCATGCTAGACTACAGAGCGAGTTCTAGGACAGCCAGGGCTACACAGAGAAACCCTGCCTCAATAAAAAAAACAAAAGAAAAGAAAAAAAGAAGAGAGAAAGAAGGAAAAGAAAGGAAATATGTCTCTGTGTTGAATGAGCTGTGTTATACTCTAAATAAACTTTAGCATTAAAATTAGAAAAATACTTAGCATATAAGGTTGGCAGGATGGCTCAGTATGTAAGCCTGGCAACCTGAGTTCAATTCCCAGAACCCACAGAAAGAAACCATTTCCTATAGTGGTCCTTCTACCTTCCCACATGCACAGTGTGGCTCACATGAGAGCACACATACTCACATATAAACACACATACACGCACACACATACACACACACACACCATATAAAGGAAGAAAAGCAATTGACATATGAAAGAAGTGAATAAACAGTACCAAAGTCACCAGCTGAGTGAGCCTCAGAGTAGGAGTCATGAAAATCAATCTGAGGAACAAAGAGAAGTACACAGTGAATGTCACAGACCGTGGTGCAGAATGTCCCTCCAAGTCGGAGAAGCTGAGGGGAGGTGGCAGCCTCTCCCAGGGGACTGTGAACTTGGTCTTCGCACTAACATTCTCTCGCTTGGCTGTGTTGGCCGCTGAGCTGGGTAACAAGACTGCTGTAGACAATTGTGTCTTTCTAGGGCGAACAACTTTTCCAAAGCAGTCCAAGGTTACAGGGGCGACAGAATAAAATTAATAGCAACTAAAGTGGGTGGAAGAGGGATAAACATGAACAAGGTACACTGACATATATATGTGTATGTGATGAGATGTATTATTTGATATGCTATGGAGAACTGGTTCACTGGTTGCCCTTCCAGAGGACCTGAGTTTAATTCCCAGCACCCACATGATGACTCACAGCTGTCTGAAACTCTAGTACCAGGGGGACCCGCCGCCCTCTTCTGGCCTCTGCAGGCATTGCGTATACATGGTGCACAGATATACAGGCGGGCGAAACACTCATACACGTAAAATAAAAGCAATGATTAAAATCTTAATTTAAAAATGCGAAAAGGAGGCTAGAGAGATGGCTTAGAGGTTAGGAGCACTGACTGCTTTTCCAGAGGTCCTGAGTTCAATTCCCAGCAACCACAAGGTGGTTCACAACCACCTATAATGTGATCTAATTTGCACTGTATACATAATAAATAAATAAATATTTTTTAATGCCAAAAGTCAAATAAAACAACTAGTAATCAGTAGGGTCTTTTAGTTAAGTCATTAGGAGGGGTTGTTACCCCTATCTGAGAGCTGTCAGTTTTGAACAGAGCCAAGTGGCAGGCATTTCTTTCTTTATTCAGACACACAGTCTCAAAAGCACTGCAGGGACACCTCTGCCCCTGTTTCTGGCACATCAGCCCATTTAGTTTTTGTATATGAGTTTTTGAAGGTTATAACAATAAAAAGAATTAATAATAATATTTTTAAACAGATAAGACTCTGACCAGAAGCCACTTTGGATAAAAAGGCTTGTTCCCACAGGATATGTGAATAACTTAAAAGTTTTCCTTTTCTTTTAAAATAATCCAGTCTTGTTTGTAGAGTTGGGGATTAAACCCAGGGCGTTGCATGTTAACCAAGCACTCTACCTGTGAGCTGCCCCTCGCCCCACCCTGAGTCTGGTTTGGGTGTGGGTGTGGGTGGTGTGAAGTATGTACTCACAGCTCCCATTGTCCTGAGGAATCCTTGTTCAATACCCAGGCTGTGCCAGCTGATATCAGCTACCATGTGCGAGGTGACTCCAAACAAGAAAGCTACCAGCTTCTCTGTGTCCTGGCCAAAAAAAAAAATTCAGGTCTTATGTGTTGGATTATCTTATGACAATTCCCTAAAAGGCTTTAACAAACATGAACCAATTTACATTATTGAGACTCAACAAAGATTTAGAAGCAGGTGAATTACATAACTTTTAGTCATGGAAAAGTACATAGGACTTTCTAAAATATTGTGTAGTGTTTTTGGAAGGTTTTCAGATTCATTACATTTAAGGAAAGTGACCAAGTGGCAATCTCCAAACTTTTCTCTAATAACTTTAAGTAGTGATTTGGCATCGCTGTGTCCCCTCTAGTGTGCACGGCACTGCAAGTCAAGTAGCCGTGAGCTACCCCAGCCTGGAGAGCAGAGATTCCAAGTGGAGTGAATGGCAGAACTTGGAGCACAGCGGTGGGCAGTGCAGTGCTAGAGGCAATGCCTACCTTCTCCCAGGGCAGAGGGTAGTTCTCCCGGATGTAATGAATGCTGGCGTTAAGAAATGGGGTCCAGTGAGTCTTCTCAGACACATCATGGAATTTTCCTAATAAAACAAAAAAGAGGGGTTGTGGAGCCTAGACAGTTGAAAGCCTCCTCAAATTTCTCATGACCACCTACTGTATCCCTTCACTTCCCCTCAGATCCCTGGTTTCCTCTCTCCTTGCTCCAAGGACACCTCAGGAACAGAAGGACCAGGTGTGATTTTAGAAGGTTCACAAGGATGTGTCTATATTCCAACATCGTATCCTGTTACTCTTCTTTATTTTACTTTTTATTATTTATTGTTA